>NC_090647.1:374701637-375022887 GCF_040937935.1 Hyperolius riggenbachi | reverse complement strand
GCAATAAGATAAAATCCCTGGATCAACATCATTAGGCATTACCTAGTAATTGTAGCCATGGATGTCTTTCAATGCAAGGAAAGCATCTAAGCCCCCTTTAAATGCAGGTATAGAGTTTGCCATAACGACTTCCTGTGGCAATGCATTCCACATCCACAGTCCAAAATCAAGAATGAAAAGAGTAACAGTAGACCCCTGGTTGTGCTATGGAGTGTTGTGCAAAGCAATTTTATTTTGACGTTGTGAAACAACCCAGTTATGGGTAAACAAAGGTTAATTTGATTCATACAGATTTAACAGATTTCAAGTTTAAAGCTTTGACTCCAATACTCTCAAGCAACAGGCACAGTAATGTATATCTAATTTAGCGCATGAAATTAGAAGTGGGATGGACAGTATGACAAACTGAGCTATTAACTCCACTTTATAATAACTGAGGCCGGTTTCACAAATAAATATCACATTCAGAATCATAGCAGGTAATGACTGTATGTATTTTCTGCAAAACTCACATTTTAATGTACAGATTTCTCATATTTGCGACACTGGCTGTATTTCCTTTTGTATTAGCAATATTTAATGTCTACTAGTGATGCTCAAATTCCCCTTTTTAAAATTCGAGTTTGGTCGAATTCGAATAGTAAATTATTCGAGGTCAGTCGAATATTCGAGTCGAATAATTTTTACTATTCGATTCGACCTCGGACTTCGAGCTCACTATTCGAGTTGGTATTCGAGCTCACTATTCGAGCTGACTATTCGAATTGGCCTTAAAAAGCTTCCAACACTTGTTTTGAGGGTGAATGATGCAAGAAACATCTTTTTTTCCAAGTAACAACAGCAAGTGATTATGTGGGGATGTTCCTTTAAAAAAAAATGTGGAAAGAGAAGTTGTGTCCTTAATTTTGTTCAGTAGTGTTACTGTATATACTTGTTCTTCTTCTTCTTTATCTTTCTTCTTCTTCTTCTAGATCTTCTTCTTCTATATCTTCTTCTTCTTCTTCTTCTATATTGTCTTCTTCTTCTTCTTCTTCTTCATCTTCTTCTTCTTCTTCTTCATCATCTTCTTCTTCTTCTTCTTCATCATCTTCTTCTTCTTCTTCATCATCATCTTCTTCTTCTTCTTCATCATCTTCTTCTTCTTCTTCATCATCTTCTTCTTCATCTTCTTCATCTTCTTCTTCTTCTTCATTTTCATCTTCTTCTTCTTCATCATCTTCATCTTCTTCATCTTCTTCTTCTTCATCTTCTTCTTCTTCTTCATCTTCTTCTTCTTCTTCTTCATCTTCTTCTTCTTCTTCTTCATCTTCTTCTTCTTCTTCTTCTTCTTCTTCTTCTTCTTCTTCTTCATCTTCTTCATCATCTTCTTCATCTTCTTCTTCTTCTTCTTCATCTTCTTCTTCTTCATCTTCTTCTTCTTCATCTTCTTCATCTTCTTCTTCTTTTTCATCTTCTTCTTCATCTTCTTCTTCATCTTCTTCTTCATCTTCATCTTCTCCTTCTCCTTCTTTTTCAATATCGTCTTCTTCTTCTTCACGTATTTCTCTTTTCAATTTTTTTTTACAGAAATGCAGCTATTTTTGAGCGTAACAAATAGCTGGTGGGCGCACGCATGTTGGAAGCGCCATTGTATGTGCTCCCTGGCAGTGGAAACACAAAGACAGCAGGAGGTAAATTCAGCAGCAGGAGGAGGAGGATGAGTGTGTGGCAGCAGGCAGTCAATGAGGCAGGCAGCTCGCCGTGACATAATAGCCCTGGTACCTAGCGGTGATACCAGGGCTGTAAATAAACACAACAGGAGGTCCCAGACAGCGGTCGTGCAGCCCACATTGTGTCCAATACACAACTGGGACAACACAGTTTTCAACCCGGGCACCTCAGAAAAATTAAACCTTTTTTTTTTTTTTTAATGGTTTGTTTGGTTTTGGTTTTGCAACCAATATAGCTATTGTTTGACGTAATAGCTGGTGGCAGAGTGGCAGCAGAAGGTAATTCTGTGTACCCTGGCAGTGGGAAACACAGACAGACAGCAACAGCAGCAGGAGGAATGGAGGAGTAATGTGAGCAGCTATTGTTTGACGTAATAGCTGGTGGCAGAGTGGCAGCAGAAGGTAAATCATCTGTGTAGTGTACCCTGGCAGTGGGAAACACAGACAGACAGCAGCAGCAGCAGCAGGAGGTGGTGTGGAGGAGTAGTGTGAGTGTGGCAGCAGGTAGGCAGCGTGACATAATAGCCCTGGTACCTAGCGGTGATACCAGGGCTGTAAATAAACACAACAGGAGGTCCCAGACAGCGGTCGTGCAGCCCACATTGTGTCCAATACACAACTGGGACAACACAGTTTTCAACCCGGGCACCTCAGAAAAATTAAACCTTTTTTTTTTTTTTAATGGTTTGTTTGGTTTTGGTTTTGCAACCAATATAGCTATTGTTTGACGTAATAGCTGGTGGCAGAGTGGCAGCAGAAGGTAAATCATCTGTGTAGTGTACCCTGGCAGTGGGAAACACAGACAGACAGCAGCAGCAGCAGCAGGAGGAGGTATGGAGGAGTAGTGTGAGTGTGGCAGCAGGTAGGCAGCGTGACATAATAGCCCTGGTACCTAGCGGTGATACCAGGGCTGTAAATAAACACAACAGGAGGTCCCAGACAGCGGTCGTGCAGCCCACATCGTGTCCAATACACAACTGGGACAACACAGTTTTCAACCCGGGCACCTCAGAAAAATTAAACCTTTTTTTTTTTTTAATGGTTTTTTGGTTTTTGGTTTTACAACCAATATAGCTATTGTTTGACGTAATAGCTGGTGGCAGAGTGGCAGCAGAAGAAGGTAATTCTGTGTACCCTGGCAGTGGGAAACACAGACAGACAGCAGAAGGGCAGTACACAGCAGCCCACTGTAGGTGTAAAATGTGTGGCTGCAGGCGACGTAATAGTCAAAGTGAACCAGGCTGGCTTAGTGAGCAGGAGCCAGGAGGTGGTAAAGGGTGGTAAGGCACATTAACGATGGTTCCGGCAGCCAGTTCATGTCCCCCTCTCGCCGACAACAGGGGCCAGGAACTCGCCTTCCACCCACGCCTGGTTCATCTTGAGAAACGTCAGTCTGTCCACAGACTTGTGAGACAGACGTGAGCGTTTCTCGGTGACCACGCCACCAGCTGCACTGAAGCAGCGCTCGGACAGCACGCTGGAAGGGGGGCAGGACAGCACTTCCAGGGCGTACTGCGCCAGCTCGCTCCAGATCTCCATGCGCTTGACCCAATACTCCATGGGATCAACAGGGGCATCGCTGTCAAGCCCGCTGTACGACCCCATGTAGTCAGCCACCATGCGGGTCAGGCGCTGGCTGTGACCGGAGGAGGATGCTGCTGCATGCATCTCCTCTCTAGTCACTGCTGCCGGAGCCTCTACAGTCCTGTAGAGCTCGTGGCTGAGAGACAGCAGGTCTGTGGGGCGCTTGCTGCTGCTGGATGCAGGCACCTGCTGCTGCCTCTGTGCTGGCTGCTGGACAGTGGGGGTGGAAGGCTGGGGGAAGGCTTCCTCCAAGCGCTCAACAAGGGCCTGCTGCAAGCTCCTTATTTGTTGCGCTGGGTCTCCTCCTGCAGGCGGCAGGAACTGGCTCAACTTCCCCTTGAGGCGTGGGTCCAACATCATGCTGATCCAGATGTCCTCCCTCTGCTTCATCTGGATCACCCTGGGGTCCCTGCGCAGGCACGTCAGCATGTGCGCTGCCATTGGGAAGAGGCGGGCCACGTCTGCTGGCACATCGACATCAGTGCTGTCCTCATCCTCCTCCTCTGCCGCCTCATCCTCTCTCCACCCCCGCACCAACTCAGCTGCGCTGTGCTGATCCCCCTCATCAGCAGCCAGGTCAGGGACCTCCACCAAGTCCTCCTCCTCCTCCCCCTCAGAGGTGGACTGCGCAGCTGGTTGCCGCTCCTGCTGGTCCAAGGCTGCCGCTCCCTGTTCCAGCAAAGCATCGAGGGCCCTGTTCAGCAGAGAAACCAGGGGCACCCACTCGCAGACCATAGCATGGTCCCTGCTCACCATGTTTGTGGCCTGCAGGAAGGGAGCCAGCACAAAGCACACCTGCTGCATGTGCCTCCAGTCATCATCGGGGACGATGGACGGGATGTTGCTGGTCTTGTCCCTTCTCTGAGCTGCGGAAACAGTGGCCAGGGCAAGGTACTGTTTGACAGCGTGCCTCTGTTCAACCAGACGCTCCAACATCGCCAGGGTGGAGTTCCAGCGAGTCGGAACGTCAAGGATCAGCCGATGGCGTGGCAGATCCAGCTCCTTTTGCACGTCTTCCAGGCTCGCACAGGCTGCAGCCGAGCGCCGGAAGTGACGCACAACATTCCTTGCCGTTTCCAGCAGTTCGCCCATCCCCTGGTAGGTGCGCAGGAACTTCTGCACCACCAGGTTCAGCACGTGGGCAAGACAGGGGATGTGGGTCAGGTTTCCCCTGTCTATTGCGGCAACCAGATTGGCCCCATTGTCGGCCACCACCTCTCCGACTCTGAGGCCTCTGGGGGTCAGCCAAATCCTCTCCTGCTCCTGGAGTTTGGCCAACACATGGGTTGCCGTCAGCTTGGTCTTCCCAAGGCTGACCAAGTGCAGCAGCGCTTGGCAGTGGCGGGCCTTCACGCTGCTGCTGAGGCGGGGGGTTTGGCCAGGTGTGCCGGAGGATGGCAGAGGATCGGAGGAACCTGCTGCAGTTCCCCTGACCCTGCGGGGTGGCACCACCCACTGTGTTGCTGCTGCTGCTGTGCCCGCTGTTGCTCTCCCATCCTCACCCCCTTCCACCAAGCTGACCCAGTGGACAGTGAAGGACAGGTAGCGGCCTGTCCCGAAGCGGCTGCTCCAGGAGTCCATGGTGACGTGGACCCTTTCACCAACCGCGTGCTCCAGCCCTCGCTCCACATTGGCCATCACAAAGCGGTGCAGTGCAGGAATGGCCTTGCGGGAGAAAAAGTGTCTGCTGGGGAGCTGCCAGTCTGGGGCTGCGCAAGCAAGCAGCGCACGAATGTCGCTCCCCTCCTGCACGAGCGTGTACGGCAGGAGTTGGGAGCACATGGCCCGTGCCAGCAAGCCGTTCAGCTGCCGCACGCGACGGCTGCTGGGAGGCAGAGCCCTAACCACCCCCTGGAAGGACTCGCTCAAAAGGCTCTGGCGTGGCCTTTTGCTGGCACGGGAATCAGCAGACACAGCGGAGGAGGCCACTGAGGACTGGCTGCCAGAACAGGCCTCAGTGTCGGCGGCAGGAGTTGCAGAGGGGGGAGGAGCAGTGCGTTTCCGCACTCCTGCTGGTGCTTCTGGAGGAGCAGGAGGGCGGGTGGCTGCTGTTGCTGCTGCTGCTGAAGGCTGTGCAGTGATGGGTGTGGTGCCACTGCCAGCACCAGATGCCTTCAGCCTCTGGAACTCCTGATGCTGGTGGAAATGTTTCGCAGCAAGGTGGTTGATGAGCGAGCTGGTGCAGAACTTTAAGGGGTCTGCACCTCTGCTCAACTTCCGCTGACAGTGGTTGCAAGTGGCGTACTTGCTGTACACTGTGGGCATGGTGAAAAAGCGCCAGATTGGAGACAGAAACATCCCCCTACGGCATGGAAGCGCTGCTGCCTGTCTCCCTGTGGTGGTTGGGGGTGGGGCTTGGGGGGCTTGGGTGCGGCTGGTGGTGGTACTGGCAGATGCTGCTGCTGCTGCTGCTGCTGAGCCTGAGACACCAGCAGGCTGTGGGACCTGCCTACTGCTGCTGCCAATGCTTGCAATGATGCGCCTCCTTGCAAGGCCCACAAGAGCATCCTCCTCCTCCTCCTCAGAGCTGCTGAGGACGACATCCCCTGGAGGTGGTGGCACCCAGTCTCTGTCTGTCACCGGGTCATCAACATCCTCCCCCTCCTGAAACATGTCCTGCTGGGATGAGGACCCCCCAAACTCCTCTCCTGATGCATGGATGGGCTGCTTGACTGTCGCCACAGTCTTGCTGTCCAATCCCTCATCCCCCAAAGTGCCCATCAGCATCTCCTCCTCAAGATCGCCAACAACAGCAGACAATTTACTCATGATGCCTGGGGTCAAAAGACTGCTGAATGACAGGTCAGCAAGTGACAGTGAACTGGCCTCCTCCCCAGACCCTGCTGGGCGGCTGCTGCGAACAGGGGTGGTGGTGGTGGTGGTGAGGGTGGAGGCCTCAGATGCAGAGCTGATGGCGGGCTGCTCATCCTCCGTCATGAGTTGCACCACAGTGTCTGCATGCTTTTCCTCAATGGGACGTTTCCGACCCGGCTGGAGGAAAATGGGAGCAGGTGCTACACGCTGCTGCTGTGTCTCTGCAGCGTGAGTTGCAGATGCTCCTGCTGGGCGGCGCCCAAGGCGTCCACGGCCAGTGGCTATGGGAGGAATGTTAGCCACTGACGCTGCTGCTGCTGCTGCGGAACTGTGCATGGTGGCGCGCCCGCGGCCGCGGCTTGCCACAATGCTGCTCCCTCTCCTCCTGATTCCCTTGCTGCCCTTCCCCTTGCCCAAACCGCGCTGGCTGCCACTTCCAGACATCTTCAATGTTTTGGGCGTATAGACAAAAGTTTTTTAAATGGGCGGGTGAAAAGTGGGGTACTTTAATGGAGTGGGTTGGTTGGTGAGGTGACTGAGTGAGTGTCCCCTAGTACAGTAAGTAAGTAGTAACAGTCAGGAAGTACAACTAGCAGTTACAATAATCAGTAGTAATCACAAGTAAATTTAGTGTGTGTACACTCAGACAGTGAGTGCACGCACGCAGGAGCTAGTAGCCTATGAACACAGTGACTGAGTGTCCTAGACTCCTAGTACAGTAAGAGTAAGTAGTAACAGTAAGTAGAACTAACTAATTACAATAATCAATCAGCGATCAGAAGGAAATGGAGTGTGGGTGTGTGTACACTCAGACAGTGAGTGCACGCACGCAGGAGCTAGTAGCCTATGAACACAGTGACTGAGTGTCCTAGACTCCTAGTACAGTAAGAGTAAGTAGTAACAGTAAGTAGAACTAACTAATTACAATAATCAATCAGCGATCAGAAGGAAATGGAGTGTGGGTGTGTGTACACTCAGACAGTGAGTGCACGCACGCAGGAGCTAGAAGCCTATGAACACAGTGACTGAGTGTCCTAGACTCCTAGTACAGTAAGAGTAAGTAGTAACAGTAAGTAGAACTAACTAATTACAATAATCAATCAGCGATCAGAAGGAAATAGAGTGTGGGTGGTGTGTGTACACTCAGACAGTGAGTGACCGCACGCAGGAGCTAGTAGCCTATGGACAGTGACTGAGTGTCCTAGACTCCTAGTACAGTAAGAGTAAGTAGTAACAGTAAGTAGAACTAACTAATTACGATAATCAATCAGCGATCAGAAGGAAATGGAGTGTGGGTGTGTGTACACTCAGACAGTGAGTGCACGCACGCAGGAGCTAGTAGCCTATGGACAGTGACTGAGTGTCCTAGACTCCTAGTACAGTAAGAGTAAGTAGTAACAGTAAGTACAACTAACTAATTACGATAATCAATCAACGATCAGAAGGAAATAGAGTGTGTGTTGTGTGTGTACACCAGTGGCGTACCTAGGGCATTTGACACCCGGTGCTGGGTATTAAAAAGACACCCCCCCCCCCATTAAAAAAAAAAAAAAACAGCAAATGTGGCATGCTAAACGTGACACGGCGGGTAATGCCAGGTGTAGGCTCGCTCCCCCCCCCTAAAGTTGTCCTTAGTATAGTATAGTGGCACCAGTATAGCTAACAAAAAATGGGTGCGGTTATAACATGCGGCGCGCATTGCGCGCCGCGGCGAAAAATGGGCGTGGCCATGACCGGATGAGGGCAGAGCTAACTAATTTAAAGTGAACCCGGGATAAGAGTGATATGGAGGCTGCCATATTCATTTTCTTTTAAACAATAGGCAGCCCTGCTGATCTATTTGGCTGCAGTAGTGAACTGAATTACACCAGAAACAAGCATGCAGCTAATCTTGTCAGTTCTGACAATATTGTCAGAAGCCCCTGACCTGCTGCTTGCTTATTCAGGGTCTATGGTTTAAAGAATTAGATGCAGAGGACCAGCACAGCAGCCAGGCAGCTGGTATTGCTTAAAAGGAGATAAATATTGCAGCCCAATATTATTCTCACCTCGGGTTCCCCTTAAAAGTGCAACACAAAGACAGTGGGCCTTTCCCCAGAAAATTCACATAATTGTTCAGGTTTTCTCAAGAAAATACACGTAATGTGAACAGATTTGACCAGAAAATAGTTCAATCATGTCGGCAGATTTGCCCAAAAAACACGTTCAATCATGTCGGCAGATTTGCCCAAAAAACACGTTCAATCATGTCGGCAGATTTGCCCAGAAAATACATGCAATCATGTCGGCAGATTTGCCCAGAAAATACATGCAATCATGTCGGCAGATTTGCCCAGAAAATACATGCAATCATGTCGGCAGATTTGCCCAGAAAATACATGCAATCATGTCGGCAGATTTGCCCAGAAAATACATGCAATCATGTCGGCAGATTTGCCCAGAAAATATATGCAATCATGTCGGCAGATTTGCCCAAAAAACACGTTCAATCATGTCGGCAGATTTGCCCAAAAAACACGTTCAATCATGTCGGCAGATTTGCCCAGAAAATACATGTAATCATGTCGGCAGATTTGCCCAGAAAATACATGCAATCATGTCGGCAGATTTGCCCAGAAAATACATGCAATCATGTCGGCAGATTTGCCCAGAAAATACATGCAATCATGTCGGCAGATTTGCCCAGAAAATACATGCAATCATGTCGGCAGATTTGCCCAGAAAATACATGCAATCATGTCGGCAGATTTGCCCAGAAAATACATGCAATCATGTCGGCAGATTTGCCCAGAAAATATATGCAATCATGTGGCAACCTGGCCAGAAAACACTTCAATCATGTAGCAGACCTGGCCAGAACAGTCGATACACCTGCTAATATAAATTAAATAAAAATTTACTCACCTGAAGCAGCAGCAGACCTCCTGTCCCGGCCTCCGTCCGGCGCGCAGCTCTCACGATCCTCTGCAGCCAGCAACTGAAACTCCCGCGGTGAGAGCAGGGCTACGGGAAAATGGCGCCCGAAGCCCTGCATTGCAGACTCAGTCTCCAGAGCAGGGCTTCGGACGCCATTTTACTGTAGCCCTGCTCTGCCGCTGTTGGAGCTGCGGGCTGCTGCTGTCAGTGAACTGACACAGCGTCTATTAGACGCCGAAAATCAGTTCACGCTGGGGGTGCTTGGACAATATTAGGGGGTGCTTCAGCACCCAAACCACCCCCCTGGCACCGCCACTGCCCCAGTATAGCTAGTATAGTTGCCCCAGTATAGCATAGTGGCCCCAGTATAGTTTAGTGTAGCATAGTGGCCCCAGTGTAGCATAGTGGTCCCAGTGTAGCATAGGTGCCCCCAGTGTAGCATAGTGGCCCCCAGTGTAGCATAGTGGCCCCCAGTGTAGCATAGTGGCCGCCAGTGTAGCATAGTGGCCGCCAGTGTAGCATAGTGGCCCCCAGTGTAGCATAGTGGCCCCCAGTGTAGCATAGGTGCCCCCAGTGTAGCATAGTGGCCCCCAGTGTAGCATGGTGGCCCCCAGTGTAGCATGGTGGCCCCCAGTGTAGCATAGTGGCCCCCAGTGTAGCATAGTGGCCGCCAGTGTAGCATAGGTGCCCCCAGTGTAGCATAGTGGCCCCCAGTGTAGCATAGTGGCCCCCAGTGTAGCATAGTGGCCCCCAGTGTAGCATAGGTGCCCCCAGTGTAGCATAGTGGCCCCCGGTATGAGGGAAGCTTGGAAGGTGGGGTGGCGGGGTCCCCTCCTTCCGGCGCTTCCCCCTCCTAATTAGCAGCAGCCAGCAGCTTAGCGAAGCGGGCGGGGAGGACTTACTCACCTGCTCCAGGCGATGGCGCATAACGTCATCCTCACGTGACGCTGGTCTCTCTGTCGCTCACTGTGCTTCCGCAAATCAGGAAGCACAGTGGGCGGTGGAGAAGGTGGAGACCAGCGTCAGGTGACGATGACGCTATTTGCCATCGCCTGGAACGCAGGAAGTAGGTGAGTAAGTCTTCTCCGCCCGCTCCTGCCCGCTCATCAAGCTGCTGCTAATTAGGAGGGTGAAGCGCCAGAAGGAGGGGACCCAGGTGAGGGAGGTGGGGGGTCCGGCCCCCCTCCCCGCCGCTTTCCCCGCCACCCCTCCTTTCCGGGTTGCTTTCCCCCTCCTGTCCGGCCGGCACAGGCCTCTGTGGGGGCCTTGATGACACCCCCTGGGGCGCCCGACACCCGGTGCGGGGCGCCCCATGCCGCCCTATGGTAGGAACGCCACTGGTGTACACTCAGACAGTGAGTGCAGTGCGCACACGCAGGAGCTAGTAGCCTATATGAACAGTGACAGTGAGTGTCCCTACGGGTACAGTAAGAGTAAGTAGTAAGTAAGTACAACTAACTAACAATAATCTATCAGTAATCAGAAGGAAATAGAGTGTGTGTACACACAGACAGTGAGTGAGTGCACACACGCAGGAGCTAGCTAGTAGCCTATAAACAGTGACAGTCAGTGAGTGTCCTACTCCTAGTACAGTATAACTACAATACTATTAGTAAAGGACAGCAGAAATACTGGTATAGATGAGAGAAATAAACAGAGGACAGCTGCCCACAGAGGCAAGGCCCCCCTGAGGCCTAAACCTGTAAGCTTGCTGCAGCTGCCTGTCTCTAATGTAACACACAAGCTACTAACTAAAATACAATGTCTATCTAACTAACAACAATATAGGTGTATATGGCAGGTGTAGGTGAGCAAAAACGCTAGGTAAATGATCACAATAGAGCACTTGCTAAGCCAAAGCACAAAGGAGCAACTCTCTCTCTGTACAAGTCTCAGGCAAGCATGGAGAAACGGAACATGGCGGCCGCTATTTATAGGGTAGGGGCTGGCCAGGGTCCCCCTCTGTGATTGGCTGCCGTCAGAGGGCCTGGGAGCCCTCTGATTGGCTCTAAGGACATCAATCTGGGCTATGACGCTATTCGAGCTCGGTACCGAGCTCGAATAGCGCCGTGTTGCTCGAATAGCTCGAATAGTGAATGGGCTATTCGAGTGTACTCGGATAGCCCATTCGAATAGCTCCAGCTATTCGGAGCTCGAATACCGAGCTCGAATAGCTGAAAAAGAGCTCGAATATTCGAGCTACTCGAATATTCGAGCTCTGCTGAGCACCACTGATGTCTACATTCTGTCAGACACACACACATAAAGCAGAAATGAGGAATGGTCCTATGCCTCTGTTATTCCATCAAGTTTATTCTATGAGAAACGATTTATTGAAGTTTTTCATCTGTAAAATTTATGCCAGAGCACACCCCAGTTAGACAAATAATTTATCTAAAAGCAATTTTGTTTTGCTAATAAGAGCTTGATTTTCTGGTGAGGTTCTATATATATGAGTGAAGTGTTTGCTTTCTTATTCAGTTTTTGCTGTTATACAAACATGTTGTGTCATCCATGGTCCTAGTTTATTTCCCTTTCCTGATACTGCTAAATATGTCACTCTGCATTATTTACATAATCATTATTTGTATTTTGTAATACATTATTATGTTGTGGGACCTGTCTTTACACTCACACACAACTATATAGTTAATGAAGTTGAGAAAAAGACATCTATCCATAGAGATCAGCTACAAAACCTTCACATATCCCAGTTTATCCAAAACCTAAAAAAAAGCTGACAAAGGCGGAAAAAAAATCACAATTGTGTAGGTTGTTTTAAAGCCGTTTTGCATCATATCCTACAGTATTTTGGACCAGAAAGGGAGTCAATATAAATGAAGCAAACCAATTTAAAAAGGGGGATTATTTTTATATTTGTCTAGGTTATATCAGTATCGAGGCATTATCATGAATTAAATAAAGCTAGAAGCATGTGCATTTAATAATGCTACACCCAACAGCAATGTTTTGAATTTAAAGTAAAGGTCAATAATTAAAAATACATTTGACATTTGTATTGTATTTTATTTGTATTTTTTTCCCGGGCTTTAAACACCACAATCACAGTTTTATCACTAGCAGTAAGGCTGGCAAAGGAGAACATGAGAATATAATTAATCTATTTCGTGTGAGAACACAGAGGTAAAGAAGCACAAATAATAAAGGCAATAGGCGTAGATAAGATTAGAATTTATTTTACTAGTATATTGACTTTTTATGAAAATATATGTGTATCATGAGAATGATTAAGAAATTAGACATGTCCTTCTTTAATATAATGTGCCGACATAAGATATGAGAGTAGAGGCTTGATTCACAAAACGGTGCTAACTTAGTTAGCACGCCTAAAAGCCCCTTAGCACGCCTAAAGCCCTTTAGGATGCGCAAAGTTTTAGTTTTGCGATGCGCGCAAAATGTTGCATTGGGTGAAACGGCGATGTTTTAGGTGCAATGTTTTAGGCGCTCCCGGTGCAACGTTTTGATCGCACCTGGTGCGCCGTTTCACGCACGACGCGCAGCGCTAAACTTTGCAAGCGATCATTAAAAGCTTTAGGCGTGCTAACTGCTTAGCACCCTGGTTAGCATGCCCAAAGCTTTTAGGCATGCTAACTGAGTTAGCACCCTTTTGTGAATCGAGCCCTATGATGGATATATTACTTGCTGTTCGACTGCTTCTTTTGCACACAGATTACAGTGTTCTATTAACACTTTCAATGAAAAAAAAAAGTAGACAGAGGAAGGTTTTAAGTAGGCTTAGTACAATATGTATCTTTAGTTATCTCATCACGGGGTATATTCACTAAATATTGAAAAAATTCACTTTGTGAAACAGTGCACAAAAGGTTTCCAGGGTGTTACAGATAATACATAATGCCCATTGGATGAATAGTGGAACTCAGATTGCATACATAAAGTGCATGTTGCTTATATAATATGTTTTATACTATCTGTGTAAAGTGGATTATGTAAGCAACATTCACATTGACCTCAGTTCTGATAGCTATGTGAGGTAAATACTTTTTTGGAGGTAAAATTCATGAGGTATTTTTCCTTTTTTTTAGCAATTGTGATCTTTGTCCATTTCTGAATATGAGGTAAAACATGAGGTATTTCAGCGGCAAGCATGCAGTAAATACATTATAGTAGTCTTTAATTGTCTTCTATAAGTTAGGATAGTCTTTGGAAGATTTTTTTTTTTTGATAGGGGAAGGTGTATTTGATTATGTAGCAACCTATGAAAAGTATATTTAAAGGCATCCCCTATAAAAACAAATCCAGTAAATAATTGGAGATTTATTTTTACTATTCTTTTCCATTACACAGCCTGAATAGGAACGACACTAAAAAGCAATAGGAACTCCACTAAAAACTGCAAAATGCATACAAATTGACTGTACCTCCAGGTACAGGCAGGCCTTAAACTGATCGGTAAATAATGTGCTAACATCCCCCCCTAATTTCCATGAGAATAGCTATTTTCGGTAAAATTAATGCACATTACCTCACAAAAAGGTTTTAGTCATGTTTTACCTCATGTGGTAAATTATGAGGTAAAACATGACTAAAACCTACCTGCATTGCTAAATGTCAATACCTCACATGAGGTAATTTGTTTGATAACCCTACCCAGAATTGCATGCAATTTTCTCTTCTTACTTAATGTAAATGTACACCTTGTGTATGCTAGCTTTGCATGTAGCATAGATTTTATGGATATTTAGTGAATATACCCCAGTGTCACATATCAGATTAGGTACACTTTAAAGAGAACCCGAGGTGGGGTTCTAACAATGATATCTGCACACAGAGGCTGGGTCTGCTTATACTGCCCAGCCTCTGTTGCTAGCTCAACCCCCCCTAAGTTCCCCCTGCGCTCTGCTGTACCCCATAAATCACAGCCACGCTGTCGACCTGCAGCGTGTCGCAGCGGGCTGTGTTTACCTATGTACTGTCACTCTCGCAACTCCCCCGCCTCCTGCATAGCTCCGGTCCCCGCCCACGTCCCTTCGCTCCCCAATGAATGGAGGGAAGGGACGTGGGCGGGGACTGGAGCTATGCAGGAGGGGGGGGAGCGACGAGAGTGACAGTACATAGGTAAACACAGCATGCTGCATGTCAACAGCGCGGCTGTGATTTATGGGAGCATAGCAGAGCGCAGGGGGAACTTAGGGGGGATTGAGCTAGCAACAGAGGCTGGGCAGTTTAAGCAGACCCAGCCTCTGTGTGCAGATATCATTGTTAGAACCCCACCTTGGGTTCTCTTTAAGGCAGAAAGTTATGAATCAGAATAATACTCTTTGGGAAAACATTGCCTTGCTGTCGTGCTGATCCTCTACCTCTAATACCTTTAGCCATAGACCTTGAACAAGCAAGCAGATCAGATGTTTTACTCAAGTTTGGCTGGATTTGCCGCTTGCTTGTTTCAGGTGTGTGATACAGACACTGCTGATGCCATAAAGATCAGCAGGATGCTTGGTAACTGGTATTGTTTAAAAGGAAATAAATACGGCAACCTCCATATCACTCTCACTCCAGGTGTCCTATATAGATTCAAACGTAAGCTTTTAGTAAGTTGTGAAAACAGAAATAATAATATTTGTATAGCGCTCATCCCCCTGGGGATTCAAAGCACTGGGACCCTGCGTTCGGCAGTCTCAAAAGCTTGGAAAAAGAGGTGAGGTTTCATCCTTTTATTGAAACTGTCAACAGAAGGAGCCTCTCACTTTGATTGTGGAAGTGAGTTCTGTAGAGTAGGGGCTGCATGGGAAAAAGCCACAAAATGATTTAAGTGTATCCTGGGAAAAACCAAATTTGTATTATTGGCAGAGCAGAGGGTGCATGGAGGGGCATATAGTTCCAATAGATCCCCTATGTACTTGGGGGTCCCACGTGGTTTAGAGCCTTGATTTTGTACTTCGGGGTCCCATGTGGTTTAGAGCCTTCATTTTCAGCAGGTAAATCTTAATATTATACTCCACTTTACTGGCAACCAGTGAAGAGTTTGCAGTACTGGAGAGATGTGTGAGCTGCAGGAGGCATTGGCTAGGAGTCTGGCTGCTGTATGCTGTATTAGTTGTACGGGGAGCCGATCTATATCAGGGGACAGGGCGTAGCTTGGGGGGGCGGGATGGTACATGTATCCCCTGGCGCTGGGTCCCTAGGGGTGCCCAGCCGTGACTGTGAGTTGTTTTTTTTTAATTTATATTTATTTCCCAGCGGGAGGGGCGAGCGCAGAGAAGGGGGAGCGGTAGGCACAGCAGTGGGGAAGGGGGGACGTCTCCCCCGTTCCCTTACCTTAGGGCTACCCCTCCCTCGCTCCCCCCTCCAGATATGAGCGGCAGGCCGGCAGAACACTTACTCTATTGCCAGCGAGAAGAGAGATCTGTGTGCCGCTACTCTGGTCTAGTCTAGACCTGAGCAGCGGCGCACAGGTCTCTTTACTCCGCCGGGAATAGAGTAAGTGTTCTGCCGGCCTGCCGCTCATATCTGGTTGGGGAGCAAGGGAAGGAGAGCCCTAAGGTGAGGGAAGGGGGGGAGACATCCCCCCTTCCCCACCGCTGTGCCTACTGCTTCCCCTTCTCTGCGCTCGCCCCTCCTGCGGTGGGGGGGAACCTGGCTACATATACTGGGGACACATATATCCCTGGCTACATATACTGGGCACATATACCCCTGGCTACGTATACTGGCCACATATACCCCTGGCTACATATATTGGGGACAGCTATACACCTGGCTTCATATACTGGGCACATATACCCCTGGTTACATATACTGGGCACATATACCCCTGGCTACATATATTGGGGACAGCTATACACCTGGCTAGATATACCGGGCACATATACCCCTGGCTACGTATACTGGGCACATATACCCCTGGCTACATATAAAGGGCACATATACCCCTGGCTACATATACAGGGCACATATACCCCTGGCTACATATACTAGGGACACCTATACCCCTGGCTACATATATTGGGCGCATATACCCTTGGCTACATATATTGGGGATAGCTATACACCTGGCTACGTATACTGGGCACATATACCCCTAGCTACATATACTGTGGACACATATACCCCTGGCTACATATACTGGGGACACCTATACCTCTGGCTACATATACTGGCACATATACCCCTGGCTACATATATTGGGGATAGCTATACACCTGGCTACATATACTGGGCACATATACCCCAGGCTACATATACCGGGCACATATACCCCTGGCTACATATATTGGGGATAACTATACACCTAGCTACATATACTGGGCACATATACCCCTGGCTACATATACTGGCCACATATACCCCTGGCTACATATACTGGGGACACCTATACCCCTGGCTACATATACTGGGCACATATACCCCTGGCTACATATATTGGGGATAGCTATACACCTGGCTACATATACTGGGCACATATACCCCTGGCTACATATACTGGGCACGTATAGACCCTGGCTACATATACTGGGGACACCTATACCTCTGGCTACATATACTGGGCACATATACCCCTGGCTACATATACTGGGGACACCTATACCCCTGGCTACATATACTGGGGACACCTATACCCCTGGTTACATATACTGGGGACATATACCCCTAGCTACATATACTGGGGACATATACTCCTGGCTAAACATATTGAGGACACATATACACCTGGCTACATATACTGGGGACACATATACCCCTGGCTACATATACTGGGGACATATACCCCTGGCTACATATACTGGGGACATCTATACCCCTGGTTACCTATACTGGGGACATTTATACACCTGGCTACCTATTCTGGGGACTACTATAGACCTGCCTAATTATTCTGGGGACACCTATACCCCTGGCTACATATACTGGGGACATATACACCTTACTACATATACTGGGGACACCTATACCCCTGGCTACATATACTGGGGACACATACCACTAGCTACATATACTGGGAACATATACCCCTGGCTACACATACTGAGGACACATATACCCATGGTTACATATACTGGGGAGACATATACCCCTGGCTACATATACTGGGGACATATACCCCTGGCTACATATACTGTGGACATCTATACCACTGGCTACCTATACTGGGGACATTGATACACCTGGCTACCTATTCTGGGGACTACTATAGACCTGCCTACTTATTCTGGGGACACCTATATCCCTGGCTACATATACTGGGGACATATACACCTGGCTACATATACTGGGGACACATATACCCCTGGCTACATATACTAGGGACACCTATACCCCTGGCTACATATATTGGGCGCATATACCCTTGGCTACATATATTGGGGATAGCTATACACCTGGCTACGTATACTGGGCACATATACCCCTAGCTACATATACTGTGGACACATATACCCCTGGCTACATATACTGGGGACACCTATACCTCTGGCTACATATACTGGCACATATACCCCTGGCTACATATATTGGGGATAGCTATACACCTGGCTACATATACTGGGCACATATACCCCAGGCTACATATACCGGGCACATATACCCCTGGCTACATATATTGGGGATAACTATACACCTAGCTACATATACTGGGCACATATACCCCTGGCTACATTTACTGGCCACATATACCCCTGGCTACATATACTGGGGACACCTATACCCCTGGCTACATATACTGGGCACATATACCCCTGGCTACATATATTGGGGATAGCTATACACCTGGCTACATATACTGGGCACATATACCCCTGGCTACATATACTGGGCACGTATAGACCCTGGCTACATATACTGGGGACACCTATACCTCTGGCTACATATACTGGGCACATATACCCCTGGCTACATATACTGGGGACACCTATACCCCTGGCTACATATACTGGGGACACCTATACCCCTGGTTACATATACTGGGGACATATACCCCTAGCTACATATACTGGGGACATATACTCCTGGCTAAACATATTGAGGACACATATACACCTGGCTACATATACTGGGGACACATATACCCCTGGCTACATATACTGGGGACATATACCCCTGGCTACATATACTGGGGACATCTATACCCCTGGTTACCTATACTGGGGACACTTATACACCTGGCTACCTATTCTGGGGACTACTATAGACCTGCCTAATTATTCTGGGGACACCTATACCCCTGGCTACATATACTGGGGACATATACACCTTACTACATATACTGGGGACACCTATACCCCTGGCTACATATACTGGGGACACATACCACTAGCTACATATACTGGGGACATATACCCCTGGCTACACATACTGAGGACACATATACCCATGGTTACATATACTGGGGAGACATATACCCCTGGCTACATATACTGGGGACATATACCCCTGGCTACATATACTGTGGACATCTATACCACTGGCTACCTATACTGGGGACATTGATACACCTGGCTACCTATTCTGGGGACTACTATAGACCTGCCTACTTATTCTGGGGACACCTATATCCCTGGCTACATATACTGGGGACATATACACCTGGCTACATATACTGGGGACACATATACACCTAGCTACCTATTCTGGGGACACCTACAGGCCTGGTTATTTCCACTGGGTACACCTATAGGCCTGGTTACCTATACTGGGGGAACCTATTTTGGGGAAACTGCTGCCAGATTAACTGTATTTTTGGGGAACCGCTGCTGCCAGATTAAGTGTATTTTGGGAAACAGTTTCCAGATTATATGTATGTTGGGGGAACCACTGCTGCCAGATTATGTCTATTTTGAGGGAACCATTGCCATATTATCCGTATTTTTGATGTAAAATTTATTATTTCTCAGTTTTCGGGCATTATAGTGTTAAAATAAAACGTTCTACTGTGGATTAAACCCACACATTTTATTTACCCATTTGTCCCAGTTATTGCAACATTTAAAATATTTCCCTAGTACAATGTATGGTGCCAATATTTTATTTGGAAATAAAGGTGCATTTTTTCAGTTTTGCGTCCATTACTAATTATAAGCCCGCAAATTAAAAAATCACAGTTATATACCCTATTCAAATACCTATTAAAAAATGTCAGTCCATAAGGCAACTATTTATGTATTTAGCTTCTGGACTGTCAGCGTGCTGCCTAGCTCCGCCCATCACGCAGCTAGGCAGCACGCTGACAGTCCGGAAGTGAAGGCATCCCAGTGAGGACGGATTGCCCTGTGTCCGCGGTCAAGGATTTGAAGTCTGTTCCTAAGTGGATTACCTTGTTGTTTTTAATATAGTGGAATCTGTGGAATACCCTACCGGAGGTTGTTCTGTGTGCAGTGTACACTACATGCTTAGAACCAAGAAGCTGTCCGGTGAGTTGATTCACAAAGAGGGAAAGCACTGTGTTATCCCAGTGGTAAAGGCACATCCCTCTGGAGTGCAGCACGAGGTGTTAATCGCACAGTATACAGACAGTGCTGAGCACTATGTGCGCTCTCTTTTGTTTTTATTATAGAGTGTCATATCTTCGCTGAAGATTGGACTGTGTATGCACAGAAAGTGATTTTTATAGTTTATTGCGTATTGAAGAGGGTGACTCTGAACTAGCTGCAATCCCCTATTTTAGTTTGGTTTATCTGTGGAGCGCAGTAATTCCCTACAATATGTAGTTTTACTTTTTGGCCACAAGATGTGCTTAGTCATAATTTCCGATTAACGTAGGTAAGGACGTGAATCGGAAGTAATGCGTGCACAGTAACAGGAAGATACAATGAATGCAGGCATATCATAGACACCAGCATTCACTGAATCAGGGACTTAGAACAGCTTTCCCATTCATTCATGTCCCCACTTACCGGCGGTAATGGTAGCATGCGTGTCGGCTGTCTGCTCCCATTGACTAACTTTCGCGGCCCTGGTACTTCAGGTGAAGTTTGCCAGGCCGTGATTATACTGCACCTGGTGCAGTAAGTAGTTAAAGCCAAAATGTCTTAAATGTAACTCTCCACCACAAGTTTTGTATTACATTTTGCAACCTAGCGCACACCCTATGTGTCATCCTTAATCTGGCTAGACCATGCTGGACTGATTGGGTGTTTATCTTCCAGGTGAACAAACCCTGGTGTGGATTCCTTTGATCACCTGACAAGATAAAATCCAAAAATGGATCAAAATGTCAGTGCAGAAAAGAGAAATCATAATTGTCTTGCCTACGTACAGTTTGCTCCATTCCTCTCCCATACTGATATATCTTTGGGAAATATGTTTTTCCTTCTGCTTTTATCGCACACTAGATTCTTGGCAAACACAACCCAGTTTGTGGTGTATGTGGGGATTGAAACTAATTCAGATCCACAGTAACTGCATCTGCCTGGTCCACTTTCACTCCGAAATGCAATTTGCAACAAAATTTGCATTTAGTCATAAAAATGGGCAGGGGAATTGTATACAACCAATGTTGAAGATTAATTTGTGTGCATTTTTAAAGATGGATTTCAACTTAAATAAATGCAGTTATATTTGACTAGTGATAAAGTTTGGATTTAACTTGACAGAATTTGATGTTAAAAATCAATGTGAATAACAGCCAAAGTCATGGTGCCAAAATGTATTTATGTATTACTAGCTGAAGGCCTGGCATTGCTCGGGTATGTATTTGGTTGATGTTGGGTCCGGCCACTTTTTGTAACATTGACACACAGTCAATCAATGTCAGCAGTTTATCGATCAAAAAAATCCAATTTGCTTTGTGTAGCTCCACAGCAGGTTTGAGGCCTCTGCCGTTAACAGTGTAAGAGTGGCAGCAATTTAAATATTCTCCTTGAATATCAATAGGTACATTTTTATTAACTGTTGAAGGATCCACTCACTTTCAGGAATATTAATCCCAGTCAGCCAGCGACCAACTGTGCCAAGTTTGAGAGCCCTGCAATTAACAGTCAAAGAATGGCTGCGGTTTACATTTCCCATTTAAAATGAATGTTTGCAGTTTGATTAATTGTTTTTTGCTCCACCCACTTGTACCACATGTTTTACTCTAGTCATCAAGTGACCAACAGTGCTATTACTGTGAGAATGGCAGCCTTCTAAATTTTCCATTTGATGTCTATGGGTGATTGGCTGTGTGTGGTTCCACCCAGTTGTGAGGGGGGCGTGAGACCCTCAGAACATATCTTCCCATGTAGTAAGTTTTTTGTTGAAATCGGTCAAGGCAATTTTAAATATATGGATTTTTACTGGATATTGTATTTAATTTGTGGAGAAATTGCCTAATCTCGATTAAAAAAAAAACATTTATGTAGAATGTACATCATAAAAGTTTTTTTTTCTCCCATATCAGACAATATATTTAAGATTCAGAGGCAGCAAACATTAAAAAAAGTTCCTTCCTTCTCCAAAGAAATTACTCAGCTTGGTGAACACTGGCGTACCTCTGCCGCCGCGGGGGAGGGGGGGGGCACCTAGGGCCCGTTCAGGGACTGTTGTGGGGCAGGAGGGGTCGCAGCATATGAGGAGAGCGTGGCCACAGATCGGTGGGGAGGGGGGTCATCCCCCCTCCCTCACCTTGGGCTCTCCTCTCAGCGCTCCCCCTCCTGCGCAGGCAGCGGCGGTGGCAGGCTGAACACATTACCTCCTTCTCGCCGTAGTTCTTCCGATCTCTAAGAGCTTCATGCAACTTCCTGTGTAAACAGGAAGTTGCTCTTAGAGATCGGAAGACCTCCGGCAAGAAGGAGGTAATGTGTTCAGCCTGCCACTGCCGCTGCCTTTTATCTAAATACTATTGCAAAAGGTTATGAGGCCACCAAAATTATACCTGCATGAAATTTTATTAAAGATTCTTATCAAAATACAAAAGCACAATCCCCTAGGATACCACCCTCCACATGATACCCTCTTCCCCATAGTTAAAAACAGGAATCATAGCGGAGTAAAGGTTATGCATAACTAGTGCTACTTCTTCAGATAAGTTGATTAGTCTCTGGCCAGAGAATTACATAACCAAACCATCCGTCCGCGCATACATTCCACATCCACACTGCCACAAAAAGGAAAAAACGGGGGGCCCCCTTTAAAAATTCCTCTCTCCCCTTCTCTTGATAGATATTGGGATAGGGAGATCCATGTATAATCAACAAGTTCCAGTTTATAAATAACCTTCCAGATAACTTGTAGCGTTATAGCTTTTAAGAAAACAGTACATGGATGAGTCTCACCCGCAAAGTAGTCCCCTTTAGGACACAGGCAATTTTCCTCGCTCACTGTAGGGATTCCATAGCCGGATTCGTCCATGCATGTATCAGATGTGATCTTCCCTTTATGCTGTGTCAGTGCGCCCGCTAAGTCCAGCAGTTTCTTGCGCAGACCGGGTCCTGCACATCTTTCGGATCACCGGCCACTGCCAGACCACAGCACTGTAGAGAGTCGCACGTTGGACACGCCGGTTTTCCGTGCAGGACAATGGCAGCAGCAGGAAGTGTGTACGCAGTAGTTGTCACCAGTCAGCCGACCAGACTCCGCCCACCGACGCGTTTCACGCCCACCTTGGGCGTTTCATCAAGGTGGGCGTAAAACGCGTCGGTGGGCGGAGTCTGGTCGGCTGACTGGTGACGACTACTGCGTAAACACTTCCTGCTGCCGCCATTGTCCTGCACGGAAAACCGGCGTGTCCAACGTGCGACTCTCTACAGTGCTGTGGTCTGGCAGTGGCCAGTGATCCGAAAGATGTGCAGGACCCGGTCTGCGCAAGAAACTGCTGGACTTAGCGGGCGCACTGACACAGCATAAAGGGAAGATCACATCTGATACACGCACAGACAAATCCAGCTATGGAATCCCTACAGTGAGCGAGGAAAATTGCCTGTGTCCTAAAGGGAACTACTTTGCGGGTGAGACCCATCCATGTACTGTTTTCTTAAAAGCTATAACGCTACAAGTTATCTGGAAGGTTATTTATAAACTGGAACTTGTTGATTATACATGGATCTCCCTATCCCAATATCTATCAAGAGAAGGGGAGAGAGGAATTTTTAAAGGGGGCCCCCCGTTTTTTCCTTTTTGTGGCAGTGTGGATGTGGAATGTATGCGCGGACGGATGGTTTGGTTATGTAATTCTCTGGCCAGAGACTAATCAACTTATCTGAAGAAGTAGCACTAGTTATGCATAACCTTTACTCCACTATGATTCCTATTTTTAACTATGGGGAAGAGGGTATCATGTGGAAGGTGGTATCCTAGGGGATTGTGCTTTTGTATATTGATAAGAATCTTTAATAAAATGTAATGTTGGTATAATTTTGGTGGCCTCATAACCTTTTGCAATAGTATTTAGATTAATTTATGTGGTCTAGGTTGGCCCCGCCCTGCATTTTTCAGGGATATTAACCAATATACTAAAGCACCCTTGCACTTTATTTAATTCACTGCCGCTGCCACCAATGATTGCAGGAGGGGGAGCGCTGAGTGGAGAGCCCGGGGTGATGGAGGGGGGGATGTCCCCCGTCCCCACCAATCTGCAGCCACTCTCTCCTCTTATGCTGCTATCCCTCCTGCCCCACAAAAGTCCCTGAGCGGGCCCTAGGGAGGTGGGGGGCTGGATTTTTTCTTTATTTGCAGGGGGGCCCGGGGATTTCTAGGTACGTCCCTGTTGGTGACCAGGCTTTTTACTTACATCTCTTACAGGAGTCTTGTTGACTATGACTGGTAGCCAGGCATGCAGGCAGTTTCTTTCTTTCTTTTTTATTTTTTTGCTTGTGAGAATCCAAAGAGTAAGAGACCTTACTCCAAACCTCAATAACCTATAGGGGGTTAATACTTTTAATATTGCCACGCATCTGTAGTGATTTCAGTCTCCTCCTCTGGCCAAACAACTGATCGCCCCCTAGGGAAACTTAATTCATCATTGCTTCATATCCCTGATAATGTTACATACATTTTAGGGAAAATCACCAAATAATTTCAATTTAACTCTGGGTCAGATGCAAAGACAGAGTCAATATGGAATGCTCATAAAGCGTATATAAGAGGCTTTTTCATCCAACTTGGAGCAAGAAACAAGAAAATTAAAACGCTCCGTGTTGACGCTATTCTTGAAAAAATTAAAATAAATGAAGGGCTAATTAAGACTCACTACTCTCCACCCCTTGAAAAAGATTTATTTACTTTGAGACACGATTTGAGGATGATCCTTACTGATAATTATGAATACCAAATTAGGAAACTACAGCTCAAACTAAAAGAAACTAAAATCAAATCGCTAGGGATATCACATCTAACCCAAAGTAGTTTTACAAGTACATCAACTCTAAAAAAAGAAAGGTTGACTGTATTGGACTCCTAAAGGATGAGGGTGGGAACTCAATGGTAGATGACCAAAGTAAGACAGAGTTATTAAACGCTTTCTTTGCTTCTGTCTTCACAAGGGAAACATCACTGTTGCAAATTACAGATGCAGAAGAGTCTCATTCTTCTAACTGTAATATTAAATACTTAACGCAGGAAGAAGTGAAGGCACGACTAAATAAATTAAAAATAGACAAGGCAAATGGCCCAGTTTGCATGCATCCTCGGATCCTAAGGGAGTTAAGTTCAGTTATAGATAAACCCCTTTATCTTATCTTTTGTGACTCTCTTTCAACTGGCAGAGTACAAGTGGATTGGCGTACAGCCCACGTTTTCCCATTATTTAAGAAGGGCAAAAAATAAGATCCAGGAAATTATAGACCTGTAAGCTTAACATCAGTTATATGCAAACTATTTGAGTGGTTACTAAGAGATACTATACATGACTTCATAGTAGAAAATAATCTTATTTCTCAGCATCAACATGGGTTTACTAAAGACAGGTCCTGTTTGACTAACATGCTCAGCTTTTATGAGATAGTGAACGCTAATGTGGATATAGGGAATGCTGTAGATGTGATATACTTGGACTTTGCAAAGGCCTTCGACACTGCTCCACACAAAAGTCTGGTGCAAAAGTTGAGGATGCAAGGACTGGGGAAGAGTCTGTGTGCATGGATAGGGAACTGGCTAATGGACAGAAAACAAAGAGTTGTGGTCAATGGATCATACTCAAAATGGGTGACTGTTAGCAGTGGGGTCCCACAGGGGTCTGTACTGGGTCCAGTGCTCTTCAATTTATTTATTAATGACCTAGTAGATGCAGTAGTAAGCAATGTTGCTATTTTTGCAGATGATACAAAATTGTGCAGAATCATCAACTCTCAGGAAGATAGGGACATATTGCAACAGGATCTGGATAGGATGGGTATTTGGGCACATAAATGGCAGATGAAATTCAATGCTGAAAAATGTAAAGTCATGTATTTTAGGTCGTAGCAATGGTCTAGCACCATACAAAATAAATGGGATACAGTTGGGGACATCAAACTTGGAGAAGGACTTAGGAGTACTCATCGAAAACAAGTTAAATAATTGTACTCAATGCCAAGCCGCTGCAGCTAAAGCTAACACAATTTTGGGATGCATTAAAAGGGAAATAGAAACTTGAAATGCTAGCATAATATTGTCCCTGTTTAAAGGGGAACTGAAGAGAGAGGTATATGGAGGCTGTCATGTTTATTTCCTTTTAGACAATGCCAGTTGCCTGGCAGCCCTGCTGATCCTCTGCCTCTAATACTATTATCCATAGCCCCTGAACAAGCATGCAGCAGATCAGGTGTTTCAGTGGTTCAGACTTATAAGTCTGATCTGACAAGACTAGCTGCATGCTTGTTTCTGGTTTTAATCAGATACTACTGCAGAGATATAGACCAGCAGGGCTGCCAGGCAACTGGTATTGATTAAAAGGAAATAAACATGACAGCCTCCATATACCTCTCTCTTCAGTTCCCCTTTAACTCTCTAGTAAGGCCACATCTGGAATATGGAATTCAGTTCTGGGCACCACATTACAGGAAAGATATTGCAGTTTTAGAGCAGGTGCTGAGACGAACAACAAAATTGATACGTGGGATGGAAGTTATGGCAAATTCTATACCTGCATTTAAAGGGGGCTTAGATGCTTTCCTTGCGTTGAAAGACATCCATGGCTACAATTACTAGGTAATGCCCAATGATGTTGATCCAGGGATTTTATCTGATTGCCATCTGGAGTCGGGCAGGAATTTTTTCCCTTTTGGGGCTAATTGGACTATGCCTTGTAAGGGTTTTTCGCCTTCTTGTGGATCAACAGGGATATGTGAGGGAGCAGGCTGGTGTTGTACTTTGTTCTCTGGTTGAACTCGATGGACGTATGTCTTTTTTTCAACCCAAATAACTATGTAACTATGTAAATCTTTAATACTAGGAGCTAATATCTCTCAACAATTGAAGACACAAATATCAAACACTTACCCCTTTCTTTGGGAAAAAAAAATCTATTCCTTATCTGGGGATTAACCTCACCAATTCAACAAATAAACATTATGAAGCCAATCTTCTTCCATTACTTTCCTCATCCCCAAAGAACTAGATTTAATCTCCAAAGTTTAACTGTCTTGGTTTGGGAGGATTGCTGCTTTCCAAATGAAAACTCTACCAAAATGACTCTACTTATTTAGGACAGTTCATATTCCTTTACCCAATAGCTTTTTTACTAAACTGCATAAATTAGTAGCTAAATTTCTTTGGGGTAAGAAAAAACACAGGATCGCCTATGCTAATTTGACTGTACCAAAATATGCAGGAGGTACTGGAGTCCCTTGTTTAAAATCTTACTATTATGCATGTTCACAGGATACATCCAGAGTTTGGTGGAAGCTTGACTCACCTAAAAAAATGAGTCCACATTGAAAACCAACCTATTGCATCTCCTCGCACTTCAGTTAATTATAGCTCAAATTAACAAATCACTTTACCCCACAATTCAGGCCTCTTTTCTTGCTTGGACATATTCAATTAAAATCCCTAAATGTATCTCTAACTTATAATTAATGAGACTCTTTATCGATTCCCTTTCCCTCATGACACTAGATTTAGATTTAAAAAATTGGAAAGCAGCTGGACTTTCCTTAGTATAAGACTTAACCTCTTGAGGACCATGGTGGTAAACCCCCCTAGTGACCAGCCTAATTTTACATTAATTGGCCACTGCAGCTTTAAGGCCAAGCTGCAGGGCCGTATACCTCTGCACACAAGTGATCTCCCCCCCCCTTTTCTCCCCACCAACAGAGCTCTCTGTTGGTGAGGTCTGATCGCCCCCCCTGTGTTTATTTTTTTTTAAATAAATATTTGTTTGTTTTTTTTTAAAATATTTTTGGACATTTTCTTTTATTTTTTTTTTCTAAATCCCCTCCCTCCCCCCAGCCGGCCAATCACGGCGATCGGCTGTCATAGGCTTCTGCCTATGAGAGCCGATCGCTCTCTTGTCCCCCATGGGGACAGCCGTGTCACACGGCTGTCCCCAGTGCAGCGCTGCTGCTGATCGCAGCGCTGCACATGTAAATACACGGCGGTTTCGCCATGTAACAGTCTCCCGAGCGGCAATCGCCGCTCGGAGACTGAAGGCGGAGCTCGGCTCCGCCCACCAAGCGGGAGATGCGCGCGCATCGTGCGCGCGATCTCCCGTAAACTGCTGCCCCAGGACTTTACGCCAATTGGCGTTAGCTGGTCCTGGGGCTGCCGCCGCGGCCACGCCTACTGGCGTGACGCGGGCGGCAAGCGGTTAAATATGATGGTGTTTCCTGACCTAAAGAATAGATTCTCTTCAGTGGAGGTATTTAATTATCTGTGCATTAAACATCTCCTTACAGAAAATAAATGCACGATACCTACAGTCTCTCTATGCACATTGTATCCTACCTGTTTTCATCTAGCGAGACCAAAGGCGGTATCTCCCTATGGTATAAAAACCTAATAAGTGGCAGCCAAAAACAGCTATTTAAAGGAACACTATCAATTTACATATTTTTTCAATTGAGATAGGAATTGTTTGATAATGCTGCTAAGTACTGGTGTATACATTTCACTGGAAACCTCTTTGTTTACTGTTATCAAAATACTTTCAAACTTTACTGATGCCAAAACTGATGGCAGAATGAGCCATGAGGGAAGGGGAAATTCCCCTCACACTTCTTCAGTAAGCGTATGTGTAACTCTGTGTGTGAGAAAGACAAAGCTCCCAACAGCTGCAGCTGCAGTGTCCTGTGTTTCTGACTGAAGTATCTGAAGAGAGCAGAGGAAACTTGTTATGAACATTTGTCACAGCTTTTCATACTGTTTTTGCTTTCTAAGAAAAAATACTCTGTAGCCTGATATGCAACACTGACTGTGCATTGAAGCAGACACCCCTTCTGCAATTGATTTGTCCCAATATAGCTAAATCCTACACTCAAAAAATTAAAGCTTTTGCCTCTGATATTTAACATGAAAAGTAGGAACATGTTTACACAGATACTTAGACATTATTTGTACATTGTCATTTTAGAACACTTGGGCATTGATAGTATTCCTTTAAGTACATCCAATCCTGGTCAGAAGACTTAAAATATCCAATAAAACTCTCAGATATCACTACTGTCACCAAAGCAATACAACATTTCTCTGTATGCATTAATCATAAAGAAAATGTTCATAAAATACTGAAAAAATGGTATCTTACACCTTGAAAAATGGCTAACTTCTCTCCTAATGTGTGCTGGCAAAATTGCAGTGGACCTGGTACGTTATTCCATATTTTATAGGAATGTCCCCAAATCCAACTTTTCTGGAAGGAAATTTCCCAGATGCTCAGTCTGATTTTATGTAGTCAATTTCTTATGACTCCTCAGTTAACTCTTTTTCATATTGGTATTATGTGCATTCCCACTCAATTTTGTCTAATAACATCACATATTTTATGTGTAGCTAGATGCCTGATCACCGCTAGCTGGGGAATTACAAATGCCCCTACCCTCTCGCACACTGGCGTAACAATAGGGCCCACAGCCCCTGCTCCCACAGGGGGGCTGGAGGGGACACAGCATGAGGAGAAAGCCATGGCTACAGTCGGCGGGGAGGGGGGACGTTCCCCCCATCCCTCACCTCGGGGCTCCCCCTCTACGCTCGGACACTCATTTAAGCTGGAGGGGAGGAGGGGAGGAATGTCCCCCCTCCCCGCCGACTGTGGCCATGGCTTTCTCCTCATGTTGCGTCCCCTCCAGTCCCCCAAAAACGGTCCCGAGTGGGCCCCAGGAGGGAGGGCCTCAGAATTTCTGCAGGGGGGCCCAGTGGGGCCTAGTTATGCCCCTGCTCTTGCCGTTAAAATGTCAGGTTGAGAGGGGGGAGGAGCTTACCATGAGGGAGTGAGCGTGTGGAGCTCTGGTCTCTCGCCTCAGTGAAGCCCCTAAGTCCGTAGATGTGAGAGGACGTTGCCGAAGCCTTTATCCCCTGGAAGCCCCCCTGGAGCCTGCCTCAGCCCTGTGAGCCCCCGGCAGAAGCGGAAAAGCAAGCCGTGGAGGTAACGGCAGTAGAGGGGAGACCTTCGTAGAGCCGTGACGTCATATCCGCCCGGAACTTCCTTTGGCGTGACTTGGCGTGGTGAAGGAGAAGAGACGCCGAGAGTAGCGCACGGAGACACTAGCCCAGGCAAGGAGGCATACTTGGCAGGGGAGTGCGGGAGCGCTGGGAACGGCGAACGGAGAACCCGGCACGCAGCCCTATCATGCCGAGCACGGAAATATAGCTGGCAGAAGAGTGGGGAGGCGCTGGGAACGGCACACAGTACACGGCGACCCTGGTAGACAGCTACATCAGCCCGGGCAGAAGTAAGACATACCTGACAGAGGAAAAGGGAAGCCCCGGGTCAGGCCTAGGAGGACCCCATCAGACTGAATCTGGTAGAGGGAGCCGGTGACCCTTAAAGGCAAGGCCTCTGGAGCCGGTGGGCTGTAAAGAAAAGAGACCTCAGAGATACTGGCAGAGTGACTGAAGGTGGCACTGGGAACAGTGACTGGAAGTTAACAGCTTAAAAGAAAAATGGTGAAGGATAAGGAGAGAGAAAAGGAGAAGAAGAAGAACCCAGCTAAAGGGACGACAACCCCAGTCCAGAAATCGGTTAGCAAATATTTTTCAACAGCGGATAAAATACAGATGGAAGCGGCAGAGAATACCCTTTCGTTATCAAGGGCCAGAGGGACCTAGAGGCACAGACAGAAAAAATCACGGATCTTATGCGAACTGAAATCCTGGAGATTAAAGATGGATTAACAAACATGGAAGCGAGGATGGAAAAAATGGAAGAACAAGTTGTGAAATTGCAGGCGGAGGTAAATGCGTTAAAGAAGACAGGTGAGAAACAAAGAAGTGTTAATACTTCCCTTAAATATGATATAGATGATGTCCAAAATCGGGAGAGACGTAATAACCTGAGAGTAAAGGGGATCCCCGAGACGGTGAGGGGGGAAGACATTACTACCTGTTTGCAAACTATCTTTAATGGGGTACTGGGCCGGCCAGAGGATGCTACAATTAAATTTGAACGCGTACATCGGGCTTTGAGGGCCGTCTCAAGGGATAAGGACTCACCACGAGACATAATCTGTAGATTCCACAATTTCAAGGATAAGGAAAACATATCCGCAGCTTTGAGGCAGAAGGGGCCACAGAAATGGAAAGAGTTTACTATAACGGTTTACCAGGATCTTTCTTTCTACACGCTGATGCAGCGTAGGGCCCTTAGACCATTGTTAGCAGTTCTACAGGAGAAAAGAATACCTTATAAGTGGGGATTTCCATTTGCTTTAATTATTATGCTGGATCGCAAAACATTGACACTGAGATTCCCGGAAGAACTGCCAGATATCTGCAAAGAACTATCTATCCCAGAGATGGATATACCAGAGTGGAATCCGGAGGGGAGGGGATGGGATGGCCCACAGGGGAGAAATAGAGCTGGACTTAAGAAATGAGGAGGGGGGTGGAGCGTTGATTTGAGGGGGGGGGGGTGGAGAGGGGAGATAACCTCGTTTTGTATTGATCTGGTTGTGTGATTGTGTATTTGGTTTATTGCTTTTGCATCAGGTGCAAAGATATGTGGGAGAGTAGAAACAATATTGAGCAGAGTGTGAATATATATGAACATGGAATAGGTAAACACAAGAAATGTGAACGGTTCATGGCACGCCTAGGTGTGGGGGTGCTTTTGTGCCGTCCTTCCTGCCTCCCCCCCCCTTCCACGGGCTCTTAGATATGGTGATAGACACGGTTAAGATGAATATGAAACCATGAAAAATATAACACTGGAGGGGGTTAAGTCGCTGTGCACCTGAGTGTGGGGGGGTGTGTGGGTGGGCCCGCGGGGGGGGGACATTTTTGGTCCTCCCTCCCCCCTCCCTCCGCGGGCTCTTGGGGGGGGGGCGGGTGGATGTTTGTTGTCCCCCCGCCCCCTCCCCCCTTTGGGCCCTGAGATATGGAAATACCCACGATTAAGATAAATATGGCACTACGAAGAAGATGTGTCACTGGAGATGGGTGGGGTGTGATGTATTTGGAGGTGGGGTGTGGATGTGGATGTCTCCGTCCTCCCACCCCCCCCCCCCCCCTCCTCCGCGTGCCCTCGGTTATAGAAATGAATATGATTGAAATTGTTGGCTGTTGAAAGATGTTGGCAGTGGAAACGGTCATGGTTAGGTTTAGTGTGGCACAATGGAATAAAATGTGACACTGGAGGAGGCCAGGCTGGGTGCGCCTGGGTGGGGTTGTGTGTGTGGGGGGGGTCCGTGGGGGGGTTGGATGGATGTCTTTGGTCCCCCTGCGGGGCTTTAGGATATAGAAATAATCACGATTTAGATAGATGTGGCACTATGGAAAAGATGTGAAACTGGAGGAGGGGGGGCGGGGCATCTGGAGGTTGGGAGTGGATGGGTCCGCAGTGGGGGGGGGGGCGGATGTTTCTGCCCTCCCCTCCCCGCCCCCCTCCGCGGGCTCTCGGTTACAGAGATGGATATGGCTGATATTGATGTGGCACTATGAAAAGGATGTGACACTTGAAGAATCTAAAGTGGGGGAGGGGGAGGTAGTAATATGCTATATTATGGATAAGAAATAAGGAATGCATTATGTTTATGAAAAAGGCGTGGCACTGTTGGCACCTAAGTTGAAATTGTGAGGGGGAGATTGTTGTGAGAGGGCTCAATTTGTATGAATAATTTTGGGGACATTGGGGGTAAGGGGAATATAGGATATATAATGCATGCACTGAGGGCAAGGCTATCAGAAAGTGCATATGGTAAGGAAAGGGCTGGAGCCATGGCGCGGACCCCGTAAGTAGAAGGGGGGGGGGGGTCAGGTAAGGGAGGGGGGGTTAGAAGTTATAATAAGAAAAAAAAAAGAAATAGGGGGACGCGCCGTGGCGAAGGCCTGTAGGGAGAGAGGGTGGGGAGGGTGGAGACTGGGTTATGCTTTGCTCTGATTGATATTGTTGTGCTGAGTTTTGTTGTGTGGGGTTTTCTCTCTCTTTCCGCTCCCCCCCCCCATTGGATGATCGAGGGATCTGCCCTCCTGGGGATACAGGGGAAAGGCTGAAATAAGCGGGGCTTCGTGGGGGGAGGGGGGGCGAGTTTCCACGTTTTGGGGGGTTGGTGGCTTAATACCCAGAAGGCAGAGCAGCACGCCTAGGAAACCGGGGAAGGGTTTCAAGAGGAAGGATTCCTCAGGAAAGAAAAAAAGGGATGTGGATGGATGGGAAGGGGGAATGCTGCGGGATGAGTGAGAGGAGAGGTGTGGATGTGGAAGGGGGGGACAGAATGAGGGGAAAAATTGAAAAAACTGATACTGGGACAGAGGTAAGAACAAGGAAGGCATATAAAGATGAAAATAAGTAACCTTAAAATTATGTCACTGAACACCAGGGGCTTGAACATCCCGGAGAAGAGAGCATCTATCCTCAGGCTATGCCATAGAGAGGGGGCAGATATAATCTGCCTACAGGAGACCCATTTTAAAACCCCATGTGCCCCAAAGCTTTTTGACAGGTACTACAAGACAATATACTTGAGTGGTCTACAACAATCTAAAGTGAAAGGGACAGCTATATAAATATCGAAGGATATCCCATTTATATTGAAGGAAGACTACGCGGACCCACAGGGGAGATTTAATTTAATTAAGGGCGAATTGAAGAATAGGATGGTCACGGTGGGGTCATACTACGCGCCAAGTGTTAAGCAGGTAGAAACCCTGGGGAGATTTATTAATAAATTGTAAGCATTCAGGGAAGGGGGGGTGATAATAGGTACAGACCTGAATCTGTCCCTGGATCCACGAATGGATACATCTAAGGGAAGAACAAAGACATCTTTAAAAACCCATAAAAGAAGTAAAGAGATTCTGTGCAAGGCACAGCTTGTGGACGCTTGGCGGGTGTGTAACCCTACGGTGAGGGATTATACTTATTATTCCCAGATGCATAAGTGCCACACCAGGATAGATTATGTCCTGGTGTCGTACGATATACTATCGGTAGTGAATGGCTCAGAAATAGGCCCCATAACATTATCAGACCACGCTCCAGTAACGGTGAAACTTGGGTGGTGAGAAAAAATAAAGGGACCTATGATGTGGCGATTAAATAACTCATTGCTGAGGGACGAAGAGATTGTACAAAGGATGAGAGATGAACTGGATTCCTATTTCTCGATAAATGCCAGGGGTGAGGCGTCTGAAAAGACGGTATGGGAGGCCCACAAAAGCTATATTAGGGGTATATTGATACAGGAGGGGTCTAGAAAGAAGAAGGAAAGGGATAGGAATATAAAAAATGCGTTGGAAACTATAAAAAGATTGGAACAACAGCATAAGGAGGAGAATGCGGAAGAGCATTGGGAGGAATTACAGAGGGAAAGAGAACATCTGAGGGCATTATTATTCCAAGGGGTTAAAAATATGGCATTAAGATGCAAACGCTCCTTCTATGAATATGGGAACAAGAGTAGCGCTATGTTAGCAAGGGCCCTAAAAAAACAGCATAGGAGCAATTATATTCCCTGTATAAAAGATAAAGAATCAAGGGTAGTTTACGAGATGGTAGAGATAGCCCGGGTCTTTAGGGAATATTATAAGGGGCTGTATAACCTGAAAAGGGAAATATCAACAGGAGACAGAGAAGAGAGAAGAGAGGAAATAAGAAGCTATATAGAGGAAAGTGGAATGCCCAGGCTGTCGGAGGAAGACGCCTCATCCCTGGAAGATCAGATACAACTGGAGGAAATTAAAACAGCAATAAAACAAATGCCATTGGGTAAAGTGCCGGGCCCGGATGGGCTCCCAATGCAATATTATGTGAAGTTTAATGAGCAACTGGTGAGATACCTAGCTGAAGCATTTAACGGAATAACCAAGGGCGAGGGAGAGGATGAAGGATTCTCGCCCCGTATGCTGGAGTCCTATATCTTACTTCTGCATAAAGAGGGAAAAGACCCAATGCAGTGCCAAAGTTTTAGACCAATAGCACTATTGAACACAGACATTAAAATCTTAACCAATAGGCTGGCACCGTTCATGAATCAGCTGGTATACCCAGACCAGGTGGGGTTTGTGGGGGGGCGGGAGGCAAGGGACGGCACTGTCCGCACCCTCGATCTGGCGTGCTGGACGAGGGCCCACTCCAACCCTGTGGTATTACTATCAACAGATGCCGAAAAGGCATTCGACAGGGTGGAGTGGGCCTATATAGAAGGGGTGTTAAAGCATGTGGGGCTACAAGAAAAGATGAAGGCAAGAATAATGGGTTTATATTCCTTCCCAAACGCAAGGGTAAGGGTTAATGGGGTGATCTCGGACCCCTTTGAAATTAAAAATGGGACGAGACAGGGCTGCCCCTTGTCACCGTTGGTATTTGCCCTGTCTCTGGAGCCATTCTTGTGTAGGGTGAGGGCGGACTCCAGCATACGGGGCTTGGAAATTGGGGGACAGACGCATAAAGTATCAGCGTATGCAGATGATATGTTGTTCTATCTTAGAGACCCACAGAGGTCACTATCTAGATTGATGAGGGAATTTGACAGGGTGGGGAGACTTTCCAATATGAAGACCAACCTGGATATAAGCATAATAGTCGCTTGGGGGGTGAGAAGGGAACAAAGAGAAGAGTTGACAAGGATTTTCCCATTTAGGTGGCGGAACAGAATGATGGGGTACCTGGGAGTAAAGATAGGTTTTGATTTAAAGGAAATAGTAAATGTTAATTACTTCCCCTTACTGGAAAAGATAAAACAGGACCTGGCGGCCTGGGACCGGCCAAGTTTCTCCTGGTTTGGTAGAATATCCATTATTAAGATGAATGTTCTCCCCCGCTTTCTCTATCTGTTCCAGGCACTGAAAGTCCCAATACCCCCCCCCTTTTTTCGCCAATTGAGAAGTATTATCGGTCAATTTATAGAAAGAGGCCAGAAAACCCGAGTGAGTTATAGGCTACAGACAATGGAGAAGGAGAAGGGAGGTCTGGCGGTCCCGGATTTTAAAAAATATGCCGAGGCCTCGGTGCTGGTCCGAATAGTAGATTGGAACAGGAATCGTGAGGAAAAGAGGTGGGTATCGGCAGAGGAGGAAATGATAGGGAGCCCAATAGGTAATCTCCCCTGGATTCAGGAGAAAAGTGGGATAGAGGTAAAAAAAGAGGGGACTGAATTGGTGAGACATACACTGAAAATATTTGAAAAGTGGAGGAGGAATGTAGGAATCTCACCCTGGCCAACTCCCATGATTCCCAATTTCGGGAACATAAAATTCCCAGGGGGAATGGACCTCGCTAAATATACACACTGGAAGAGGGGACAGGGGTTGAAAGCTGTAGATATATTAGAAGGTGCAGAATGGATCCCGACGCAGGAACTGTTGGATGTAAGGGAGGGGGGATACATGGATGAATGGAAATACGCCCAGATAAAATCGTTTGTGAGAGATGTCAGGGGAGCAAAGAGGCATTAAGTAGAGACCTAACCCCATTCGAGGAAATGTGTAGAGGGAAGGGGCAAAATAAAGGAACACTATCAAGGGTATATAAGATTCTTAATGGAAGTGAGGACCATACAAGAAGCCTGAGAGAGAAGTGGGAAAAAGACCTGGGGAAAGTGTTTACAGAGGCGCAGTGGAAAAAAGTATTAGCGTTTGCCAGCAAATCAGCCATGCCCACTAGAGGACAGGAGGCAGGATACAAGATCTTTGCAAGGTGGTATTATACGCCGGATAGGTTGAGTAAGATGTTCCCAGGTACCTCACCATTGTGTTGGAGATGTGGGGAGGAGAGGGGAGATATTATTCACATTTTCTGGGTATGTAAAGAACTGGGGAAGTTCTGGTCAGAAGTCAGGGGTATAATAAAGCAGATAACAGGGGTAGAGACACGGGAGGACCCGGCACTCTTCCTGCTACATGGTAATGGATGGTCAGTAAAAAAATATAAAAACTCCTTGTTGAAATCCCTGGTCAATGCCTCAAGAATACTGGTAGCGAGACATTGAAAATCTACTCAGAGCCCAACAATTCAGGAATGGTTCAAAGAAGTAGTAGAAACGCAGAGAATGGAGGAATTAACAAGCTTCATTAAGGGCGAAGGAGACGTACATGAGAAGAAATGGTCTCAATGGGAGGTGTTTAGGAGGGAAAGGGATTATGAGGGTAGGTGAGGGAAAGGGAATAGGAGGGGGAGTTTAGTGAGGGTTTAGTGACAAGAAGAAAGTGAAGGATGGAGGAGGAGGAAATGAAGAGGACCAGTATGGGAATAAAAGAGGAGCGGGTATGAAAGAAGGATGAGAGTATGATATGTATGAGGGTAATGTATGAGTGTTAGTGTTACAAGGATGACGTCTCTAGGAAATCAAGACACGGATACGATTTGTTTTTTCCCCCTCCCTTCTTTGTTTTTAGGGGGGTGATAGGAGAAGATTATTGATATGGGGGAAAAAATTAATAAGAAATGTATACTGTTGAATATTTTATGAGAAAATTTTGTACGAATTTTGTATAATTGAAACGACATAAATAAAGATATTAATAAAATGTCAGGTTGATTTTAATCTGCGAATGAAAAAATCCTTCAGATATCAAAACATTAAACAGGGAGCTCTTTATGCATTGACCATAGATTGGCCTATTACCACTACCAAGAGCACATCTTAACTCATCTTAAATTTTCTAACTCCTTTCTTGTTCTCTCCTTAATATACTCTGCCAATTGTTGGAACTACTTGGCTTAGTGTACTCTACTCCTAAATTCTTACTTATTGTATATTTTTTACGGTTTACTGTTTTCCCTTTACATCTTAAATTGTATTGACTCTATTCTCTCTCAACTATATGGCGTATGTTTCTGCATATGTTATCCTTTAGTTATATACTTAACTGCTTGCCGACCGCATCACGCCGATGGGGGTGGCTGCGGCGGCAGCCCCAGGACCGCCTAACGCCGATCAGTGTAAAGTCCTGGGGCAGCAATTTGCAGGAGATCGTGCATAGGCTGCACGCGTATCTCTTGCTTGGTGGGCGGAGCGGAGCTCTGCTTTCAGTCTCCGAGTGGCGATCGCGGCTCGGAAGACTGTTAGACGGCGAAACCGCCCTGTATTTACATGTACAGCGCTGCGATCAGCAGCAGCGCTGTATTGGGGACAGCCTTGTGACACGACTGTCCCCATGGGCAGAAGCCTATGACAGCCGTTCACCATGATTGGCCAGCTGAAGGGAAGGAGGGGTTGTAAAAAAAAGAGAGCTCTGTTGGTGGGGGGAAAAGGGGGGGGATTACTTGTGTGCTGTGTTGTTCGGCCGTGCAGCTTGGCCTAAAAGCTGCAGTGGCCAATTAAGTAGAAAATAGCCTGGTCACTAGGGGGGTTTAACACCATGGTCCTCAAGAGGTTAAATTGAATAAAAATTCAAGATAAAAAAAAAATACTTTTAATATTGGAGTGGGTACCTTGTAAGGGAGGACAGCAAGATCCCTTGACCTCATCACACTTATCAAGAAACAACGACCTATTCTTAACCTTTGTTGTCTCATGGGGAAGCAGGGGTAATATGGGGTTTTATATGCCTGCCAGCACCCCCCCCCCACACACACACACACACACCACCACAACCACCACCAACAACAACAACAAGGCACAGGCACATATGGAAAGGGCACATGGTCATTTGCGGACAGGGAGAAACTGAAAGTTGGCTCTTTCTGTGCTAGTTAATCTTGGAGAATATAACAAATATACCCCCCTATTGATTACCCAATTTTTCTGGCAGTCAGAAAAAAAATGTTATTCCCCACAATGCAATGAGGTTCACAGATAACAAACTGTTAGGACCATGGTCATGACATCACACTGTGGGAGGGGTGTAATGTCATGACCATGGCCATGATCTATTCCAGAAAAGGTAAATCATCATCATCATGATCATCATCATCATCATCATGGGTAATGGTGTAATGGCTACTGATTGGAATGAAGTTCAATCCTTGGTTAAAGCTCTTCTTTAGACAACACCTCCTTTGCTTTCCACTTAACATGGCAAAAATACATTCCTTGCAATTAAAGAGGAGCTTTAACCAGGGATTGAACTTTATCCCAATCAGTAGCTGATACCCCATTTTCCATGAGAAATCTTAACCTTTTCTCAAATAGATCATGAGGGGTCTGTATTGCTGATATTGTCCTAACATTTTGCTGTCTGTGAACCTTGTTGCATTGTTCAAAATAATCGCTTTTTTACAACTGCCAAGCAAGCAATATCTCCCTTTTGTGCATAGAACTCTCAGTGAAGAACATTCCATATACATCACCTGGCAGAACTAAAGATGTCACCATCAGCACCAGCGATAACATTCAGAATGTAAGTGGGCAAACACTGATTTAACAATCTATAAATGAATATTGCAAACAATAAACAATTGTATGAATTATGTTATTTTCACTGCAGTTCCTCTTTAAAGGACAACTTTCAAAGCAGAGGTTGCGGGCGGCCAGAACAGGAGTATTAGATTACCCAAAGAAAGAAGCAGTATAGGCAAGATAAACAGTAGTTTGTTCATGTTATTTTTTCCCCTCTGTGTCCCCTGATGTACCATGCAAACCTGTCCCATGCATGTGGTGTCCGGTTAGAGAGAAGGAGAAAGCATTTGTCTGAGGGGAGGCCATTAGTTTGTCAAGTTTTAGCATGGGATTTCTGACAATTTTCTTCTCTCTTACCACTGTCTGTAATCCGTTCACAGATACTATACTGCTCTTTTTTAATATTAATGTTGTGGCTGCAACCTCTGCTTTAAAGGAATACTGTAGGGGGGTCAGGGGAAAATGATTTGAACTTACCCGGGGCTGATGTCACCAGGAGCGTACAGCGCAGGCCCAGTATGGTCTGTGCCTGCGCAGTACGCTCCTGGTGATGTCAGCGATCGCGAGGACACGGCAATGCAGGCGCATTGGTTTTCAGACTTTAAAGTCTGAAATTCCAGAAGTGAACCAGAGGCGGGGCCAGAGCATCAGTGAGTGGCTGCATGGGCACAGGATGCCTGCGGAGGACCATTAGAAGCCCTGGGTAAATTTAACTCATTTTCCTCCGACCCCCCCTACAGTATTCCTTTAAAAGTTGTCCTTTGAGGAAATAAATTGCTGAAATGTTTTAATACATTAGACAATAGTTACTATAAAACATCAAATAAAATCAAAATCTGTACTCTTAGTTACTCTTTAATTTATGTAATAACTGAGCACTGATTGGGAGTACCCATTTTTACTTCTTTTGACCCCAGTGGGAACTTGGGGTAGATTGACAGATAAAAAACGTTAAGTTAGTTATGGTGACATCCTAAACGGTAGTAGATTGGGTTTTTGATTAAATGAAATTATAGGTAGAAGTTGTGCATGGTGGTAACCAGATAAACAATCAGGAATAGGGCTATGTTGACCATTTACCTAATCTAAACAAAATCTAACAGAGTAGGCCAGGCCTAATAAATCACAGTGACAAGGTATGCTGAAAACATTTATTAAATCAGCATAGTACATCCAAGCAATCATTCACCAATTCCATCTGTAAAGTATACACTCTTGTCTAAAGGGGCAGGGGTAACTGGTGAAATAAAATTGTAATAGCCATAAGTGTTTATGTGTAAATGCATGATAACTGATACAGGTTAGCTGTCACTGTCTCACCTCTGCTCATAGATATATGACTGGACACTGGGAATGAATGTGGATGAAGCTTTATATGGTTAGAATTATTATTAACTCAATGAGATAGTTACAGTGCTGATTAAGGAAGATATTTCAGTAGAATTATATTGAATAAATAACAACATTCATAATGTATTCTCTTAAAACTTGTCCATCAAAAGTTACCAACTTGAAACATTTTAAATATTCCTCAAACTGTCTGTTTGTCCAGACCTTCTGCCCCAGAAATGAGTCAGTAAGCTCATTAGGGACATATATTGCCTGACTGACAACCCCACAGAGAAGAGTGAGTGGGCTTTGCTTCAAAGTATTTCTCATAATTGTTTAGATAGTTGTGGTAGTTATCAGAAGCCTATTTAGAATTCAAACTCAATAGTATTGAATTCAAATTCAATACTAAAAAACATAGTCATTGCAGGACCATTTTTTTTGTTAATTTTCACAGTACACAAGCATGCATGAAAAAAGGGCGCCGTGATAAAAGGGCCCGGCTTATTAACGAATTTGGTGCCAGGTATTAACAACATTTGCTAACGAGAATCATCCTTGTCAAGCTTTATTAACAATAATTACCGTTGCAAAAATAAACGAGAAATAATAACAAATAAACATTAACGTTAAATGTCATAACATTTTTCGTCAGTACTGCTTAACCCAACCCTACCCTCACACAGAACCCTCCCCTGGTGGTGCCTAAAACTAACCACTCCCCTAGTGTTCGGACTAGTGAAAAATGACGAAAAAACAGGGACACCGGGAGCCCAGTATTGCGTAATATTGTCACAGTATTTGGTCGATGAGAATAAGATGTTATACTCACAAGTGTAGGTTGCTTTTGAAGGCAACCACTATCAATGCATGTGGAGAAGTACCGTCTCCACTCGACCTTGTAGGTCGCTGCTCCTGAAAAATAGTGCCCTATGTTGGAATAGGACCGCAACCCCTAGCTAGTAGGGTGAAGATTTCATTATTTTATACAGTAGGAGGCACCCTTCAGTTGCAGATAATGTGGTATATAAATTTCAATTCAAACAGGTAAGAATTCAAGGTCTTACCTGAATTATGAGGACTCATAAACAGATATATAAATGGGTAGTTTATTAAGCACTGGACAACGCGTTTTGCGACCTCAGTCGCTTCCTCGGGTCAAATAAAGTGCTTTAAGAGAGAAAAGGATGGCACTCAGACTCAAAAACATATAACAAGGCAAAATACATATAAATGCATAAAATTACATAAAATAGCATAAAAAGCATAAAAAAGCTTAAATTCAAAATTTACACAACTACTTGATATTGAACCCTCATAAGGTATAATATATATATAATCACAATTAAAATAGAGAGGGAGGACAGCAGACCTTCCCTAGGGCCAGCATTCAATCAATCCTCTGTTCTAAATGAAATTCATTGTCTCATTTTTTAATAGATAGTGTGTCACCCGGGTGTTTGCAAAACAAGTATAAACAACAAGATATAGCCATAAAAACCTATGCACTATGTGGGCCAGCAGGGATGCCGCTGCTAGGGACTATAAAACAGTAGTGCACCTGTCACGGACGGTTGAGGGGCCGCAGGCGCGTCCTGTAACCGCCCGTGAAGAAAAAGCGATCGCACTCGATTCCCTGCATCGATTGCGCTTCAGATCGATAGAATCTGGGTTGAGTGTGTAGGGGCAGCTGCAGTCTGTTCTCAGCAGAGAGAGAGCACCAGCCTAAATGCTGGATGGCTCTTTTGATATGCTAATGAGCCTGAGCCTAATCTGCCCTGGAGAGTCCCTGGCTTCAAGCTGTGCTGATGGCCCATCCATCAGGTATAAGGTGACAAGCACCATGGCAGAAGCAATCTAGTTGGGGGAAAAACCAGACCCGCTGGCTCCCTCCCAGCAGGGGAGGTGACACCTAGCTGGCTGCCCCAAACTTCAAAGAGCCTTTGCCTGGGAATAACCTGAGTCTCATAGCATATCCATAACTTCCCAGATCTGTCATATTTCTGGGGTTCCTGAGATGGCAGCTTCGCCAAACGTGGGGGAAGTGTAGCATGAGCCCCGGTGCTGGTTCTGAGGAAGTTTTAGAACATTCTGAGGTAAGGACTGCCAGTTAGGCAGTTTGAAAGTGCCCTGATGATACCACAGGGGTCCCACCCCTCATGTCTGGTATCAGGGCGCTGGGTAAATCGAGACAGACCTGCAAATGTTAACAAATCTGCCCTGACCTGTACGGTTCTGTGAGATAGAGCCCATATATGGGTAGATATGATTTCTAGTCCCCAGGACAAGGGGAGGGCTCATCTCATCTTCCAAGGGGGTGTGTGGCTCCCCGCCCTCACTCCCTCCTACTGAATCAGGGGCATTAGAATGGCAGAGGACCCAAACTCAGTGTCCTCCACCCTGAAAACATCTTGAACTCATCGGTGCCAGCTTGAGGATATGCTGGCATCCACCTGGTCTGAACTCTGAACTTTGATTGAAACCCAGAACTCTGTTTTTCCCACAAAAAGGACATCTTTCCAGGAACTAAGTATTTTTCTCCCTTCTTTTATTGTTTATACTGGCTATTACTGTTTTAATAATTGTTGATTTTAATAATTGTCTGTATATATTAATTATTTATATTGTGTGAATAAACGACTTTCTCCAAGTCATTCACTGTCCGCTACCCTGCTTATCAGCACACACAGAACTGATCCCGGGTCTCTAAAGATACGCTACTGTTTGTTTGTTGTTGGCTAGACAGAATACCGTGTGTTTAACCGTTTTATTCGCAGGACTAGTCAGTCAGTTAGTGGGCTCCACGGTCCCATGGTAACCGCGGTGGTGGCAGTTTACTCTGAACCAGTGGGTGAAGTTGTAATCACCCGTGTCTCACAGGCTCCCTTCTGAGTTGTCTGCGGCTAATTCTTAACGGTTCCTGCGCATTGACTGCGACCAGAGTTCGCACGATCTGTGCGCTGGCACCGTTTAGAAGGCTAAGTGCGGTCAGCCACTAGGGCTCCTGTGACAGCACCGAATGGGATTTGCTGGCACGGATGTTGCCAGTGTAGCTAATGTCTCACTGGCCTAGTGTGATACAGCAGCGTGAGCTTACCTTGAAAAAGCAGTTAAAAGCCTGGGCGCCATAATGGCTAGACGCCACGCTGGGTATAAGTAAGTTGCGCGGGGAAGTTTTCCGCCCCCCAAAGGGAAAGACCTGTGATGTTGGTAGTCAAGGACGTCACTTCCGGTGTACTCAGCGTTATTCCTGTGGGGGAAGTCGCGGCCATGATGAGTGTGGCAGGGCTCTGTTAAGGGCAGCCATCGGCCATATTTAGCGTGGCAATAGGGCGTAATCAATAGTGTGGCTAAAAGCAACACGGGGGAGCGGCGGCCATGTTGTATGGGGAAGATATCCCTGGTATTAAAAAGACAGCTAATATTATAAGGGAGCGATATCCGCACTGAGTATCCCCTCAATCAGGGCAGTAGTATAGTGGTGGTATACAAGGAGATAAAGTAAGGTGGTCTTATGATAGAGAATAATAAATGGGTGTATCAGAGATTAATGGAAACCAAGGGTTATATTGTAAAGCTGATTACTAGATGAAAATATGCAAGTGGGGGAGGGGTTAGTCAGAATACCATACACAGAGGTATTGAGTTCATAATAGGATCCTAAGACAGTTTTGGGATAGTTAAAGCTCTACTGGGTGTGAAATTATAAAGAGTAGGTCAGATTAGGAGCAATACATAGGGATAGAGTGTAAAACATTGAGGGAAATAATAGAATGCTTGCCCCAAAAGCATTTAAGGGGATAAAGCGAGTAATAGGTCTGGCTATTGTACTGGGGATAATTTTAGGGTGAATGGCAGCCCATTTATAAGGCAGTTAAGGGGTAGTTGGGGTAGGAGGTACAGGTGATGGTCTCTGTGATCAAGGCCAAGAACCAATCAGGCTGAGGGCAGATTTCTATATATATATATCTCTCGACCGTTCTCGTGATTAATATCACTGTACCATTAAATAGATGAAGGAAGGAAAGGTGGAGAAGGGTAGATGGAAAGGAGGGAGAAAGTGGGGAGAGTGCAGAGGGGGGGGGGGGGGGGAGGGGGGGAGGGTAGAGAAAAGGGAGGGAGAGGTGGGAGAGTACACGGGGGGGGGGGGAGAAGGGAAAAGGAAGAGGGGGAAGGAGGACTAATCTCAAAGCGCTGATTTAACAATCAATTACATTAGTACAAGGCATATATGTTAAGTGTCCATATATATGGAGAGTGGCCATTCCGAACTAAGGTGGCCTGTATAGAGTCTGGTTCTTTTTTAGAAGTTATTTTCCAGGCAGATGTTCAGGCCCTCGGGTTGCAGTGTCCTTAATTTGAAGACCCAAAACATCTCCCTGGCCCCCAGGGTCCCAAATCGATCCGTAGCTTCCTCTGATATTTGTTCAATGGGGCAAATTCTAACTGTGGCAGGATCCTGGCTATGTACATCTCTAAAGTGTCTCGATAGGCCGTGTTTAGTATAGTCCTTCAGAATTTTGCGTCTATGCTGTCCCCATCTTTCCCTCAGGGACCGGGTGGTTTACCCACATATTGCCTATTGCATGTACAAGTGATTAAATATACTATGAATTTGGAAGAACAATCAATGTGGCTGTGAATTTCAAAGCTCTTGCCTGTAACAGTAGAGGTGAACTGATTTTTTTTCCCTTCCCCAATCCTTTGACAACAGAGGCATCTTTTTTGTTTGCATCTTGTTACACCCTTTTTGTGGTTCCCATTTATGGCTTTCTCTACTGTTTTTGTGGTTTTTATCTTACTCGGGTCTAACATATTTTTCAGCGTCTTTGCTCTCCTGAATACACATCTCGGTCCATTGACTAGTTCCTCTTTCAAAAATGGATCGTTGAGTAGGAGGGGCCAGTGTTTGCCCAAGATGTTTTAAATGGCAGAATGACTGTTCAAAAACCTGGTTATGAATAGAGGTAGGGATGAGGGTTCTTTTGGTGTAGGGGAGTGTTTCTTTCTGTCAATTAAGGCCCGTCTCTCAGTTCTCCTAGCCTTTCCTCTAGCTTCCTTTATAATGTCTCTGGAAAGTGCTTTTGTCTGAACTTGTTCGTTAAGATCCCAGCTTGTCTATCAAAGGTTTGAAGTTCTGTACAATTTTTCCTAATACGCAGATATTGCCCATATGTTATATTATTTTTCCATGGTTTGTGATGACAGCTCTTATAGTCTGTATATCCATTTGCATCCACAGATTTGAAATGGTTCTGTGTTTTGATTCCTCCTCCTTCGAAATATAGCGTGACATCAAGGTATTCAATGTGTTCGTTACTGGTGTTTGATGTGAAGGAGATGCATCAGTTATTATCATTCATGTATTGGACCAAACTGTTTGTAGACTCGAGATCACCATTCCAGACCAAGATTAAGTCATCTATGTACCGACGATAATATATAACATTTTTGGAGAATGGGTTCCTTCCTGGGTCCAAGGAGAATACTCTCCAATAGCCCCATAGTTAAATTAGCATAATTTGGTACATAATTAGCCCCCATAGCTGTGCCCCTCCTCTGTAAGTATGTAGTATCTAAGAATTTGAAAAAGTTGTGTGTTAAAGAAAGTTTTGTTGCTTTAAGAAGAAACATATTTTGTTTCATAGGCATATTTTCATCTCTACTTAGGTAATACTGATAGCTTACAGACCAATCCGGTGATGTATGTTAGAATATAATGATGCTACATCCAGGATTAGCCATCTGTATGTTGGTTTCCAAGTTAATTCTTCGAGTTCCAGAAGCAGTTGTGTAGAGTCTTTAAGATAAGAGGGTAGTGCCAGTACATGTGGCTTTAGATGTATATCTATAAGCTCAGATAAATGTGAAGAACTGAAGATAGAGAGTTTATCCCTGCTATTATGGGTCGGCCAGGAGGACTTGTGATAGATTTGTATATATTCGGGAGATGGTAAAAGTGAGCCATGCTAGGGTTGTTAAAGGGATACTGTAGGGGGGTCGGGGGAAAATGAGCTGAACTTACCCGGGGCTTCTAATGGTCCCCCGCAGACATCCTGTGTTGGCGCAGCCATTCCCCAATGCTCCGGCCCCGCCTCTGGTTCACTTCTGGAATTTCTGACTTTAAAGTCAGAAAACCACTGCGCCTGCGTTGCCGTGTCCTCGCTCCCGCTGATGTCACCAGGAGTGTACTGCGCAGACACAGACCATACTGGGCCTGCGCTGTGCGCTCTTGATGACATCAGCAGGATCGAGGACACGGAAACGCAGGCGCAGTGGCTTTCTGACTTTAAAGTCAGAAATTTCAGAAGTGAACCGGAGGCGGGGCCGGAGCATCGGTGAGTGGCTGCGTGGGCACAGGATGTCTGCGGGGGACCATTAGAAGCCCCGGGTAAGTTCAGCTCATTTTCCCCCGACCCCCCTACAGTATCCCTTTAATGAGTAGATAATCTCTTTCGGCTGAGTTGATGATACCTTCCTCCTTGGCATCTTTGACCAGTGTTTTCAATTCTTCCATGTAGATAGTTGTAGGATTTTTATCGAGTGTGGTGTAGTACTCTGTATCCCCCAAGATCCTTTCGGCTTCTTTGATGTAATCAACCCTGTCCATGATCACGCCCCCCCCCCCCTTGTCTGCTGACCTGATGATCAGGGATGATGTAACGATTGGTGTAGCAAACAGAAGTCTGGTTATTGTGTGATCTGCAGTATCACCAATAAATCAGACACTACACCTGATTATATGGTGATCTGCAGAATCACCAATAATGCAAGTATAGCTAACAAGGTAATTGCAAGTGTATAGTGCTTGGTGCAACTACAATACTGATCAGATTTGGCAGAACCTCACCAGAGGAGCTGGTGGGTACTATCAGTAATGAACCTCACCAGTGACAAGGGCTCACTGGTGAGTAGAGTAGTCAGACAGATCGGTTCGGCAACAGACAGGAGGATACAGTACAAAATCAGCAGGCAAAAGGATAGAGATAATTCAGGCAGAGTCAGCAACAGGATCAGATGGGCTAAAGTACAGAATTGTATAGCAGAAGAGAAGTCAGAAGAGAGACAGAGTCATACACAGGTAATCAAGCAATAATAACAATAGTAATAACAATTCCTAGTCTTGTGTGAAATCCCTGTTTTCCTCCCAGATCAAAGCACACCGGAACTATCTAAGGTCTGAGTGCTCACACGAAGCATTCGCAACAGCAGACAGTTTGCAAGTGATTCCCGGAGGCTTAAGAAGCGGAGGAGACCCCTTGGTCACGCCTACATCCATTAGCCAATCGGAACTGCCGAGAGTCACCTCTGACGTCAGCCGACCAGCAGGTCAGCTGACGTGCCTCCTCCCCGCATAATGGTCCTGTCTGTGCGCGCGCGCACGCGACAAAGCCACCCTATGAGCCACTGACAATCCCCTCCTCGGCGTGCTAGACGCCAGAGGGACAGGAGAAACGCCCGACAGGGAAACCGAAGCAGCTGCGGGGGCATCCTAAATGCCCGCAGCTGCTTCTCCAGAGAATCTTACAGTACCCCCCCTCCCCTTGAGGCGTGGACTCCGGACATGGTCTACCTGGTTTCTCAGGATGTAATTCATGAAACCTTAGCTTAAGTTCCTCTGCATGCATGCTATGCCCTGGTACCCAAGATCTCTCCTCAGGCCCATACCCCTTCCAGTGAACAAGGTACTGTATGGAGTTCCGTACCCACCGAGAGTCCAAAATTTGCTCTATCTCAAACTCAGGTTCCCCATCAATCACCACGGGGGGGGGGGGGGAGAGGAATCCACATGCACATCAGGCTTAAACAGAGACACATGAAATGACTTCACACCTCTCATAATGGAAGGTAGAGAAATGACATATGTGACATTATTGATCTTTTTGGACACGGGGTATGGACCTTTAAATCTGGGACCTAATTTCACAGAAGGCTGTTTTAAAGCCAAATGTCAGGTAGAAACCCACACCATGTCACCTGGTGCAAAATCCCACTCCACAGAGCGTCTCTTATCTGCCTGTTTTTTTGGGTCTGAAAGGCCTTTCCTAGGTTTCTTTTGACCATACTCCAAATCTCCTTCAAAGCTCCCTGCCACTCTTCTAGGGCAGGAAAAGGAGATGACACTACTGGCAGTGGAGAGAATTTGGGCGATCTCCCCGTTACTACCTGGAACGTGGGGAGAAACCTGAAGAGGTGCTCTTTAAGTTATTATGTGCAAACTCTGCGAAAGGCAAACATTTCAATCAGTCTAACTGAGCATCTGCCACATAGCACCTCAGGAACTGCTCAAGGGACTGGTTAACCCTTTCTGTTTGCCTATTAGTCTGTAGGTGGTAGCCGGAGGAAAATGATAGGTTCATACCTAGGTGATGACAGAACGCCCGCCAGAACTTGGAGACGAACTGGACTCCCCTGTCTGACACCACATTCTCCGGGATACCATGCAGCCGGAAAATGTGGTGAATAAAGAGTTCTGCCAGTTCTTGAGCAGAGGGGAGTCCGTCCAGCGGGATAAAATGGGCCATCTTACTGAACCTATCGACTACCACCCAAATGACTGTTTTCCCCTCAGATCTGGGCAGCTCACCCACAAAGTCCATGGACAGATGAGTCCATGGTTGTTCAGACACTGGTAGGGACTGAAGAGTATCCACAGGAGCACGCCTGGATGGCTTACTCCTGGCACACACAGAACAATCTCCGACAAACTCTTTACAATCAGACACAATGGATGGCCACCAAACACATCTGTCCAGCAGCTCCTGCGTTCTGGCAACCCCTGGATGCCCTGCATTCTTATGAGAATGGAAAACATGAAGAATCTTTAATCGCAACTGTAGTGGTACAAAGAGAACTCCATCTGGTTTCCCCTCAGGAACTTCCTGCTGATAAGGTTCCAGAGTAGAAGCCAAATCCTCCCAAGTCACAGTAGCACCAAGAATCACTTTCTCTGGGAGGATGCTTTCGGGAGTTGAGGGCTGTATTGTCTCGGGCTCAAAACATCTGGATAATGCATCAGCCTTGACGTTCTTACTACCAGGTTTGTAGGTAATAATTAATCTGAATCTCGTGAAAAACAGGTACCAACGGGCTTGTCTGGGAATAAGACGTTTAGCCCCTTCAATATACTCTAAGTTCTTGTGATCAGTATAGACTGTGATAGTATGTTCAGCCCCCTCAAGCCAATGTCGCCATTCCTCAAACGCAAGTTTGATGGCCAACAGTTCTCAATTCCCAATATCATAGTTTCTCTCGGCGGGGGAAAACTTCCTAGAGAAAAAAGCACAAGGGTGCAACCTGCCCTGCAGACCGGAGTGCTGAGACAATACAGCCCCAGCCCCGATCTCTGAAGCATCCACCTCAACAATGAATGGGAGAGTAATGTCCACATGTCCCAAAATGGGGGCAGAGCAGAACAATTTTTTAAGTGATGAGAATGCAGACTGTGCTTCTGCTGACCAATTGTAGGTATCTGCCTCCTTTTTGGTAAGCTCGGTGAGAGGTGAGACCACAGAAGAACATCCTTTGATAAACTTTCTGTAATAGTTGGTGAAGCCAAGGAATCGCTGGAGTCCCTTCAACCCTAAAGGTTGGGGCCACTCCAGGACAGCAGAAACCTTCTTGGGGTCCATAGAGAGTCCTGTGGTGGAGATTATGTACCCCAGGAAGGGAACTTCAGAAACTTCGAAAAGACATTTCTTGAGTTTGGCATACAAGGAATTCTGTCGTAGTTTCCTTAAAACACACTTCACGTGTTCCCTGTGTTCAGCAATATTAGATGAAAAAATGAGTATGTCATCTAAATAGACTAGGACGAACCGCCCCAGAACCTCCCTAAAGACCTCATTAATTAACTCCTTTAAGATGGCGGGTGCGTTGCACAACCCGAAGGGCATCACAAGGTACTCGTAGTGCCCATCGGGTGTTGAACGCCGTCTTCCACTCGTCACCCTCTCTTATGCAAATCAGGTTGTATGCCCCTCTGAGATTGAGTTTAGTGAAGACCACCGCATCAGTAATCTGAGAGAACAAGTCATCAATCATAGGGAGAGGGTAACGATTTTTCACAGTAATTTTGTTCAATTCTCTGTAATCGATATATGGCCAAAGGCCACCGTCCTTTTTCTGTACAAAAAAGAAACCTGCCCCGGCCGGGGACCTACATGGACGGATGAAACCTTTGGCTAAATTTTCTTTAATATACTCCTGCATGGTTAGTTTCTCAGGCCCCGAAAGGTTATATAAATGGCCTCTAGGGGGCATACAACCTGATCTTAAGTCAATGGGGCAGTCAAAACTTCGATGAGGAGGACGTTTGTCTGCCGCCTTGGGACAGAAAACGTCAGCAAAATCAGAATACTGGATAGGCAACCCCTCCACTTGAACCTTGGTAGCACAAACTGTGACTTTTTCCATACAATGATGATGGCTATAGGAGGACCAGCTCAAATATTGCCTGGAACTCCAGTCAATCTGAGGGGAATGTTTTTGAAGCCACGGCATACCAAGGATCACAGTGGAGGTAGCCATCTTAAGTACAAAGAACTGTATCTGTTCTTTATGCAAAGCCCCTATCTGACACAATAATACAGCAGTATGAGAAAGAGGTTGTTTGCCCTGCAGTGGTCAATCATCCACTGCAGTAACAACAATCTGACGTCCCAAGGAGAGAAGAGGAAAACCAAACTTAACAGCAAAGTCATAATCCATAAAATTCGCTGCGGAACCGGAGTCTATAAAAGCCTGGGTAGACTGGACTTGATCTTCCCAGGTGATAGAACACGGGAGAAGTAAGCGACTATTCTTTAGAGGTAATACAGAATCGCCTAGGGTAGTACCTCCAGCTACACCTAGGCGATAGAGTTTTCCGCCTTCCTGGGACAGGTTTGTACTAGTGTTGGGCGAACATCTAGATGTTCGGGTTCGGGCCGAACAGGCCGAACATGGCCGCGATGTTCAGGTGTTCGACCCGAACTCCGAACATAATGGAAGTCAATAGGGACCCAAACTTTTGTGCTTTGTAAAGCCTCCTTACATGCTACATACCCCAAATTTACAGGGTATGTGCACCTTGGGAGTGGGTACAAGAGGAAAAAAAAATTAGCAAAAAGAGCTTATAGTTTTTGAGAAAATCGATTTTAAAGTTTCAAAGGGAAAACTGTCTTTTAAATGCGGGAAATGTTTGTTTTCTTTGCACAGGTAACATGCTTTTTGTCGGCATGCAGTCATAAATGTAATACATATAAGAGGTTCCAGGAAAAGGGACCGGTAACGCTAACCCAGCAGCAGCACACGTGATGGAACAGGAGGAGGGTGGCGCAGGAGGAGAAGGCCACGCTTTGAGACACAACAACCCAGGCCTTGCATGAGGACAAGAAGCGTGCGGATAGCAATTTGCATTTTGTCGCCATGCAGTCATAAATGTAATACAGATGAGAGGTTCAATAAACAGGGACCGGAAACGCTAACCCATCACAGATGTTCATTGTTCATGTTACTTGGTTGGGGTCCGGGAGTGTTGCGTAGTCGTTTCCAATCCAGGATTGATTCATTTTAATTTGAGTCAGACGGTCTGCATTTTCTGTGGAGAGGCGGATACGCCGCCGATCTGTGACGATGCCTCCGGCAGCACTGAAACAGCGTTCCGACATAACGCTGGCTGCCGGGCAAGCCAGCACCTCTATTGCGTACATTGCCAGTTTGCGCCAGGTGTCTAGCTTCGATACCCAATAGTTGAAGGGTGCAGATGGATTGTTCAACACAGCTACGCCATCTGACATGTAGTCCTTGACCATCTTCTCCAGGCGATCGGTGTTGGAGGTGGATCTGCACGCTTGCTGTTCTGTGTGCTGCTGCATGGGTGTCAGAAAATTTTCCAACTCCAAGGACACTGCCGATACCATTCCCTTTTGGGCACTAGCTGCGGCTTGTGTTGTTTGCTGCCCTCCTGGTCGTCCTGGGTTTGCGGAAGTCAGTCTGTCGGCGTACAACTGGCTAGAGGAGGGGGAGGATGTCAATCTCCTCTCTAAAGTCTCCACAAGGGCCTGCTGGTATTCTTCCATTTTGACCTGTCTGGCTCTTTCTTCAAGCAGTTTTGGAACATTGTGTTTGTACCGTGGATCCAGAAGGGTATAAACCCAGTAATTGGTGTTGTCCAGAATGCGCACAATGCGTGGGTCGCGTTCAATGCAGTCCTAGGCCGAAGAGATCATAGCCTAGGGTCACAAAACCTGTTTATTTGGGCAATTTCAATGGTGGTGAGTCTGACGTACATAAATCGCGGCAATGGCCGTTAGCAACGTCTGAATCTCACGAAATGTCTCATGCAGGTAGAAGACATATTGTTAGACTTGGGCTCCAAAGATGGGGTCCCTACATCTCTGCAAACCAGAGTTACAGGGGTCCAAAATTGGTAAAATCCCCCATAGGATTTCATTGCCTCCCTATTTCACTTTCCAAAATCTCACATCTTTTCAAAGGGCAATGGCTCAGCAGTACCAAATTTTCTAGCATTGTAGGGACCCTTAGGGGGAACATGACTGGTGAGTTTCGGGCCCCTAGGCCGAAGAGGTCATAGCCTAGGGTCACAAAAACCTGTTTATTTGGGCTATTTCAATGGTAGTGATGGTGACGTACATAAATCGCAGCAATGGCCGTTAGCAAAGTCTGAATCTCACGAAATGTCTCATGCAGGTAGAAGACATATTGTTAGACTTGGATTCCAAAGATGGGGTCCCTACATCTCTGCAAACCAGAGTTACAGGGGTCCAAATATGGTAAAATCCCCTATAGGCTTTCATTGGGCCTCCTATTTACCGTTCCAAAATCTCACACCATTTCAAAGGGCAATGGCTCAGCAGTGGCAAAACTCACCAGTCATGATCCCCCTAAGGGTCCCCACTATGCTAGAAAATTTGGTACTGCTGAGCCATTGCCCTTTGAAAAGATGTGAGATTTTGGAAAGTGAAATAGGGAGGCAATGAAATCCTATGGGGGATTTTACCAATTTTGGACCCCTGTAACTCTGGTTTGCAGAGATGTAGGGACCCCATCTTTGGAATCCAAGTCTAACAATATGTCTTCTACCTGCATGAGACATTTCGTGAGATTCAGACTTTGCTAACGGCCATTGCTGAGATTTATGTACGCCACCATCACTACCATTGAAATAGCCCAAATAAACAGGTTTTTGTGACCCTAGGCTATGACCTCTTCAGCCTAGGGGCCCGAAACTCACCAGTCATGTTCCCCCTAAGGGTCCATACAATGCTAGAAAATTTGGTACTGCTGAGCCATTGCCCTTTGAAAAGATGTGAGATTTTGGAAAGTGAAATAGGGAGGCAATTAAATCCTATGGGGGATTTTACCAATTTTGGACCCCTGTAACTCTGGTTTGCAGAGATGTAGGGACCCCATCTTTGGAATCCAAGTCTAACAATATGTCTTCTACCTGCATGAGACATTTTGTGAGATTCAGACTTTGCTAACGGCCATTGCTGAGATTTATGTACGCCACCATCACTACCATTGAAATAGCCCAAATAAACAGGTAGTATTTGTGACCCTAGGCTATGACCTCTTCGGCCTAGGGGCCCGAAACTCACCAGTCATGTTCCCCCTAAGAGTCCCTACAATGCTAGAAAATGTGGTACTGCTGAGCCATTGCCCTTTGAAAAGATGTGAGATTTTGGAAAGTGAAATAGGGAGGCAATGAAATCCTATGGGGGATTTTACCAATTTTGGACCCCTGTAACTCTGGTTTGCAGAGATGTAGGGACCCCATCTTTGGAATCCAAGTCTAACAATATGTCTTCTACCTGCATGAGACATTTCGTGAGATTCAGACTTTGCTAACGGCCATTGCTGCGATTTATGTACGTCACCATCACTACCATTGAAATAGCCCAAATAAACAGGTTTTTGTGACCCTAGGCTATGACCTCTTCGGCCTAGGGGCCCGAAACTCACCAGTCATGTTCCCCCTAAGGGTCTCTACAATGCTAGAAAATTTGGTACTGCTGAGCCATTGCCCTTTGAAAAGATGTGAGATTTTGGAAAGTGAAATAGGGAGGCAATGAAATCCTATGGGGGATTTTACCAATTTTGGACCCCTGTAACTCTGGTTTGCAGAGATGTAGGGACCCCATCTTTGGAATCCAAGTCTAACAATATGTCTTCTACCTGCATGAGACATTTCGTGAGATTCAGACTTTGCTAACGGCCATTGCTGCGATTTATGTACGTCACCATCACTACCATTGAAATAGCCCAAATAACCAGGTTTTTGTGACCCTAGGCTATGACCTCTTTGGCCTAGGGTCCCGAAACTCACCAGTCATGTTCCCCCTAAGGGTCCCTACAATGCTAGAAAATTTTCCACTGCTGAGTAATTGCCCTTTGAAAAGATGTGAGATTTTGGAACTGTAAATAGGAGGCCCAATGAAAGCCTATGGGGGATTTTACCAAATTTGGAGCCCTGTAACTCTGGTTTGCAGAGATGTAGGGAACCCATCTTTGGAGCCCAAGTCTAACAATATGTCTTCTACCTGCATGAGACATTTCGTGAGATTCAGACGTTGCTAACGGCCATTGCTGCGATTTATGTACGTCAGACTCGCCACCATTGAAATTGCCCAAATAAACAGGTTTTGTGACCCTAGGCTATGACCTCTTCGGCCTAGGACTGCATTGAACGCGACCCACGCATTGTGCGCATTCTGGACAACACCAATTACTGGGTTTATACCCTTCTGGATCCACGGTACAAACACAATGTTCCAAAACTGCTTGAAGAAAGAGCCAGACAGGTCAAAATGGAAGAATACCAGCAGGCCCTTGTGGAGACTTTAGAGAGGAGATTGACATCCTCCCCCTCCTCTAGCCAGTTGTACGCCAACAGACTGACTTCCGCAAACCCAGGACGACCAGGAGGGCAGCAAACAACACAAGCCGCAGCTAGTGCCCAAAAGGGAATGGTATCGGCAGTGTCCTTGGAGTGGGAAAATTTTCTGACACCCATGCAGCAGCACACAGAACAGCAAGCGTGCAGATCCACCTCCAACACCGATCGTCTGGAGAAGATGGTCAAGGACTACATGTCAGATGGCGTAGCTGTGTTGAACAATCCATCTGCACCCTTCAACTATTGGGTATCGAAGCTAGACACCTGGCGCAAACTGGCAATGTACGCAATAGAGGTGCTGGCTTGCCCGGCAGCCAGCGTTATGTCGGAACGCTGTTTCAGTGCTGCCGGAGGCATCGTCACAGATCGGCGGCGTATCCGCCTCTCCACAGAAAATGCAGACCGTCTGACTCAAATTAAAATGAATCAATCCTGGATTGGAAACGACTACGCAACACTCCCGGACCCCAACCAAGTAACATGAACAATGAACATCTGTGATGGGTTAGCGTTTCCGGTCCCTGTTTATTGAACCTCTCATCTGTATTACATTTATGACTGCATGGCGACAAAATGCAAATTGCTATCCGCACGCTTCTTGTCCTCATGCAAGGCCTGGGTTGTTGTGTCTCAAAGCATGGCCTTCTCCTCCTGCGCCACCCTCCTCCTGTTCCATCACGTGTGCTGCTGCTGGGTTAGCGTTACCGGTCCCTTTTCCTGGAACCTCTTATATGTATTACATTTATGACTGCATGCCGACAAAAAGCATGTTACCTGTGCAAAGAAAACAGACATTTCCCGCATTTAAAAGACAGTTTTCCCTTTGAAACTTTAAAATCGATTTTCTCAAAAACTATAAGCTCTTTTTGCTAAAAAAAAATTTCCTCTTGTACCCACTCCCAAGGTGCACATACCCTGTAAATTTGGGGTATGTAGCATATAAGGAGGCTTTACAAAGCACGAAAGTTCGGGTCCCCATTGACTTCCATTATGTTCGGAGTTCGGCCTGTTCGGCCCGAACCCGAACATCTAGATGTTCGCCCAACACTACACGTGACCCGTTCGGCCAATCACAGCGCTAGCCGAACGTTCGGGTAACGTTCAGCCATGCGCTCTTAGTTCGGCCATATGGCCGAACAGTTTGGCCGAACACCATCAGGTGTTCGGCCGAACCCGAACATCACCCGAACAGGGTGATGTTCTGCAGAACCCGAACAGTGGCGAACACTGTTCGCCCAACACTAGTTTGTACCACATGACCCTTCTCTGCACAGTACAGGCAGAGTCTCTCAGTACGTCTCCTGTTTTTTTTAACCTCAGAGAGCTTGGATTGTCCGATTTGCATCGGTTCATCCTGAGGAGGAGAAGAAGGGGCAGGAGCAGAGAAGGAAACAGGGGAAGGTCTACCTGGCGCTCTACCTCGAGTCTGCCTTTGGTAACGAACTCGACGGTCAATCTTGACAGCTAAAGAGATTGCCTCGTCTACTGTTTTAGGTTCTGGGTGACTTAACAGCAGATCAGCAACAGCATCAGATAACCCCGATAAAAAACAGTCTAGTAAAGCATACTGCCCCCATTTGGCTGACACCGCCCACCTTCTAAACTCAGCAGCGTAAGTTTCAACAGTGTTATGCCCTTGTCGGAGAGTTTTGAGTTTCCTCTCTGAAGTCATAGCTAAATCTGGATCATCATATGTTAATGCCTCATGACCAGTAGGAAGACTGTCAGCCCAAGTCTGCGAGTCACCAGATAATAAAGTTTTTATAAAAGTAACTCGCTGACTCTCAGAACCGGAAGATACCGGGCGTAACTCAAAATATGAAAGACAACGATGCTTAAAGTTCCGGAAATCAGACCGGTGCCCTGAAAATCTTTTAGGATGAGGCATCCTGGGCTCACTAACTACAGGGGATGACACTGATGCATTGGTCTTTTGAAGTCGGATCACTACCTCAGACAATAAGTTGTGTGTCTGTTGTGTGTTGACCGTATTGGTAAGATCGTTAACGGCCGTGGTCAACAGTTTGACCTGAGTGCACAGTGTCTCCATAGACATTTTTGGTCTGCTGTTCTGTAACAATTGGTGTAGCAATCAGAAGTCTGGTTATTGTGTGATCTGCAGTATCACCAATAAATCAGACACTATACCTGATTATATGGTGATCTGCAGAATCACCAATAATGCAAGTATAGCTAACAAGGTAATTGCAAGTGTATAGTGCTTGGTGCAACTATAATACTGATCATATTTGGCAGAACCTCACCAGAGGAGCTGGTGGGTACTATCAGTAATGAACCTCACCAGTGACAAGGGCTCACTGGTGAGTAGAGTAGTCAGACAGATTGGTTATACTGGTTGAACTCGATGGACGTATGTCTTTTTTCAACCAAAATAACTATGTAACTATGTAACTATGGTTCAGCAACAGACAGGAGGATACAGTACAAAATCAGCAGGCAAAAGGATAGAGATAATTCAGGCAGAGTCAGCAACAGGATCAGATGGGCTAAAGTACAGAATCGTATAGCAGAAGAGAAGTCAGAAGAGAGCCAGAGTTATACACAGGTAATCAAGCAATAATAACAATAGTAATAACAATTCCTAGTCCTGTGTGAAATCCCTGGTTTCCTCTCAGATCAAAGCACACCGGAACTATCTAAGGTCTGAGTGCTCACACAAAGCATTTGCAACAGCAGACAGTTTGCAAGTGATTCCCGGAGGCTTAAGAAGCGGAGGAGACCCCTTGGTCACGCCCACATCCATTAGCCAATCGGAACTGCCGAGAGTCTCCTCTGACGTCAGCCGACCAGCAGGTCAGCTGATGCGCCTCCTCCCCGCATAAAGGTCCTGTCTGTGCGCGCGCGACAAAGCCACCCTATGAGCCACTGACAATCCCCTCCTCGGCGTGCTAGACGCCAGAGGGACAGGAGAAACGCCCGACAGGGAAACCGAAGCAGCTGCAGGGGCATCCTGACTGCCCGCAGCTGCTTCTCCAGAGAATGTTACAGTTGAGTTATTCTTTAATTCTCTAATTGCCCTTTCCTCTTCTCTCGTTATAATCCGCTTTTTTCCAGTGTTTCCCAGCTTCCTAAAGTCTTCCATAACTTGGGTATAAAAACTCTCTACATACGGCCCCCGATGTGTAGTAGGATAAAATTCCGATTTACTCTTGAGATGTGTATGTATGTATCGTTCCAGGTCCAGTTCAGCTTCATCGATATTAAGTCCCTCTGTCTGATCTGTATTAACAATAATTGGAGTAAGATTTCTGTCTCTGTTGTCTGGATGATTCTTTAATTTCTTTGATGCAAAGTATCTTTTCAGCGTTAATTTTCTTGTAAAATCATTCAAATCTACAAACAATTCGAAAAGATTGACAGTTTTTGAGGGGCAAAAAGAAAGACCCCTACTTAGCACCGATTTTTCTGTAGAACTGAGTTTGTGTGTAGACAAGTTAAAGATGGATTTCATTCCTTCTTCGTTAATTTTATTCTCCTTGGCAGTCTCGATTGCTCTATTTCCGAGGGTTTTTTTCTTCTTGCCCCCCCTACAGCCCCTCTTCCTAGTTCGGGACTTCCCATAGGTAATGTGCGCAGGTTCATTGGGGAAGTTTTGGGTATTTTTGCCTGGTGGAATATTGGGTTCGGAATTTGGGGTCTTAGTGTTGGTGTTCCCCCTAGGATAGTTGGAAGCTCTAAAAAAGAGCTAGAGGAGGTGCATACTTTCCCATGGAGCCATTTTTTGACCCTATACTCCAAACTCCTATGGGACAGGAAGACCAATCAGACAGGATCACCCCCCGGGCCACTTACCCCCCTATGAAAGGCATAATCCAGGTGGCCATTTTCACTTGGCCTTTAGTAAGTATAGGGAGAGAAGCTGCTGCTGCAGATACAGGGATAGTGTTAGATAAGTTGTATACCTGCTTCCTAGGTGCACTGATACTTGTAGTACCCCAGCTAGAGACCCCCAATAGTATTTATGAAAACTCATCCTTACCACAAAAAGTCATTTTGTGCACTGATATTGACCCTGCTGTACTGATATTTTGATATTGCATTGTGGTGTGTGTTATAGCCACATAACACCAGTATACAGTGTAGTGTGTGGCTGGCTGCAATACCATTCTAGCCCGTTGTAACTGCGTATAAGTGATTGATTGTCACTGACCCTCACCCGTTTCATCTTACTGAGAGTTACTGTTGGTGATATCAGACAGTCAGTGTGTTCTTAAAAATATATATACAGTGTCACGGTTAGATATTTGTGGCCCTGAGTGATTAGCGACTTACAGTGTTACACCAACATGCCTGTTACCTCACCTTAGTGTGAGTTACTTTCTGTGATGTTAGTCAGTGTGTCCTAAAAAAATATACATTGTCAAGGTTGGACATTTGTGACCCTGAGTGATTAGCGACATACAGTGTTACACCAACACACCTGTCACCTAACCTTTCTGTGAGTCACGGTCTCTTAGTTGGGCATTAGAGATGGCCCGAACGGTTCACTGGTGAACTTCCGGGGTTCGCAATCGCGGAGATCCGCAAACTTTTCCAGAAGTTTGGTTCACCCCCATAGTGCACCACTACATCACAGTCAGTGCACTCACCAACGTGCACGCAGTGTGATATACCACTCCGTGCATACCTGTTAACTGCACCTGTGTGACTGCATTAGTCAAATCAGTGCATAACTTTCAATTCATCCCCCCCCCCGATATGGACACAACGGACAAAACAGGCAGAGGTAGAGGCAGACCCAGAGGAAGGCCACCCGGCAGGTCTGTGCACGGTCATGTTGATGTGATTTTGTGCAGCCCTCGACTAAAGTACAGTGCTCAGAAGAAGGCACGTCCCATCAAATTCCAAAATTGTCAGGACGTGGTTGATTATTTAACACAGAACACCTCATCTTCTGCAGCCACCAGCACTACTACAAGCACCACATCCGTTACATTTGACACTTCGCAGGAGTTAATTGGTGGGGAATTAACTGATATATAATTATAATCAGACAGCGCTAGGAAAATATTAAAACTTTAATACGACCTCAAAAATAGAGGCAACGGTGTACGTAGCCAATAGGCATAGTTTGGTTAAAAGCATATCATAATAACATGCAAAATGTAAACATATAAAACATTGAGCTGTGAAACTCATCAAAACACTGGATAAATATCAGGTTCAGCTGGTGATAGAATTCCTAAGGAAAGTGCTGTGATTGATCGTCAATATGACAATGCCTAGTCTCAAGAATCTAAGTAAGTATGCACCCAACTGCCTGGTTAGGCGACTGAGTCAGACCATTCAATCTGAATGCTATACTCTGATGGATGTTGAGATCTGTACTCCAATTTGTAACAACACCTGTTGGTAGCATAGATTAAATACTGCTCCTTTAAGAGAGATAGCAGCGTGTGCTGCTCCTGGGCAAAGATGGCTTTTGGCCCAATACTTGATGCTGTAAGGTTCTGACAGAAAGTTTCCTTAGTGCCCTGCTGCCTTTCAATAGTCCAGTAAACGGACAACTTTACACAGGGATCCTTATTCACTTAAGAACAGTCCAGTGAATATGCAACTTGATAATGAAATCCTCATATGCATTAGACAAGATGTCTTCGTACTCACGGTCCGCACTGATCTGCTTGTGGGTGGCCTGAGTCCTGGAGGGAGCCGCTCTATCTCGCTGGCCCCGGCCGGCAGCACAGCGAGAGAGTCTAGACGGACTGCACTAGAGGGTGAAGATGCGCAGTGTCGGGCAGACTGCCCCGCTCCCTGAAAAGTGGCGCTGCCGAGGAGATGAAAACCACGGAGTTCCGATCACCAGACCGTAGCGTCCTGGAACTTGATAACCACGCCTCTTCCCTGTAATGTGTGACGTCACACGTGATGCCTGATGCTGACGTTTCGGGAGGAACGCCTCCCTTTCTCAAAGCTGGCAACACGAGGGATAGAGGGGGCTGGCTTATAAGCTGTGCTGGTGCGCTGATTGTCAGTTAAATGCATAGAGTTCTAATTCTTTATTCAGTCCATGCGGAATTAAAGTATCTAGATTGAAGATCCAATTTGATTCTCTTCTCGACATCTGCAGAATAAAGTCTCCCCCTCTCCACGCTTTCTCTACTTTCTCTATTGCAGAGAACTTAGTTCCCTTAAAGGAGCAGTTATGGTCTTGTTTATAATGGGCTGACAATGGGTGCTTTTTATTCCCTTTTTGTATGTTAGCACAATGCTCTCCAAGTCTTTCTTTTAGTGGGCGTTTGGTCCGGCCCACATACTGCTTTAAACAAGGACATGTCAACACATAGATCACTCCTGATGTGTTGCAGTTCATCACTTCATTTATAGAAAATTGTTCTTTATTGTGTGTAGAGACCACCTGTGTTATCTTCTCTATTGGTGAACTGCATGCCCTACAGGCTCTACAGAAGCCACACCTCTTAAAATAACCCTGCTGTCTCCTCTTCCTATATGGATTCTTTCCCGTTGGGGCCAACAGATTTCCTAGATTCCTAGATTTTTTAAAGACAATTTTTGGATTAGCTGATAACATAGTGGTAAGCAGAGGGTCCTCCCTTAGAATATTCCAATGCTGATTCACTATCTTCCTCACTTTGTTGGCCTGTGCGGAGTAATTCATGATTAAACCTGGCTGCTGAGGCACCTGCCCATCACCTTGTGGCCTTTCTTCTAACAAGGTTTCCCTTGCCCTATTCCTTGCTGTTTCTTTGGCCTTCACAACCAACTCCTGTGGATAGCCTTTGTCCTGAAATCGGATTTGTAGTGTATCGCCCTCCACATCGTAATCAGAGAGTCGTGAACAGTTTCTCCTCAGCCTCAAGAATTGCCCTTGAGGTATATTAGTCAGCCATTTCAGATGGTGACAGCTGTCAATATTGATATAACTATTTGTATCAACCTTCTTTAGATACGTTTTGGTCATGATATGATTTGACTCAGGGAACACTGTAAGATCTAAATAATTGACTCTCTCTCTACTGTAATCACATGTAAAGGTAAGCCCATAATCATTAGTATTGATCCACTTCAGGAATTCCTCAAGATCCTCCTGTGTGCCCTTCCAAATAAAAAAGGCATCGTCAATGAACCTCCTCCAGAGCACCAGGGCGGGTCCAGGGCCCATGGGACCATTGAGCACAAATCTTTCCCAGTGGGCCATATAAAGATTCGTGAAGGCCGGAGCGGGGAATTAACTGATTCACAGCCATTATTGTTACAACCAGATGAAGGGGCTAAGCAAGTTACACCACCTCATATGTCTGAGTTAGGCGGCGACACTATTGACGTAACGTGTGAAGATGATGAAATAACTGCTGTTGGTGCAGTTTATGAGGTGTCTGAGGCAAGCGAAGCTAGGCAGGATGATTATGATGATGACAATGATACGGATCCCACGTATGTTCCCAATAGAGGAGATGAACAGGGGACAGTTCAGAGGGGGAGTCAGAGAGGAGTAGCTGGAGACAAGTTGCTAAAAGAAGGAGGGGGAGCTCGTCGTCAGAAACAGCTGATGGCAGTGTCGGGTGCCATGTATCACCACCTATGGACAGCCAGCCAACATGCCCTTCAACATCAGCTGCTGATGCCACCATAGTGCCATCACCCCAGGGGGGCTCAGCGGTTTGGAATTTTGTATTATGTGTCTGCCTCAGATCGGAGCAATGCCATCTGTTGTCTCTGCCTCCAAAAATGGAGCCGTGGAAAGGCCAACACTCACGCAGGGACAAGTGCCTTACGAAGGCACCTGGAGAAAAGGCACAAACTGCAATGGGAAGAGCACCTGAGCAAAAGCAGCACACAAAAGAAAAGCCACCCTCCTTCTTCCTTCAGGTGCAGCATCTTCAGCCACTTTCTCCCTTGCACCTTCACAGCCACCCTCCTCCACTCTGCCTCTGCCCTTGAGCGGTTCCTGCTCCTCTGCCACAGCAGCCAGGTGTCCGTGAAGGAAATCTTTGAGCGGAAGAAGCCAATTTCTGCCAGTCACCCCCTTGCCCGGCATCTGACAGCTGGCATGGCGGAACTGTTAGCTCGCCAGCTGTTACCATACAAACTGGTGGACTCTGAGGCCTTCCGTGAATTTGTGGCCATTGGGACACCGCAGTGGAAGATGCCAGGCCGCAATTATTTCTCTAAAAAGGTGATACCCAAACTGTACCATGAAGTGGAGAGTCAAGTGGTGTCATCTTTGGCACACAGTGTTGGGTCAAGGGTCCACCTGACCACGGATGCCTGGTCTGCCAAGCGCGGTCAGGGCCACTACATTACTTACACAGCCCATTGGGTCAACCTGGTGACCGATGGCAAGCAGGGAGTACGTGGCTGTGCAGCGGACCAACTTGTTGTGACACCTCCATGGCTTGCAGGCAGGCCTCCTGCCACCTCCTCTCCTCCTGCTACATCCTCTTCGCTGTCGTCGTCCTCCTCCTACTTGGCTGAGTGGCAGTTCAACTCTACTGGTGCTGCGATTTCCTCTCCAGCTACACAGCCCCATCTCCCCAGGGCGTATGCTACATGCCAGCTACGATTGTGTCAGGCCATCTTAGACATGTCTTGCCTCAAAGCGGAGAGTCACACTGGACCAGCTCTCTTGGCTGCTCTTAACAAACAGGTGGATCAGTGGCTGACTCCGCACCAGCTGCAGATCGGCAATGTGGTGTGTGACAATGGCAGCAATCTCCTTTCCGCTTTGAATTTAGGAAAGCTGACACATGTACACTGCATGGCACACATGCTCAATCTAGTCATTCAAAGATTTGTGTCAAAGTACCCAGGCTTAGAGGACGTCCTGAAGCAGGTCAGGAAGTTGGGTGGGCATTTCAGGTGGTCTTACACGGCCATGGCACGCTTTGCGGACATTAAGCGGAGAAACAACTTGCTGGTGAGACGCTTGATATGTGATAGGCCGACTCGCTGGTATTCAACCCTGGTCATGTTCTCTCACCTGCTAGAAAAGGAGAAAGCTGTCACCCAGTACCTCTACAATTTCAGTTAAAGGACACAATCTGGGGAGATGGGGATGTTCTGGCTCCCGAACTGGACACTAATGCAAAATGCATGCTGGCTCATGCGGCCGTTTGAGGAGGTGATCAACCTGGTGAGTTGCAGTGAAGGCACCATCAACGACTTGATCCCGTACGCTCACTTCCTGGAGTGTGCCATGCATAGAGTGGTGGATCAAGCTATGGAGGAGCGTGAAGAGGAACAGTTAAGGCAGGAACAGTTGTGGGAGCAATTTACATCAGAATCAGATGTTTCCTCAACACCTGCGGCAGCACAGAGGGGGAGGAGGAGGAAGAGGCGTGTGGGGAAGAGGAGTCAGACTCGGATGGTGAGGAAGGTGTTTCTTTGGAGGAGGAGGCGGCAGCAGAAGAACAACCGCAGCAGGCATCGTAGGGGGCTTGTGCTGCTCGACGTTCCCGTGGTATTGTTCATTGCTGGGGGGAGGAGGAGGACTTACCTGACATCACTGAGGAAGAGCAAGAGGAGATGAAGAGTACGTATGTATCCAACTTTGTGCAGATGGCATCTTTCATGCTGTCCATCCTGTTGAGGGACCCCCATATAAAAAAAATCGAGGGGAATGAGCTGTACTGGCTGGCCACGCTACTAGACCCTCGGTATATGCACAAAGTGGCAGACATGTTACCAACTCACCAGAAGGCAAAAAGGATGCAGCACATGCAGAACAAGCTGGCAAGTATGCTTTACAATGCGTTTAAGGGTGATTTCACAGCACAACGCAATAAAGGTACCACTGCCAGTAATCCTCCTCCCATGTCCACGCAGGCAAGGACAGGACGCTCCAGCGATCTCATGGTGATGTCGGACATGCGGACATTCTTTAGTCCAATGCCTCGCCTTAGCGCTTCCGGATCCACCCTCCACCAACGCCTTGACCGACAGGTAGCCGACTACCTGCCCTTAAGTGTGGATGTAGACACTGTGAGCAGCGATGAACCCTTGAACTACTGGGTGCACTGGCTTGACCTGTGGCCAGAGCTGTCCCAATTTGCCATCCAACTTCTGTCTTGCCCTGTCTCAAGCGTCCTGTCAGAAAGGACCTTCAGCGCAGCTGGAGGCATTGTCACTGAGAAGAGAAGTCGCCTAAGTCACAAAAGTGTTCAGTACCTGACCTTTATCAAAATGAATGAGGCATGGATCCCGGAGGGCCACTTCCCACCCCGAAGACTAAGTCAGTCCCCACACACAGCATTTCTGCCTGCACGCCGTGTGACTGGCTGCCTGCCCCAAGACTAAATTGCTCCCCACACAGCATCTCTGCCTGCAGGCCGCTTGCCTTCTCCGCCACCACGAACAGGGTCCAGGACTCCAGGCGGATTCCTGAATTTTTGAGGCCGTGCTAGCAGCGGCCGCTATACTAATTTTTCTGGTGCGTGTACATGCCTGCCTATTTTTTCTGGCTGCACTGCAGCTGCAACAACAAAACAAAAGGCATGGACATGTGCCCATTCCCCTTCATGATCATTACCTTGCCGTGGTGAAGGGGCTTGCGTATCACAATGAAGCAATGACCGCCGGCTATATGATTGTCTCGGGGGGTGGCACACCAAAGATAATAAGGTCGTTGCTTCATTGTGGACAGACCAAATTTGATCAGCTGGACAGTCACTGTTGTTCTATCATTAAGCTACCACAGCCCGGCGACCATATGGGCTTGAAAACCACCATGATCTGCACTCCTGCCATGGTGCGCACCAGTCCAGCACGGCCATCACTACGCAAACAGCTGTTTGCGGTCCATTACACAGTGAGTGTGGTGTGTCAGTGTGAAGCAGTACTCTAATTACACTCCCTGATCCATGTATACACATGCAAGGGGCTTGATTCACAAAGCGGTGCTAACTGTTAGCACGCCTGTGAAAACCCCCTTAGCACGTCTAAACAAGCTTTTCGCGTATAAAACTTTACGCGCGTAAAGGTTTATGCGCGTAAAACTTTACGCGCGTACTGCACAGAGCGCAGGGCGCACCGCGCGAAGTGCCCATTAAAGCCTATGGGACTTAGCGCGTGTAAAACTTTACGCGCGCAAAGTTAGCGCGCGATCTGATTGAGAAATCCGGTGCTAACCTACTTAGCACCCTGGTTAGCGCGTCTAAAGACTTTAGACGTGCTAAGTAGGTTAGCACCGCTTTGTGAATCAAGCCCAAGATGTTTTAAAGCACTTTAGGCCTGTAATTTAGCATTTAATGTGATTTCAGCCCTTAAAACGCTGCTTTGCGTCAAATCCAGATTTTTTTCCTGGGACTTTTGGCATCTATCTCACTCCACCATGTTCCCCTTCAGGTGTTAGACCCCTTGAAACATCTTTTCCATCACTTTTGTGGCCAGCATACATTTTTCTAGTTTTCCAAGTTTGCCTCCCCATTGAAGTCTATTGCAGTTCGCGGAAGTTTGCACGAACCAAACTTTTTGCGGAAGTTTGCGAACCCAGTTCTCGAACCGAAAATCGGAGGTTTGGGCCATCTCTATTGGACATTTGTGTTCCTTAATAAATTAGCAGCGTACAGTGTTACACCAACACACCTGTCACCTAATCTTACTGTGAGTCACTATCGGTGATATCAGACAGTCAATGTGTCCTTAAAATTATATATATACAGTGTCACGGTTAGACTTTTGTGTCCCTGAGTAATTAGCAGTGTACAGTGTTACACCAACACACCTGTCACCTAACCTTACTGTGAGTTATTGTCGCTGATACCAGACAGTCAGTGTGTCCTTAAAAAAATATATACAGTCCCACGGTCAGACATTTGTGCCCCTGAGTGATTATTTATTATTATTATTATTATTATTTATTGTATTTATAAAGCGCCAATATATTACGCAGCGCTGAACATTAATTTAGGTTACAGACAATATTTAGGGGTGACATACAGCAATATGACAATACAGGAATACAAGAAAACCAGATCACACACCATAGTATGAGTACCAGGTAATGCTTAGTCAGTCACTGGATGGAGCATGGAGATAAGGCAAGTTAGGTTCACTCAGATGCATAGCATGGGTGCACAGTAATGGAGGTGCAAGATCAGGTAGGACACAAAGGGAGGAGGACCCCGCCCAAAGGCTTACAATCTAGAGGGAGAGGTAAGGACACGAATGGTAGGGGACCAGAGTTCAGCTGTAGGTTTAGAGCACTTGTGAGGGGTGGTAGGCCAGAGTGAAAAAGTGAGTTTTGAGGGCTTTCTTGAAGATGTTGAAGGAGGGGGCTGCCCTAATGGGTGGAGGTAGGGAGTTCCATAGTGTTGAAGCAGCTCTTGAGAAGTCCTGGAGGCGTGCATGGGACTGGGTGATTCGGGGGGCGGTTAGGCGAAGTTCATTGGAAGAGCGGAGTGAGCGGCTAGGTGTGTACCTCTGAGTAAGATCGGAAATGTAGGTTGGACAGGTTTTGTGGACAGATTTGTAGGTCAGACACAGTATCTTGAATCTGATTCTGGACTGGATAGGAAGCCAGTGGAGGGATTCTAGGAGGGGATCCGCCGTGGTGGAGCGATGGGAGCAGTGGATAATTCTGGCTGCCGCATTCATGATGGACTGCAGTGGGGCTGTTCGGGTCATAGGGAGACCAGACAGCAGGGCATTGCAGTAGTCAAGGCGGGAAATTATGAGGGCATGGATGAGGAGTTTGGTGGTAGCAGAGGTCAGGAAAGGGCGAATCTTACAGATGTTACGAAGGTGGAAGTTGCAGGACTTTGTGAGGCTTTGGATGTGGGAAGTGAAGGAGAGTGCGGAGTCTAGGGTGACACCCAGACAGCGGGCTTGAGAGGTAGGGCGAATGGTTGTGTGGTTAACAGTGACATGCACATCTGGGAGGTTTGTGGATGGCCGGGGTGGGAAGATCATAAATTCCGTTTTGTCTAGATTTAGTTTCAGGAACCTAGCGGACATCCAAGAGGAGATGATTAGCAATGTACAGTGACACACCAACACACATATCACCTAACCTTAGTGTGAGCTACTGTCCGTAATATCAGATAGTCAGTGTGTTTATGAAATGTCACAAACATTGCCTGCAATACCCAATGGCTGGTCACTCACTCAAACAGATATAACAGGTAGATGCAGGCCAAAGCACAGAGGTTCTAGGGGTTGTGCATCATCCTGTGGCCGTGGCATATGTGATCTTCTGCAGAAGAAAGCCATTACTTCCCAAAATGCAAAAGAGGTGGTTGACTGGCACACTCACTCACTCACTCACTCACTCACTCACTCACTCACTCACTCACTCACTCACTCACTCACTCTTTAGCTGTAAATGTGGGGGTTAACTCACCTTGTTTACTACCTCATTGTTGCTGGTTACCCCTTCATTGATGGTTACCACCTTGGTTACAACCTCATTGTAGATGCCAAACAATCCACACCTCTCTGTATCCTGCCAGAACTTCCTCCTTTTTCCTCCAATACTTTCTCCTTCCAGCTGTGAAGGAGGAAAAATCGGGAATATGTAGAGTGGTGTGGAGTGCTGACACCAAAGGCAGTGACCAAGGTGAGTCAACCCCCACTGCCATAGCCCATGTCAACTATTGCTCAATTTCAGTTTTGCCTCAGGCAAAGCTAGTTTTCACTTCTGCATGCTTATCATGACATTTATTATTTATTTATTTATTTGTGTCTGAATGGAAAAAAACATGAAGAAGCAAATCTTTCAGTACTCACTTCAAAAGAACTAAACACAGCTGCAGATGTAACCTCTGTAATACATTTATAATTATTTATGGTTGTGTGTCTTCAGAAAGATTTCTGTAAATCACTGACCTTCACAAGCTGTTATATTGTTTAGAGCCAGGTAAACATTTTTTGTAATACTAAAAATGGGGAATTATAATGTTAAAGCCAATTAAGCAGGGACATACTAAAATACTTTAGCATGTCTAAGATGTGTATGTCTAATTTATCCACAGTCAGATACCATACATTTACACTTAGTTGTATATTTACACACTACAGTGTCTAGTCACTGCCTAGTGCCTAACAAACTAAGCTCATTGACTTTTTATATACTTCTTGAATTCCTCTATGGGTGGCCTGCATTAAGTATAAACTGTAGGAAGCCTCACAGTGAGAACTTTGATTTCTCTTTCATTTGCCATTGAGTTGAGAGTTGTAGAAATAACAGTATCACTTTTTACAGAAGCTTTCTTTTTTACTCTCAAAAAGGCTTTATTGAGGCAAATAGTATATAGGATTTCGGTGTTCAAGTAACATAAATGTAAAAATGTAACATATCAAAGAAAACAGCACACCACATTCAGTTAGTAGTGCTTCCACCCAGTCAGCAGTCTGAAGAACACACGCACACAAACACACACACACAAACACACAAAAACACACACACTTTGTAGTAACAAAAATTTGTACAAGAAGTAACACAACTGTGAATAGACAGTAAAATAGAAGGAAAGTTAAGGAATACAATTCTCTCTGGTCTAGATGGAATAGTCAGCGGTACATTGTTGATCTATTATACATACTCTTAAAGGACACATTCAAGCAATTAAAAAAAAAAAAAGATCTACTTCCATGGAGCTTCAACTAGCCCTGGCAGCTGATATGTCCCTTGCCGCAGCTCCGGTGTCCCGGGATCCCCTCCGTCTGTCCCCTCCAGGTCGGCATCTTCTGCACTTGCGTGAGTGCATGGCTGCGCTGCTTGTAATCACGCTCACATGATTCTACGCAGGCTTAGTAGTTCTGCCAGGCTAGGTGAGCGTGGTTGCGAGTGGATCGGCTGTGCACCTGGCGAGATCGGCATCTTCAACGGAGGGAATCCCGGAACACCAGAGCTGCTGCGAGGGACATATTGGCAGCCAGGGGCTGGATAAAGCCCAGGCAAAGTAGATCTTTTTTTTTTTGTGTGTGTGTAAAATTGCACAGACCTGTCCTTTAAGGTATGTGGATTAGGTTTGACCGCATCACTGTCTTGTAAATATCTGGCTAGATGAGAACCGTACTGTGACTTCAACCATAGGTCCCATTTTGCAAAAAAATCTGTGTACTCCCTCATTCACTAACTCTCTGAGGAACTGATTTAAGCAGATGCTATTGTATAATCTTATTCCATGAGAAAGATTTAGAGGGCCATGCCTGGGCTACCTGAATTCTCATAGCAGTTGTAATTTTAGTCATTAGGGAATGTTCACATGGCATGCATGAAGAAGCTTATTTTAACATTTAGCATTTCTGGGTAGCAAAATAAGCCTGAAGCACGCAATAAACCTCAAGTGGAAAATTACAGATTCACAGTTTTCTAACCCTTTATTACATTTTGTAATATTTTAACCAGTATTTTATTTTGTTGGTAGATTAATGCCATTATGCTAATTGAAAAGGCTGGAACACTATGCAAAATGTGCCATGATCATAAAGTCCATCACAGGTTGTAGCTTAAAGGTGCATACACAGACTGATGTTTTCACAGACTGTCGTTTGCAGGGGTGCTCTCCGGGTCCCCCGAATGCGAATGTTACCCGAAAATTCTGGTGTTTTTTCAGGTTTGCCGTAGTCGAAGCCGAACCCGAATGGTTAAAATCAGGCCGAATACGAATTCGAAGTCGAGGACCTGGCAACCCTAGCAACCAATCAGAGGAGGGGAGCCTGGCCCTCCCCTCCTCTATATAAGGTGACGGCCATGTTGCGGAGCCACGTACTTGTGTGACTGTGTTGGTATTGAGAGATTCTCCAGTGCTGTGCTGCATCTGAGCAAGTGCATTCTCATTGCCAAACCTAACGTTTTGCTTCCTAAACACCTCCTAAACACATTGATTGTATTCTTTATTAGATAGCTAGTAATTTGATTGTTTGTAGTCAGCTAGTGTATAGCGTATACTGTGCTAGGCTAGTGTTAGTCTGTGTGCAGGGCATCCTTAACCTACTACTAGCTTAGGTAGGTTAGGGATTCTAGTTAGTTGTGTACTAGTACTAGTTTAGTTAATTATTTAGTACTAGTGTAGTCTGTTAGTTTATTAGCTTCAGTACTGTGTTAGTTAGTTAGTTACTGACTGAGTACAGGCCAGCAAACATCTGTTGTGATCTGTGACAGTCATCAGCCTTACTCTATTGATTGATTGCATCTGACCGTGTGTGACCGACTTTAATTGTCACCAACTGTCTGCCGCAGGACTTAGTTATTGTAGTATGCTAGGGATTTATTAGTTACCTGCGTACTACTACTACCCATTCAGTTAATTTTTTCTACTGTTAGTGTGTGATTTTATTAGCTTCTGTACTGTAATAATTAATAGTTACATCACAGGCCAGCATCCGTTGTGAGTGACCAGTGGCTGTCATCTGCCCGAGCCTATTGATTGATTGTGTCTGACCGTGTGTGACCGACTTTAATTGTCACAAACTGTCTGCAGCACGATTTAGTTATTGTAGTACGTTAGGGATTGATTAGTAACCTGCGTACTACTACTACTACTACCCATTCAGTACATTTTTTTCTACAGTTAGGGCCCTTTTACACTTAATCAGTTGGTGTGCGTTAGTACGCGTTGGTGTGCGTTAGTACGCGTTGGTACGCGTTAGTACGCGTTTTTCCCATAGCAGTGCATTGTGACAAAGATTTCAGTTAAAACGCGTTAAGTGTGAAAGGTGCCATAGGAAAACATGGGACTTACTTTGAAAATCAGTTTTCTTTCCGTTTTAACTGAGAGCAACTGATTAAATGTAAAAGGGCCCTAAGTGTGTGATTTTATTAGCTTCTGTACTGTGTAATAAATAATAGTTAGTTACATCACAGGCCAGCATCCGTTGTGAGTGACCCGTGACTGTCCCCTGCCCGACCCTATTGATTGATTGCATCTGACCGTGTGTGACCGACTTTAATTGTCACTAACTGTCTGCCGCATGACTTAGTTATTGTAGTACGCTAGGGATTTATTAGTTACCTGCGTACTACTACTACTACTACTACTACTACTACTACTACTACTACTACCTGTTCAGTAATTTTTTTTCCACTGTTAGTGTGTGATTTTATTAGCTTCTGTACTGTGTAATAAATAATAGTTAGTTACACCACAGGCCAGCATCCGTTGTGAGTGACCTGTGACTGTCATCTGCCCGACCCTATTAAATGCATCTGACCGTGTGTGACTGACTTTAATTGTCACTGTCCGTCACACGAGTTAGTTAGTACTGTAGTAGACTACACTGCTGTTAATAGTACTACTACTACTATTTAATACTACTATTTAAATAAAAATAAAAAAAAACTTTCATTTTTTGTTGTCACTCAACACCAGTCACCACCGCCAGCAGTCACCACCAAGTCACCACCAACACAGACTTTATTAAAGTTTACACCCTTTCCCGCCCTCTTCTACTTTTGTTTTGTACTGTATTTGTATATTGCACAATGACTGGCAGAAGTAGAGGGCGAGGCACCACCAGGAGAGGCAGCATCATTGCAGCAGCCACTGCCAGCAGCAGCAGAAGGTCTGGGACTGGTCCGCCGCCAGCCACTGACCGCAGAGTTGTGGAGGAGGGAGCAGAGGCGCAACAGCAGCGCATTGCGCCCATCTTTGAGACGGGTCGTTGCCCCCGGCCCATTCTGGAGATTTAGGTGAAGGCTGTGGTGGAAATGATGGTGGAGCAGGAAGCCACCGTTTCCAGCCAGGCCTCCAGAACCAGCGAGACTAGTGCCACAACCGCCAGCACTCCGGTCCGCAGCAGGCCTCCACCACCGCTTGAGGCCATGGTCACGGACCCGGTGACCCCATCGACCAGCCTGCCCTCACTGAGCTTGCTCTTATCCACAGACACAGACACTGTGAGCATGTGCAGGGATGTTTTGGAGCAGTTTGAGGTGGACATGATGGGGCCATGCAAGGAGGAGGAGGAGGAGTTAGAGGTGCAGCGGTTTGTTTTTGGTGCTGAGGAGGAGGGACGTGATGCAGGGGATGTTGGGGTAGAGGAGTTGGTTGAGGTGGGCTCACAGGAGATGTTTGGGGATGATGATGATGATGGGCTGGATCCTTCCTATGTTCCACCAGTACCACCAGCACAGTTGGTTGAAGGCAGCTCCTCATCGGAGGAGGAGGCGTCTCTGGCGCAGAGGCTCGGCAGCAGCAAGGCTGCCAGCACAGGGCGTGGAAGGCAGGAGCCACAGCCTGCTGCTTCAGCCGCTACCACCACCCGCAACAAACCTCCAACCAAACCAAAAAAGGCACAATCCTCCAAAGGCACCAGAAAACCCCAGCCCTCAAGCTCAAACAGCAGGTTGAAGTCCCCAGTCTGGCGGTACTTCACCAAGTGTCCAGTGGACGCGACCCATGCAATTTGCAACAGTTGCAGTGTCAGTCTCAGCAGAGGTCGCGATCTACTCAAGTTGAGTACCTCGTGCCTGCAGACACACTTAGAGAGCAGACATTTGAATGAGTTTAGTGAGTATCAGAAGCTGACGGAGAGTGGCGCAGGCAGTGGTCAAACCCAGACAGCCACTGCACAGATTTCAGCAGCAGCAGCAGCATCCGACCCTCCTGCCCATCCAGCAGCAGCAGGAGCACAGCAGCCAGGGGCAAATGCAGGATTTTTAAGGGGGGGTTCCTGAAAGGTCCAGAAGCACTTATGTCCCCGAGTGCTTCCGAAGACAGGTGGCTCCATACTGCCCATGCACAAAAGTGCGCTGGCGTATTACGGAGCTGCTTATCTTTGGAAGTACTCAAGGACACAAGTGTTTCTGAGGGCTTCTGGTAGCAGCACATTTGAAGAGGGAACAGCGCTGGAACAACTCCCCGAGAGAGGAATGGGAGATAGACTTAATTTGGACAATTCAGTGGAATATGCCACGTAGTGTCACATAGCGCAAGCGATACCCATATGATGCAGAGATACATGCATCTGTGGAAGATCGCGGCGCTATATAAATACTAAATAATAATAATTTTCCTCACCGGGATTGCACTTTTATTTAGCTTTCCTGTATGACAAGAAGACCCAGCCAGCACTAGGGGAAGAGGGAAACAAAGGTGAATGAAGGAGGGCTGGTGCACACCAAGAGGGCTTCTGAACGTTTTTCAAATCGACAGTGATTTGAAAAGCGCTTGGCTAATGTTACCCTATGAGGGTGTTCCCACAGCAGCGATGTGATTTTTTCGAAATCACAAGTATACTGCACGTAGCATTTTTTTTAGTGATTTATTCAGAAATCGCTCTGAAAATCGCTTCACAAAATTGTACTCACTAATTGCTAGCGATTGCTATTGCGATTTTGGCGTGCACTAGCCCAGAGAGAGGAGGAGTAGAGAAATTGAGAATAGCCTGAGATGGAGCAGAGAGCTTATCTGTATTGCAGTCCCACATCACTTGCCTGTAATAGGATGTCAGAAAGCAGCCCTCCTGGAGTCTAGGGACTGTCAAAAACTTTTCAGCTTGTTGTTACACCTTATCCACACTAGCAGTCATTATAACAATGAGGAGAGACCAGACAGATTTTTGCCCACGGACCCTCCAGGCAAGCTCTGCATCATGCTGTGTATATTTACCAGCTTGCCTGCCCTTTAATTGCACTTTTATCAGCTAGCCTAGTATTTTACATTGCCTTACAACAACAAACCTGAATACACCAGACACCAGACCAGCCCTAAATCACTGAATAAAAAGGGGGCCTGGGGGGAGATTGCCCCCCTTCCAGCCAGCACTAGGGGAAGGGGGGAAACAATAGTGAATGCAGAGAAAGGAGTGGAGAGACTGAGATAGAGCAGATAGCGTATCTGTATTGCAGTCCCACATCACAGAGGCTACTTGCCTGTAATGTGTCTCCTGTCCTTGCCAGCCAAATCCAAAAAAGCTTTATTGACAGGACCAAATACATTTAGCATTGCCAAAGCAAAAAACAAAACATTAACAACATGGTGGGGAGGGTTGTGGGAATAGGGGAAGGATATAGGTATACCGTCCATAGGGGTGTGGAGGATGTAAGGGATGGTCAGTCTCTCACACAAGCTGCAGGCAGCCCTCCTGGAGTTTAGGGACTGTCAAAAAAATTTCAACCTATGAAATACCTTATGTAGCTGTCTACATGCAGTCTTTACAATAGGGAAAGAGCTGAGTTTTTCCTACACACCCTGCAGGAGGCAAGCCTCTGTATAGTTACCAGCTTGCCCGCTTCAGCGATTTCAGGGAATTTTTTTAAAGGTACAGGAGTCTCAGGGGGGTATTCCATACACCCGGAACCCCCGTCTGGATACGCCAGTGCAGCAGCATTAACAACTCACTGTCCCCCCCCCCCCCCCCCCGGGCAGCCAGTCCTCAGTGGCCTCATCAGCTCCCTCCACAGTGGCCTCCTCATCCTCCCGTGCAGGCAAATGCCGCCAGACCCTGCTCAGCGAATCATTCCCCGGTGTGACCAAGGTGCTGCCTCCCACCCACAGGCGCATCTGGGTGCTGAATGGGTTGCTTTCCCGGGCCATGTGCTCCCAGCTCCTGCCATATTCCTTTGTGCAGGAGGGGAGTGACATGAGAGCGCTGCTGCAGGTTGGGATCCTGGAGCGGCAAGTCCCCAGCCGCCACTACTTCTCCCGCAGGGCGATCCCAGCACTGCACCGCTTTGCCATGGCGAACATTGGCCGCGCGCTCGATCACGCCGTGAGTGCATGGATCAAGATCCCCATGGATTCATGGAGCAGCCGTTTTGGGACGGTCTGCTATCTGTCCTTTACGGCCCACTGGGTCAGCCTGGTGGAAAGCGCAAGCGAGGAAGCAGCAGGTCCCCCCTTGGGCACATCAGCGGCAGCAGCGGCACGCCACCGCGCGGGTCAGGGGAGAAGCAGCAGCTCCCGCCACCAAGCGATCCCGTCTGAACAGCAACGTGAAGGCCCGCCACTGCCAAGCACTGCTGGAGATGAAAAGCCTGGGCAAAAACAGCTTGACGGCAGCCAACGTGCTCCGGTACCTCAGGGAGCAGGAGAAGACATGGCTGGCCCCCAGAGGCCTCACTGTCGGATTGGTGGTGTCCGACAATGCCGCCAACCTGCTGGCTGCCATCAGCAGGGGAGACTTGGTCCACGTCCCTTGCTTGGCCTACGTCCTGAACCTGGTGGTGCAAAAGTTCATGCGCACCTACCAGGAGATGGAGGAGCTGTGAGAAGCGGCGCAGAAAATTGTGCGCACTTTCCGCCGCTCATCTGCTGCCGCAGCAAAACTGACAGACATCCAGCAGCTCGAGGGCCTGCCACGACACCGCCTCATCATAGATGTGCTAACTCGCTGGAACTCCACCCTGGCGATGTTGGAGCAGGTGGTTGAGCAGAGGAGGGCTATGATGTCACTGTCGCCGGCACCCGCAGCACCACCAAACTCCAGCTACTCAGCAATGCACAGTGGGGGCAGATGCAGCAGGTCTGCTTGGTGTTGGCTCCCTTACTGCAGGGAACCAACCTGGTGAGTGAGGAACGGGCATCCCTCTGCCATGGGGTGCCCTTTGTTTGGAGGGAGCTGGCGCAGTACGCCCTGGAAGTATTGTCTGGCTCCCCTTCCAGCGTGCTGTCCGAGAGGTGCTTCAGTGCGGCCGGAGGCGTGGTCACCGAGAAGCACTCTCGTCTGTCCACAGAGGGCGTTGACAGACTGACATTTATGAAGATTAACCAGGCCTGGATTGAAGGCACGTTCCTGGCACCTGTTGTCAGCAAGGGGAGGACATGAGGTGGCGTAGTGGTTAGCTCTCTCACCTTGCAGCGCTGGGTCCCTGGTTCGAATCCCAGCCAGGGCACTATCTGCAAAGAGTTTGTATGTTCTCTCCGTGTCTGTGTGGGTTTCCTCCGGGCACTCCGGTTTCCTCCCACATTCCAAAAAACATACAGATAAGTTAATTGGCTCCCTCTAAAATTGGCCCTAGACTACAGTACTTACACTTCATAATATAGACATATGGCAATGGTAGGGATTAGATTGTGAGCTCCTTTGAGGGACAGTTAGTGACAAGATATATATATATATATATATATATATATATATATATATATATATACACACTGTACAGCGCTGCGTAATATGTCGGCGCTATATAAATACTAAATAATAATAATAATAATAATAATAATGAGGTGCCTGGGAATTACAATACATTGCCTGCTGCCATATGTCACTCCTCCTGCTGCTGTATTTATTTATGAATTTATGAATTTATTTATCTATTTATTGTATTTATAAAGCGTCAACATATTACGCCGCGCTGCTTTTCATCCTCCTGCTGTCTGTGGTCCCAATGCCAGGGTCCACAACACAATACATTGCCTGCTGCCATATGTGACTCCTCCTCCTCCTCCTGCTGCTGCTGCTGCTGTATTTATTTATTTATGAATTTATGAATTTATGTATTTATTGTATTTATAAAGCACCAACATATTACGCCGCACTAATTTTCATCCTCCTGCTGTCTGTGGTCTCAACGCCATTGTCCACAACACAATACATTGCCTGCTGCCATACGTGACTCCTCCTCCTCCTCCTGCTGCTGCTGTATTTATTTATTTATGAATTTATTTATGTATTTATTGTATTTATAAAGCGTCAACATATTACGCCGCACTGATTTTCATCGTCCTGCTGTCTGTGGTCCCAACGCCAGGGTCCACAACACAATACATTGGCTGCTGCTATATGTGACTCCTCCTCCTCCTCCTGCTGCTGCTGCTGTATTTATTTATTTATGAATTTATGAATTTATTTATGTATTTATGGTATGTATAAAGCACCAACATATTACGCCGCACTGATTTTCATCCTCCTGCTGTCTGTGGTCCCAACGTAAGGGTCCACAACACAATACATTGCTTGCTGACATACGTGACTCCTCCTCCTCCTGCTGCTGTATTTATTTTTTTATAAATTTATGAATTTATTTACGTATTTATTGTATTTATAAAGCGCCAACATATTACGCCACACTGATTTTCATCCTCCTGCTGTCTGTGATCCCAATGCCAGGGTCCACAACACAATACATTGCCTGCTGCCATATGTGACTCCTCCTCCTGCTGCTGCTGCTGTATTTATTTATTTAGGAATTTATGAATTTATGTATTTATTGTATTTATAAAGCGCCAACATATTACGCCGCACTGATTTTCATCCTCCTGCTGTCTGTGGTCCCAACGCCAGGGTCCACAACACAATACATTGTCTGCTGCCATACGTGACTCCTCCTCCTCCTGCACCTGCTGCTGCTGCTGTATTTATTTATTTATGAATTTATTTATGTATTTATTGTATTTATAAAGCGCCAACATATTACGCCGCACATCCTCCTGCTGTCTGCGATCCCAACGCTAGGGTCCACAACACAATACATTGCCTGCTGCCATACATGACTTCTCCTCCTCCTGCTGCTGCTGCTGTATTTATTTATTTATGAATTTATTTATGTATTTATTGTATTTATAAAGCGCCAACATATTACGCCGCACTGATTTTCATCCTCCTGCTGTCTGTGGTCCCACCACCAGGGTTCACACAATACATTGCCTGCTGCCAGTGCCAAACGTCACTCCTCCTCCTGCTGCTGTATTTATCCTCCTGCTGTCTGTGGTCCCACCGCCAGGGTACCCTCAATACATTGCCTGCTGCCAGTGCCACACATCACTCCTCCTCCTCCTCCTGCTGTATTTATCCTCCTGCTGTCTGTGGTCCCACTGCCAGGGTCCACACAATACATTGCCTGCTGCCAGTGCCAAACGTCACTTCTCCTCCTGCTGCTGCTGTATTTATCCTCCTGCTGTCTGTGGTCCCACCACCAGGGTCCACACAATACATTGCCTGCTGCCAGTGCCACACGTCACTCCTCCTCCTCCTGCTGTATTTATCCATTTACAAATGTCATCCTTTCAACATTTCAGAAGGATGTCATATGCAAATTCCTGGCTCAGGCTGGTGTGAGCTGAGTCAAAGCATACGGCAACCAGTCCAGGTGACAATTGCTCCCAAGCACAATACACCTCTGAGACAGTATTCAGACAACAGGGTCAGACCACCTGTATAGGCTTCAAGCAACTGTCAGATTAAGTGTTTCCTAATTACCTCTTTCCCAATTAGGAGCAGACAATGGCTCCCCCTGCTTGCCATTGAATGCAGAGTTAATTTACATTATATAAGGAACTCCAGGAAGCCAGCTGCCAGCCTTCAAAGCCAGACTGGCTAACAGACAATCCCACATGATACAGTCAGAAAAATGAAAGAAATATGTTCCTGTATTATCCTTAACATTATCAGCATTTCACTGCATCTAACTACCTTTTTGTAACGATTGGTGTCAGCAACACAGATTTTTCTGATTATTGGTTATCTGCAGTATCACCAATAATACAAATGCTATACCTGATTATGTGGTGATCTGCAGAATCACCAATAATACTAGTATAGCTAAACACAGGACACCTACAGTGGTATTGTGTTTGGTGCAACAGTAATTAGAGAGGTTATCTCCCGAGGAGCGGGAGATACAGACAATATTGCAGCCAAGGATTTCCTGAGGGGCAGGGGATTCAGACTGCACTGCAGCCAGTGGACGCCTGAGAAGCAGGGACCACTGACGGTGTTAGAGAGTATGATCACCTGAGGGGCAGGTGATCAAGACTAAGCTATAGCCTAAGATCCCCTGAGGACCAGGGAATACGGATTGTACTGCAGCCAAGAATTCCCTGAGGGGCAGGGAATTCAGATAATACTGCAGCCAGTGGACACCTGAGGAGCAGGGACCACTGACTATTCTGCAAGGGTGGTCACAGGTGGAATGAGTGATTAAGACTGTACTACAGTCAAGGATTCCTTGAGGAGCAGGGAATCAGACTGTACTGCAGCCAGTGGACCCCTGAGGAGCAGGGACCGCTGACTGTGCTGCAAGATGATCTCCTGAGGAGCAGGTGATCAGCAGACACTGCTAACTGACACCTGAGGAACAAGTATCATAGAAAGTACAGCAAGGCTGATCACCTAAGGGTTAGGTGACAGCCCTTAAGAATTCCCTCACTAGTGGCAAAACCCACTAGTGAGGGCAGAAAGGTCAGACAAGCAAGGTCAGCAACAAACGGACAGATATAGTACAGAGGTGAAAGACTGATTCGGTATCAAGGTACAGGCAGTGTCGGCAACAGTTATCAGATGGGCAGAAGTACCGAATCAGTAAGCAAGAGAGTAGTCAGGAAGGCGAGCGATCATAACAGATAAACAGTAATAATATAGCAATATTCTAGTCTAGGTGTGAAGTCCTTGGTTTCAACACCGGGGAACTAGACTAACAGATGAACAGTAGCAATTTAGCAATATCCTAGTCTAGGTGTGAAGTCCTTGGTTTCAACACCGGGGAACTAGACTAACAGATGAAAAGTAGCAATATAGCAATATCCTAGTCTAGGTGTGAAGTCCTTGGTTTCAACTCCTGGGAACTAGACTAACAGATGAAAAGTAGCAATATAGCAATATCCTAGTCTAGGTGTGAAGTCCTTGGTTTCAACACCTGGGAACTAGACTAAAGAATGGTACACAAGTCTTACAATACAATAGTACTTAAAGCTATCAACGGAATCTGACTAAGTGTGAATTCCCAGCTCCAGCTGGTTCTAACACACTGTAAGATCTGACTAGGGTCTGAGCACTCACATGTAAGCATTCGCAACAGCAGACAACTCGCAACTGACAGGCAAGTCCTATAAATACACAGAGCGCTCCACAGCGCCACCCCAGTCACTCAGCCAATCCGGAGCATAGCCGGAGTCAGCTGACCGGCTCGATCAGTTGACTCCCCTTTTATTTAAATAAAGGTCCTGTCGCCTGGCGCGCGTGTGCGTAGCTCTTAATCTGTGTGCACTAGAAGGACCAGGCGAACCAGCAGCGTGTAGCCGCATGGCAGAAGCCGCCGGCTGGAATGCGGAGATGGCCGCCATGCCGCTTGCCCATGCGGCGGCATCTCTGCTATTCTTTACAGTATCCCCCCCCCCCGAGGAGTGGACCCCGGACACTTCCTACTCGGCTTCTCAGGGTGTAAGTCATGAAACTCTTTCTTTAGCTCCCCAGCATGCATGCGACAATCCGGCACCCAAGTTCTTTCCCCCCAGACCATAACCCTTCCAATGGACCAGATACTGCACTGAATTTTGCACTAATCGAGAATAAAAACATCTTCTCGATCTCGTACCCAGGTTGGTCGTCAACCATCACGGGGGGGGGGGGGAGGAATCCACATACACCACAGGCTTCAACAGGGAAACATGGAATAATCTGACCGACAGTTGAAGTCCTTTCCCAAGTCTTCCTTAATGGATTCCCGCATTACCAGTCTCCCAGGTCCTGACAGACTATGAAGATGACCTCTAGGAGGCATACAACCAGATACCAACTCCACGGGACAATCGAAACTCCGGAGAGGTGAGAGCTTATCTGCAGACTCCGGACAGAACACGTCAGCGAATTCTGTACACTGCATTGACACCCCTTTGACCTGTATCTTGGTAGCGCAAACGGCAACTCTCTCCAAACAATGATGATGACAATGGGTTGACCAGCTCTGTAGCTGACCTGAAGCCCAGTCAATCCGAGGAGAGTGGAGCCGCAACCAGGGCATACCAAGAATAATGCAAATCTAGAAAAGATGAAGCGCTCCATTGTGCATTACCAAAAGATGATTTAATCGCAACTTAAAAAGATCTACTTACAAGATCCAGTAAGACAATTCGCTTATCAGCGGTACAGTCCACCGCTACCCATGCATGCAGAATGGCAGCAACGCGCTGTGGCCAGCAGCGCGTTCTCCGATGTCCGGGAAAGCAAGACTCTATACTGAGAGATATCATCCCAGACCATCCAGGAGTGATTTTTAAGAAAGCGAGATCCGTTAAAAACACCATTGCACCTAGCAATATAAGAAAAATTAAGGAGAAACCTCGAAGCATGTTTCCCTCAATAGTGGGTAACTACAGATGTCATGTGAAAAGATGTGGTTGCTGCCATTTCATCAAACACAGGGTGTTGGAGATATTGGATGGCAACCAATGTGTATGTAAGATCAAGGAGTTCATCACATGTGGGAGTGATCACGTGATTTATGCACTAACCTGTGGTTGTCCCAAGGTATATGTTGGACGAACCACTCGACCACTCAGACAAAGACTAGGTGAACATAAGCGCAATATTCTGGAAGGGATCGAAAAATATACTGTTCCCCGACACTTTAAAGAGTGTCATAATAGTTCAGTAGAAACACTTAGGATCATGGGTCTGGAAATGATCCCTAAAAATCTTCACTGAGGGGAAAGATTCAAAAAACTGTGTGAAAGAGAAACGTTTTGGATTTTTAAGATGAACGCATTATATCCAAATGGAATGAATGAGAGTTTAGAGGTATCAACATATTTGTGACACAATGTGTCCATCATTATAGGAACTGGTTATTTGTATTAACACAATAACAATGTTCCCCTTCTCTTTCTACAGCTGCGCTATACCCCCTAGCAGAAATCCACACTAGATGAGGGTGGTTTTCCGCGTTCCCACTCGCTATATGCTGCTATAGCGTAGCTATATACGCTATAGCAGCATATAGCGAGTGGGAACGCGGAAAATCAGCCGCATTCCCAGCCTGTCGGCGGCTGTCGCCGAACCCGGAAGTAGCCGCCGGCGGGGACAGGACGATCGGAGCGGGGCTGCGAGGGCACCATCCAGCTTCAGGGGGCTGAGGGATGCCCCGGGTGAGTAAATGTCATTTTTTTTCCCTTAAGTATTCCTTTAAGATACTAACATCCAAACATTCCATAACCATTCCCCCCCCCCTTTTTTCCCTCCCCATCTTTTCCCACCCTTCCCCCCCCCCCCATCCTTCACCCTGCTATTTGAGTCATGAGGAACTCCACATACAATCAACAGAGACCAACCATCAGTTTAGGGGGGACATTTAGCAGGTCACCCCTCACAAGAGATATATGGAGTCCAAGTTAACCCTTTGTAGCAATAGCAAAATGCGGGTCTTTTCATCAAGTATAATGACCGAATGAAATGTATACTAGCTCTGTGTATTAAACAGAGCCCTGCATAGTAGCATGTAATGCCCACACAAAGTATCCCTACCACACTTTTCCTTTTCTTGGTTAGAATAGTATTGATTGCACTTCACACCCCTGGCAAAAATCAGGATATTGTACATATTGTGCACCATTTAGGAGCGGTGCACAGCAATTCATGTTCAATCAAAGTATCCTCTCCTTCCCCCCCCCCCCCTCCTCCCTCCCCAAATACCTCCCCTCTTCCCTTCCTGTCCCTCTTCCCCATTAGCTAATTTTCCCACCAGAGGGTCTTGGAGCCATGTATTTACAATATATTAGGATTGAATACTCACTCGGATATCCCATTATTGAAATTGGGAAAGCATACAATTTATAAGTTTTATAGATATACTTATTTATATGATGTTGCATCATTTTACATGGTTTATCTTTGTTATTTCGGTTTTTAGAGGAGGAAAATGTGCCTTTCTTTGTATAATGTTGTACACTCTAGTAATATAATAGGACCGATTGGAATTGGATCTTTACCTAGAATAGCGGTCCCAAACTGCATACTGTGTATTTGCATTGGGTTGTTAAGATTTTTGGTCACAGCAGGGGTTCTTCGTTTTATATATAGAAACAAGATGATATAATAATGTCATTTTTCAATATGTTTCACAGCGCGCTGTGAGCCAGCGCATCACGTTTTACCTTTTATCCCCCTGCCTCATATTTTCACTTTTATCCCTTTTATAAACTTATATATTTTTTATTCTTACCCTTCACCTAAGGATAATCTATCTTTGAGAATGTTTATCTATTTTTAGATAGTAAAAGTATTTTTAACCTAAGTGTAGTAATTTTTATGCAATGTGTACTGATATAAACATGTACGCATACAAATTGTCCATTTTGCAATAAAGTTTTTTTAAATTTACAAGTGTTTCACCCACGTAGCCATGACTACGGCCGTGAGGATGGATTTAACAAGCGTGCAGTGCATATGGTCGTCATCTGACGAAGGCGCAGAGCACCGAAACGCATAATGACGCCATACGCACGCTAACCTACAGCCACGCCCACACCCATTGCGAGACGGCTTTCCCGGACATCAGAGAACGCGCTGCCGGCCACAGCGCATTGCTGCCATTCTGCATGCATTGGTAGCGGTGGACTGTACCGCTGATAAGCGAATTGTCTTACTGGATCTTGTAAGTAGATCTTTTTAAGTTGCGATTAAATCATCTTTTGGTAATGCACAATGGAGCGCTTCATCTTTTCTAGATTTGCCTTCCCTTGCCAATTTTAATTGGAGCAGCACCGTGCATTAAGACAGAGGAGAACAAGAAATTGTGATAGCCTGTCACCCTCAGGATAGGAGCGCAAGGTTTTGTAATATTTCTGATACCAAGAATAATGGTAGAGGTTGCCATTGGCAGAACAAGGAACTGTAATTTCTCTTTATGTAACACCCCTATATTACACAATAATAAGGGGGTTCGGAAAAGAGGCTGTCTACACTGTAATGGCGAGTCATCCACCGCCATGACCAGAATCTGCCGGTCTAGAGGAAGTAAGGGAATCCCCAATTTTTTTACAAAAGCATAATCTATAAAATTGGCTGCAGAGCCAGAGTCCACAAAGGCTTCTGTGGATCTGTTCTGACCCTCCCATGTAATGGAACAAGGAAGGAACAGACGATTATTGTTTAAAGATAAAAACTGCTCGCCTACGGTATGACTTCTGACTACCCCTAGGCGGCAGCATTTTCCCGACTTTTTAGGACAATTCTGGACAACGTGACCCTCCTCAGCACAATATAGACCGAGTCTTTCTGACCTTCTTCGATCCTTTTCCACTTGCATCAACCTAGAGTATCCGATTTGCATCGGCTCATCTGGAGGTGACGAGGGTGAAGAGGAGTCGTATGAGACAGATCTTATAGCATTCCTACCACGAATCTGTTTCTGGTAGCGCAAGCGGCGATCTATCCGCACGGCCAAAGAAATTGCTTCGTCTACAGATTTGGGCTCAGGATGTCCTAACATCAGATCATAGACTGCATCAGACAATCCTGCCAGGAAACTGTGAAGGATTGCGGAATAGCCGCCGCGTGCTCTGACGGCGTGGCGACTACTTCCGCGTCCACTCCGGCGGTTTACGCGCAGCGACATGTGTCTGATGTAGTACAGCCTTCCTGTGCACATAGGCTGAGGAATACACGCGCGCGCGCGGAGAGACAGAAGCTTTATGGGAAGAACGAGGAATCAGCTGACTCCCTTGATCAGCTGATCTCAGGATGTATGCGGATTGGCTGGAGGGGACAGGGCGGCGCTGATCAGCGCTGCACTATATAACCACTCGTCCCTCAGTCTCACGTTGTCTGCCGTTGCGAATGCTATGTGTTGGCACACAGACCTCAGTCAGATCCCACAGTGTGTTGTAACCAGGAGGACCTGGGAATTCACACTGAGCTAGATTATTCTCGCATTGTTATGTTATGCTATAGACTAGTTCCAGGGTGTTGTGACTACGGACCTCACATCCAAGCCTAGGAAGCTGTGTCAATGCTATGTTATGCTATAGACTAGTTCCAAGGTGTTGTGACTACGGACCTCACACCCAAGCCTAGGAAACTGTGTCAATGCTATTTTATGCTATAGACTAGTTCCAGGGTGTTGTGACTACGGACCTCACACCCAAGCCTAGGATACTGTGTCATTACTGTGTTATGCTATAGACTAGTTCCAGGGTGTTGTGACTACGGACCTCACACCCAAGACTAGTATTGTGTATTTATTACTTTAGCCCGCCTCCAGGGTGTAGAGAGCTAGTATCTCTCATCCAGTTAGGGCAAGACTGTTCATATTAGCAGCAGGGCATCCTGCAACCAAGCCTAGGCCCCTCTCCTAGGGAGCCTTTACGCTATAGGGATTCACCCACAGTCTAGGGTGAATTCCTTTCTTCTTTTACCTCCAGCTCCTCTGGTGGTCCTTACTCAAAGTAGTACTGTTACACCAAACACTCATATCTCAGGTGTCCAGAGGTTAGACATACCTGGATTATTGGTGATTCTGCAGATCATCCATAATCTGGTGTATATCTGCATTACTGGTGATTCTGCAGATCACCAATAATCAGATTCTCTCTCTGCATGTTGACACCAATCGTTACAGAAACAGTCTAATAATGCATATGCTCCCCATCTAGCTGACACAGACCACTTCCTGAACTCAGCGGTGTAAACCTCAACCGATTTACGACCCTGCCTGAGCATCTTTAGTTTCCTTTCAGCAGTGGAAGCAATATCCGGATCATCATATATTGTATAATGGCCATGGCCTTAAAAAATTCCTGAACTGAGGATAACGCCTCATGCTCTGCATGAAGGCTATATGCCCAGGTTTGAGGATCACCTGACAACAGGGTCTTTATGAATGTTACCCTTTGAGACTCAGTTCCTGACAAGGTAGGCCTAAACTCAAAATAAGACAACACACGATTCCTGAAATTCTGAAAGTCAGATCTATGGCCAGAAAACTTTTCAGGTACGGACATGCGAAGGTCCATGACTGGAGGGGATTGCACTGTATTTATAGTCAATTGAAGTTCCTGTACAGTCCCAGACAGTTGTGTAATCTGGGAATCCCGGAAAGACCGTTTACCGCGATGGCCAGGACTTCAACATGAGTATGCAGTGCGTCCAAAATGTTTAGTCTGCTGTTCTGTAACGATTGGTGTCAGCAACACAGATTTTTCTGATTATTGGTGATCTGCAGTATCACCAATAATACAGATGCTATACCTGATTATGTGGTGATCTGCAGAATCACCAATAATACTAGTATAGCTAGACACAGGACACCTAATGTGGTATTGTGTTTGGTGCAACAGTAATTAGAGAGGTTACCTCCCGATACAGACAATATTGCAGCCAAGGATCCCCTGAGAGGCAGGGGATTCAGACTGCACTGCAGCTAGTGGACGCCTGAGAAGCAGGGACCACTGATGGTGTTAGAGAGTATGATCACCTGAGGGGCAGATGATCAAGAATAAGCTATAGCCTAGGATCCCCTGAGGAGCAGGGAATACAGATTGTACTGCAGCTAAGAATTCCCTGAGGGGCAGGGAATTCAGATAATACTGCAGCCAGCGGACACCTGAGGAGCAGGGACCACTGACTATTCTGCAAGGGTGGTCACAGGTGAATTGAGTGATTATGACTGTACTACAGCCAAGGATTCCTTGAGGAGCAGGGAATCGGACTGTACTGCAGCCAGTGGACCCCTGAGGAGCAGGGACCACTGACTGTGCTGCAAGATGATCTCCTGAGGAGCAGGTGATCAGCAGACACTGCATGCAGCTAACTGACCCCTGAGGAACAAGTGTCACAGACAGTACAGCAAGGCTGATCACCTAAGGGTTAGGTGACAGCCCTTAAGAATTATCTCACTAGTGGCAAGACCCACTAGTAAGGGTAGAAAGGTCAGACAAGCAAGGTCAGCAACGAACGGACAGATATAGTACAGAGGTGGAAGACTGAGTCGGTATCAAGGTACAGCAGTGTCGGCAACAGTTATCAGATAGGCAGAAGTACTGAATCAGTAAGCAAGAGAGTAGTCAAGAAGGCGAGAGATCATAACAGATAAACAGTAATAATATAGCATTATCCTAGTCTAGGTGTGAAGTCCTTGGTTTCAACACCTGGGAACTAGACTAACAGATGAACAGTAGCAATATAGCAATATCCTAGTCTAGGTGTGAAGTCCTTGGTTTCAACACTGGGGAACTAGACTAACAGATGAACAGTAGCAATATCCTAGCCTAGGTGTGAAGTCCTTGGTTTCAACACCTGGGAACTAGATTAACAGATGAACAGTAGCAATATAGCAATATCCTAGTCTAGGTGTGAAGTCCTTGGTTTCAACACCTGGGAACTAGACTAAAGAATGGTACACAAGTCTTACAATACAATAGTACTTAAAGCTATCAACGGAATCTGACTAAGTGTGAATTCCCAGCTCCGGCTGGTTCTAACACACTGTAAGATCTGACTAGGGTCTGAGCACTCACACGTAAGCATTCGCAACAGCAGACAACTCGCAACTGACAGGCAAGTCCTATAAATACCCAGAGCGCTCCACAGCGCCACCCCAGTCACTCAGCCAATCCGGAGCATAGCCGGAGTCAGCTGACCGGCTCGATCAGCTGACTTCCCTTTTATTTGCATAAAGGTCCTGTCGCCTGGCGCGCACGTGCGTAGCTATTAATCTGTGTGCACTAGAAGGACCAGGCGAACCAGCAGCGTGTAGCCGCGCGGCAGAAGCCGCCGGCTGGAATGCGGAGATGGCTGCCATGCCGCTTGCCCATGCTGTGGCATCTCCGCTATTCTTCACACTTTTGTGTTCAGTGAACCCACCTCACTGCATCTAACTACTTTTTGTGTTCAGTGAACCCACCTCACTGCATATAACTACCTTTTGTGTTCAGTGAACCCACCTCACTGCATATACCTAGCTGTTGTGTTGAGTGAACCCACCTCACTGCATCTAACTACCTTTTGTGTTCAGCGAACCCTCCTTACTGCATCTAACTACCTTTTGTGTTCAGTGAACTCACCTCACTGCATATAACTTCCTTTTGTGTTCAGTGAACACACCTCACTGCATATACCTAGCTGTTGTGTTGAGTGAACCCACCTCACTGCATCTAACTACCTTTTGTGTTGAGTGAACCCACCTCACTGCATATAACTACCTTTTGTGTTCAGTGAACCCACCTCACTGCATCTAAATACCTTTTGTGTTCGGTGAACCCACCTCACTGCATTGACCTAGCTGTTGTGGTGAGTGAACCCACCTCACTGCATCTAACTACCTTTTGTGTTCAGTGAACCCACCTTACTGCATCTAACTACCTTTTGTGTTCAGTGAACTCACCTCACTGCATATAACTACCTTTTGTGTTCAGTGATCCCACTCACTGCATCTAACTACCTTTTGTGTTCAGTGAACCCACCTCACTGCATATACCTAGCTGTTGTGTTGAGTGAACCCACCTCACTGCATCTAACTACCTTTTGTGTTCAGAGAACCCTCCTTACTGCATCTAACTACCTTTTGTGTTCAGTGAACTCACCTTACTGCATATAACTACCTTTTGTGTTCAGTGAACCCACCTCACTGCATCTAACTACCTTTTGTATTCAGTGAACCCACCTCACTGCATATAATTACCTTTTGTGTTCAGTGATCCCACCTCACTGCATCTAACTACCTTTTGTGTTCAGTGAACCCACCTCACTGCATCTAACTACCTTTTGTGTTCAGTGAACCCACCTCAATGCATATACCTAGCATCCCCCCGAGATGGACAAAATGGACAAACCAGGTAGAGGAAGAGGTAGATGCAGACCCAGAGGAAGGCCACCTGGCACCGGCAGGTCTGTGCGAGGTCGTGTTGATGTGATTTAGTGTGGCCCTGGCCCAAAGTACAGTGCTCAGAAGAAGGCACGTCCCATCACTTCCCAAGATTGTCAGGACGTGGTTGACTATTTAACACAGAACACCTCATCTCCCGCAGCCACCAGCGCTAGTACAAGCACCACATCCGCTGCATTTGACACTTCGCAGGAGTTATTTGGTGTGGAAATCACTGATTTACAGCCAACACTGCTACAACAAGATGAGGGCGCTAAGCAAGTTACACCACCTCATACGTCTGAGTTAGGTGGCGATAGTATGGACATAACGTGTGAGGAGGGGGATGATGAAGTACCTGGTGTTGGTGCAGTTTTTGAGGTGTCTGAGGAAAGCGAAGCTGGGCAGGAGGATTATGATGACGATTATACGGATGCCACGTATGTTCCCAATAGAGGAGATGACCAGGGGGACAGTTCAGAGGGGGAGTCAGAGAGGAGTAGGAGGAGACGAGTCCATGAAAGATGCAGAGGGAGCTCGTCCTCAGAAACAGCTGGGGGCAGTGTCCGGCGCCATGTATCGCCAGCTATGGACAGCCAGCCAACATGCCTTTTCAACGTCAGCTGCTGATGCCACCATAGTGCCATCACCCCAGGGGGGCTCAGCGGTTTGGAAATTTTTTAACGTGTGTGTCTCAGATTGGAGCAAAGCCATCTGTTCTCTCTGCCTCCAAAAATTGAACCGTGGAAAGGCCAACTCTCACGTAGGGACAAGTGCCTTATGAAGGCACCTGGAGAAAAGGCACAAACTGCAATGGCAAGAACACCTGAGGAAAATCAGCACCCAAAAGACAAGCCACCCTCCGCCTCCTCTTCCTCCTTCAGGTGCAGCGTCTTCAGCTGCTTTCTCCCTTGCACCTTCACAGCCACCCTCCTCCACACCGCCTCTGCCCTTGAGCGGTTCCTGCTCCTCTGCCCACAGCAGCCAGGTGTCCGTGAAGGAAGTCTTTGAGTGGAAGAAGCCAATTTCTGCCAGTCACCCTCTTGCCCGGCGTCTGACAGCTGGCGTGGCGGAACAATTAGCTCGCCAGCTATTACCATACCAGCTGGTGGAGTCAGAGGCTTCCCGTAAATTTGTGGCCATTTTGACACCGCAGTGGAAGATACCAGGCCCCAATTATTTTTCAAAAAAGGCGATACCCAAACTGTACCGTGAAGTTGAGAGGCAAGTGGTGTCATCTCTTGCGAAGAGCATTGGGTCAAGGGTCCACCTGAACCATGGATACCTGGTCTGCCAAGCACGGGCAGGGCCGCTACATTACGTACACAGCCCATTGGGTCAACCTGGTGACTGATGGCAAGCAGGGAGTAAGTGGCTGCGCAGCGGACCGACTTGTGACACCTCCCCGACTTGCAGGCAGGCCTCCTGCCACCTCCTCTCCTTCTCCTCCTGCTACATCCTCTTCGCTGTCATCCTCCTCCTCCTCCTTGGCTGAGTGGCAGTTCAACTCTAGTGGTGCTGCCATCTCCTCCTCTCCAGCTACACAACCCCATCTCCCCAGAGCCTACGCTGCATACCAGATACAACTGTGTGCATTTTAGACATGTCTTGACTCAAAGCGGAGACTCACACTGGACAAGCTCTTCTGGTTGAATTTGGGAAAGCCGACACATGTACCCTGCATGGCACATGTGCTGAATGTGGTCGTGCAAAGATTTGTGTCAAAGTACCCAGGCTTAGAGGACGTCCTGAAGCAGTCCAGGAAGTTGTGTGGGCATTTCAGGCGGTCTTACACGGCCATGGCACGCTTGCAGACATTCAGCAGAGAAACAACTTGCCGGTGAGACGCTTGATATGCCCGACTCACTGGAATTCCACCCTGCTTATGTTCTCTTGCCTGCTAGACCAGGAGAAAGCCGTCACCCAGTACCTGTACAATTACAGTAGAAGGACACAATCTGGTAAGATGGGGAGGTTGTGGCCCAACAACTGGACACTGATGCGAAATGCATGCAGGCTCATGCGGCCGTTTGAGGAGATGACCAACCTGGTGAGTCGCGCTGAAGGCACCATCAGCATCTTGATCCCCTACGCTTACTTCCTGGAGCGTGCCGTGCGTAGAGTGGTGGATAAAGCTGTGGCGGAGCATGAAGAAGAACAGTTACCGCTGGACGAGTCGTGGGAGCAATTTTCATCCGAACCAGATGTTTCCACAACACCTGCGGCAGCACAGAGGGGGGAGGAGGAGGAAGAAGAGGAGTCGTGTGGAGAAGAAGAGGAGTCAGACTCGGATTATGAGGAAGGTGTTTCTGTGGAGGAGGAAGAGGTGGTGGCAGCAGCCGTCACAGGGGGTTGTGCTGCTCCACGTTCCCGTGGTATTGTTCGTTGCTGGGGGGAGGAAGAGGACTTACGTAACGTCACTCAGGAAGAGCAAGAGGAGATGGATAGTACGTCTGGATCCGACTTTGTGCAGATGGCCTCTTTCATGTTGTGCAGCCTGTTGAGGGACCCCCGTATAAAAAAACTCAAGGCAAATGACCTGTACTGGGTGGCCACGCTACTAGACCCTCGGTACAGGCACAAAGTGGCGGACCTGTTACCAACTCAACAGAAGGCGGAAAGGATGCAGCACTTTCAGAACAAGCTGGCAATGATGCTTTACAATGCGTTTAAGGGTGATGTGACAGCACAACGCACTAAAGGTACCACTGGCAGTAATCCTCCTCCTCCCATGTCCACGCAGGCAAGAACAGGACGCTCCAGCGATCTCATGGTGATGTCGGACTGGCGGACATTCTTTAGTCCAATGCCTCGCCGTAGCCCTTCCAGATCCACCCTCTACCAACGCCCGGACCCGCAGGTAGCCGACTACCTGCCTTAACTGTGGATGTAGACACAGCGACGATGAACCCTTGGTCTACTGGGTGCGCAGGCTTGACCTGTGGCCAGAGCTGTCCCAATTTGCCATCCAACTTCTCTCTTGCCCTGCCACAAGCGCCCTGTCAGAAAGGACCTTCAGTGCAGCTGGAGGCATTGTCACTGAGAAGAGAAGTCGCCTAAGTCACAAAAGTGTTCAGTACCTCACCTTTATCAAAATGAATGAGGCATGGATCCCGGAGGGCTACTGCCCGACCGAAGACTAAGTCAGTCCCCACACACAGCATCTCTGCCTGCAGGCCATTTGCCTTCTCCGCCACCACTAACAGGGTCCAGGACTCCAGGCGGATTCCTGAATTTTTAAGGCCGCTGCTAGCTATACTAATTTTTCTGGCTGCACTGCCAGCGGCTGCAACAAAATAACAAAAGGCATGTACGTGTGCCCATCCCCCTTCGTGATTATTACCTTGCCGCAGTGAAGGGGCTTGCGTATCACAATGAAGCAATGATTTTTGGCTATATGAGTGTCTCAGGTGGGGGTGGCACACCAAAGATAATAAGGTTGTTGCTTCATTGTGGTCAGACCAAATTTGATCAGCTGGACAGTCACTATTGTTCTATCATTGAGCTACCACAGCTCGGCGACCATATGGCCTGGAAAACTGCCACGGTCTGCACTCTGGCCATGTTGCGCACCAGTCCAGCACGGCTGTCACTACACAAACAGCTGTTTGCGGGGTGTTACACATTGAGTTTGGTGTGTCAGTGTGAAGCAGTACTCTAATTACACTCCCTGATTGATGTATACACATGCAAGATGTTTGAAAGCACTTTAGGCCTGCAATTTAGCATTCAATGTGATTTCTGCCCTTAAAACGCTGCATTGCCTCAAATCCAGATTTTTCTCCGGGACTTTTGGCGTCTACCCCACTCCGCCATGCCCCCCTCCAGGTGTTAGACCCCTTGAAACATGTTTTGCATCGCTTTTCTGGCCAGCATAAGTGTTTCTATTTTTCAAAGTTCGCCTCCCCATTGAAGTCTATTGCGGTTTGCGAAAGTTCGCTCAAATCAAACGTTCTGCGGAAGGTTGGAAGTTCGCGACATCTCTATTGGAGACCCCTATTTCCTCATGTGAGGCAAATAAGCAAAATCAGGATGGGGTCAAGAACTTCTTCCTCTCCCTGGTCCTATAATCTGAATCGGCCAAGCTTTGAAATGTTGTAACAAAAACTTCAAGCAGGACTGAGTATTTAATTTCTTAAGTAAACTTTAATTACATAAGTTATCTTCAGCATACAATGATTTACCATTCAGTCATATTTGCAAAGTGCATATTTATATTAGCACAAATAGCACAAATTGTAATTATAGCAACAACAAAGGGAAATAGTATCCCACATGACAAATATAGCCAATCAAAGAGCACCACCAGAAGATCAACCGATCAAATATCAAAATCCAAGATCCATGCCACATATCACTAAGAGCTGAGGCAACCCTAGCATGGTTCATATTGCTCAGTAGCAGCACCAGTCGCATTAACTGGGTTCATGGTGATAAAATGCAAGGGGAATGTTTTATGGTGTGTCAGGTTTTGAGGCCCAGAGTTTGAGGCCCTATGGCCTGTAGGTTTCTGACACTTTTCAACCTTGACCTTCCCTGGGTGAAGGGACTGCTATAAATCTTTTCCTTTTTCACTACAAAAACATACAGGATCTTCTCAAAAAATTAGCATATTGTGATAAAGTTCATTATTTTTTGTAATGTACTGATAAACATTAGACTTTCATATATTTTAGATTCAAATACACACAACTGAAGTAGTTCAAGCCTTTTATTGTTTTAATATTGATGATTTTGGCATACAGCTCATGAAAACCTAAAATTCCTATCTCAAAAAATTAGCATATTTCATCCGACCAATAAAAGAAAAGTGTTTTTAAAACAAAAAAAGTCAACCTTCAAATAATTATGTTCAGTTATGCACTCAATACTTTGTCGGGAATCCTTTTGCAGAAATGACTGCTTCAATGCGGCGTGGCATGGAGGCAATCAGCCTGTGGCACTGCTCAGGTGTTATGGAGGCCCAGGATGCTTCGATAGTGGCCTTAAGCTCATCCAGAGTGTTGGGTCTTGCGTCTCTCAACTTTCTCTTCACAATATCCCACAGATTCTCTATGGGGTTCAGGTCAGGAGAGTTGGCAGGCCAATTGAGCACAGTAATACCATGGTCAGTAAACCATTTACCAGTGGTTTTGGCACTGTGAGCAGGTGCCAGGTCGTGCTGAAAAATGAAATCTTCATCTCCACAAATCTTTTCAGCAGATGGAAGCATGAAGTGCTCCAAAATCTCCTGATAGCTAGCTGCATTGACCCTGCCCTTGATAAAACACAGTGGACCAACACCAGCAGCTGACATGGCACCCAGACCATCACTGACTGTGGGTACTTGACACTGGACTTCAGGCATTTTGGCATTTCCCTCTCCCCAGTCTTCCTCCAGATTCTGGCACCTTGATTTCCGAATGACATGTAAAAGTTGCTTTCATCCGAAAAAAGTACTTTGGACCACTGAGCAACAGTCCAGTGCTGCTTCTCTGTAGCCCAGGTCAGGCGCTTCTGCCGCTGTTTCTGGTTCAAAAGTGGGTTCATGCTTCCATCTGCTGAAAAGCTTTATGGAGATGAAGATTTAAATTTTCAGCACGACCTGGCACCTGCTCACAGTGCCAAAACCACTGGTAAATGGTTTACTGACCATGGTATTACTGTGCTCAATTGGCCTGCCAACTCTCCTGACCTGAACCCCATAGAGAATCTGTGGGATATTGTGAAGAGAAAGTTGAGAGATGCAAGACCCAACACTCTGGATGAGCTTAAGGCCGCTATCGAAGCATCCTGGGCCTCCATAACACCTGAGCAGTGCCACAGGCTGATTGCCTCCATGCCACGCCGCATTGAAGCAGTCATTTCTGCAAAAGGATTCCCGACCAAGTATTGAGTGCATAACTGAACATAATTATTTGAATGTTGACTTTTTTTGTTTTAAAAACCCTTTTCTTCTATTGGTCGGATGAAATATGCTAATCTTTTGAGATAGGAATTTTAGGTTTTCATGAGCTGTATGCCAAAATCATCAATATTAAAACAATAAAAGGCTTGAACTACTTCAGTTGTGTGTATTTGAATCTAAAATATATGAAAGTCTAATGTTTATCAGTACATTACAAAAAAATAATGAACTTTATCACAATATGCTAATTTTTTGAGAAGATCCTGTACACTTTATATGTGTTACATGAGCTCATATTGAGACTCTCTTCCTAGTATCCAAAACATTATTGTACGATGGCCTTGGCAAATCTCTTTCAAAGCAAAACAGTTCTTGCTGATACAGGTGTTTCCAAAGCCCTTATGCAATTATCAGCAGTAAAGTAAATATTTAAATTATAAAATATCACCTTTAAAAATATAGACCTATTGAATATGCTCTAGTTAAAAGCAATGAATTGATTTCAGCGTCCGAACAAATTCCGAACTCAGAGGACTTATCAGAACACTTCTGTTGAAAGAGGTCAGTACCAACTTAGACTATGAATGTTGCCTGTTATTTCAACATAATTAGCATATAAATATGTGTAGTTCAGTTATTTACAAGAGGCAATGCTAATTAGAACTTATGCTTTTCTTGAAGACATCATTAGCTGAGGGAATGCAGAGGCAGCACATCTTATAATTTTGCTGTATACAAAAATGCTATCCCATTTTGCAGTGAACGCTCATTTTTTTTATCTGAATACAACAAGTATAACCAAAAAGAAAAGAGTGATGAGACTAATGATGCTATTTTTTATAGCTATAAAGAGATTAATAGAAATGTTACTTCATTAGCAAGAAACTGACTTCTGGGAAACTTCTCAGAGTTAAAAAAAATATGTAGTTCTCAAGATAAAGACAAAGGCCTTCTTATATATTTTATTTCTGCAATTTAGAAAAAAAACGTATTCAAATAGGAAATGAATACAAATACAAGTGGTATGCTTTGAGATAAAAAAAATAGTTATTACGAGCAAAAAAGACCTAACATAACTTTGTGAACAGTCAGATCAGAAGCCTCTGAAATGAGAAAATTACAAAGATGATAATTACATTTGTAGTTCATACGTCACATAAAATGTGTATCTGTAAAAAGAATGAAATCTTGCACTGACTGGAATACTCATTGGTGGAACTATTTTAAAATAAATTGGGTGGTGGAAAGTTAAGGCTGCTATTATTGTAATTATTAAAGTTATTGTTATAACTAATCTCCTCACACTGTTTGTGTGGTGGAAGGTTAAAGGTGGTATTACCGTAATTATCAAAGTTAATGGTATTACGAATCTCCTCACACTTCTGCATATTGCACCAGCGTGTGTTACAAGGCTACACATGAATAGACAACATAGAGTAGGAATGTGAGTCTTTTCTGACTACCTGTGCTGTAGTATATATCAGTGACTCCAGATATACTGTACCACTGGCAATAAAGACAACTGTGTAAGGTCTAGCCTGGTTTGAGCACACTGCTGCATCAGGTCTTTTCTGTTCTTGGGAAGAGGATATCAGTGCCAATCTTCTAGAGCACATGACATTTCCTTTAATTTATCTTTTTGCAAAAATGAGGCAATAGAGTCATGGCCAAAAGTTTTTAGACTGTCAAAAATATTGGAAATTAGAAAAGTTGGTGTAACAAATGCGGAATAATCTCCGTGATCAGCGCAGAAGGCGTGCGCTGAGACGGCGGAAATCCTCCACAAGCGTATGAAGGGGGGAACCCAGCTTTGGTGCAAGCACCAGTAGAGTGCAATTCCCACCGGCAGATGGCACTGTGGAGTGCAGACGAGTACAACCGCTGCACGGCCACAGATGCCAGATGGGGATTGTACAGATCAAGACAATGCGGGGATGAACAGCCCTTAAAGAGAAAGAGCACAGGTACAGGATGAATGTGTGTTCACCAATCTAGTCGCGACCCTGCGACGGTGAACACACATCAGCAGAAACAAAAGTAGGAACGCAATCGCGAGAAAGGCGATTGCCAGAGGTGACACAAGGCTTAAGTAAGACAGGGCACGAGAGTAGCAAAGGCACAGCAAACGACAATGAGAAGTAACGAAAATAACAAACGCTAACTAAACGCGTACACCGCACTCATTCGCAACAGCGAACGTGTTTACAGCGCAGTCTCCGCGTGTTAAGCACAACAGAGACAAGCACGCCTAACTAACCACTGACAGACAAACACGAAACAAAGAACGCGAGCGCTTGCTTAGCGGTTACCTCACCGAGCTTACAGCAAGCGTTCGTATCAGACAAGACAGACAAATGAAAAACAGGAATACGAGAGGAAAGATCCACTGCTCTTTCCGTCAGAGCGAGTGCGATCTAAGCTCAGGAACAAGAAAACAGATCAGAAGGATCCACAGCGCTAGCGCAAGGCTAGTGCGATCCAGACAAGACAGAACAGAAGGATCCACAGCACTACCGCTAGAGGCTAGGGCGATCCAGGAAGACAGAACAGAAGGATCCACAGCACTAGCGCAAGGCCAGTGCGATCCAGGCAAGACAGAACAGATGAGGTAGCTAGTAGCAACCGCTGCTCCAGCTTACACTCCAGAATACAGATCAGAAGGATCCACTGCCACTACCGCTAGAGGCTAGTGCGATCCAAGCAAGACAGATCAGAAGGGGCTACCAGTAGCAACCGCTGTTCCGGTTAGCACCCAGACAAACAGAACGATTTCCTGTCGACCACAGCAAACGACAATGAGAAGTAACGAAAATAACAAACGCTAACTAAACGCGAGCGCTTGCTTAGCGGTTACGTCACCAAGCTTACAGCAAGCGTTTGTATCAGACAAGACAGACAAACGGAGAACAGGAATAGGAGAGGAAAGATCCACTGCTCTTTCCGTCAGAGCGAGTGCGATCTAAGCTCAGGAACAAGAAAACAGATCAGAAGGATCCACAGCGCTAGCGCAAGGCTAGTGCGATCCAGACAAGACAGAACAGAAGGATCCACAGCACTACCGCTAGAGGCTAATGCGATCCAGGAAGACAGAACAGAAGGATCCACAGCACTAGCGCAAGGCCAGTGCGATCCAGGCAAGACAGAACAGATGAGGTAGCTAGTAGCAACCGCTGCTCCAGCTTACACTCCAGAATACAGATCAGAAGGATCCACTGCCACTACCACTAGAGGCTAGTGCTATCCAAGCAAGACAGATCAGAAGGGGCTACCAGTAGCAACCGCTGTTCCGGTTAGCACCCAGACAAACAGAACGATTTCCTGTCGACCACCGCTGGGACAGGACAATCGCAACAGACAGACAAAACAGATATGCAATCTAACTGCACTAGGAAACTGCCTAGTACAGTTCCAAGAATTACTCTAAGATAACTTTAACAAGAAATAGCATGGCTGACACTCTAGGAGTGTTTCAACAAACCATGAAGGAATGACCAGCAAAGGACTCTGGGAATCATAGCTTCTTATACTGCCAGCCTACAAATGAGACAGCTAGAAGATTTGCATAACCAATGTATGCAAATTCCTCAGCAGCAGAGCAGACCAGAAACTTGCAAAGGAAAGACAGGTCTCCTTTCCAGAGACCTGCAGCTCACAGACTAGAGGAATGGTCAAACAGCTGTCTGCCTGTGCAACCAGCTAAGCGGATCCTTACAGTACCCCCTCCTCTAGGGACGGATTCCAGACGTCCCTCAAAACTGGTATTTCCACAAAACTCTAACTGAAGACTCATGAAGGTCGGGACAGCCCGACAAGGCCCAATTCCAGAGTCAGTCCACCTGAAACCGACCTCATCGGAAGCAGAAGCCACTGAAACATGCCCAGCAGTACTACAAGTCTCAATGTAATGTTATAAACTGTTCTAATCACCTTTTTCCAGCACCAGCAACTTCTTATAGTTGCGTCTCACAGACTGTGAGATAACTTGACTCTCAACACAGCAAGCAGGAGATAGACTTTCTCAGGCTTTTTCAATATTCACGTTATTTATTCAGGAAATATATATACAGATATAGTCCATCATATCCTGGCAAAGCAGATTACCATGTTGCGTTACAGCTGCGTGAGTACCTTCCTGCTGAAGGTACCCAGGTCTTCTTGTATCTACTCTACGTTACACTAGACTACCTATGTACAGCATACATTATATCAGATTACAGAAAGGAATGAACATACTTAGAGGTCCCAGTCAGCATTGCGAGCTAGTGTGAAAGTAAGGAGCAGAGTGAGCTCCCATCGCTCACTCCCGGTTTAATACCGACTAGGAAAGAGTTAAATATGACATCATCTTCGCCATCCCCTAGATCAGACTATTGGTGGACCCACTTGTGGTGTCATCATACACCCCTACTCGATTAATATTCAATGAGGCTTGTGACCTACATACATGGAATGTGGTGTTTTAGTAAATATGGCTGATGTTTACTGTTCCAGTGGCGTACATGCCCAGGTCAGGGAGACCTGTGGCCTTGTCCATAGAACAGCTTCTTGGTATGTTCTAGTTCTGCTGACAGAACTGCAGATTTTCTCTCTAAGAGAAAATCCCCTTAAAGGGCAGGTCTGCTCCTCAAGCCTTTTTGACTAACTCAGTCCAAATAACTGAGGCCTACTTAAATTATAACATGTAACACCCATCAGGACTGTAAATGCCAGAGAAGAAGCCATCGACACCCTCCAGACAATACCCACCACCTTCCAGGGAGCGTCCAAAAATACCAAACCTGCCACAATACCTGTTCGAAGTGTCCCTTTCAACACAAAAGCCACTGTTGATCTTATCCAGGGCACCAATCAAAATTTCTCCCGGAATCTCCCAGAACCCTTTGAAGCTCCGCAGAGATCCCAAGAGTCCAGAACGCTCACCAGGCTCACATGGAGAACCACCAAGAACCCCTATGGAACCCATGACTACTCTGGATTCAGAATTACCAGGACACCCATCAAGATCAGGACTTTCAGGGACCACTTCTGGGCATGCAAGCAGGCAAGCAATATCAGAGCATGCTGGTAACTGAGGCACACTTGGGCTTTCTGGGTCACAGAGCACATTGGGGTACACCAGCACAGGAGAAACCTCAGGACATGTCGAGGAACTGCCAACCTCAGAGTCCGACACGACAAGACCAAAACCAGGACCGGGCAAAAAATCATCACGAGTAGAGGTCACAGGTACTGGTCTTTCAAAAGAAGACTTGGACTTAACTTCAGAATTTTCTGTGACTGTAATATCATCATTGACTACACATGAGTGGAGCTCCACAAGGGCTGCAAAGGTAGTCAGCACAAGAGCAATGCCTACCGAAGTGGGCAAAACCTCAGACCGATCTGGGGGGCAGGAGGTATCTCCTAGAAGTTCTGCACCCTTTAGGAGGGACTTGGAAACCTCCAGAACATCAACTAAGACCTCAAAAATGTCATTTTCCAAGTTTTCTATGAAGAATTCTGAACTACCCATGTTACAGGGCTGAACATTAAATACCACCTGCAGGCAGGGCAGATGTCCCAGGAATGGTTCCACCATAAGCTGAGACTGAATTTCATCATCATGAGCGGGATGTACAGGAATATTTACTGGAACACACACTGACTCCCTAACTTCAATCTCACTGCACCCATAATTCTGCGTAGCAGTCAAACTAGCTTGCAACTCCAAAACTGCAGAAAAACAGGTGAGAATAGCAGCAATACCTAGACGAGCCTCTAGGGACACTGCAGGAGATATTGTACAAGGCAATATTGACTCATCCAGAGTACAGGGTGGAGAGTCAGTACTTTCTTCAAAGCAAGAAAGGGACTCCCAAATGTCAGTGCGATTGGACATCATATTGTTATTCATGGTACAGGGCAGGCTCAGAGAAACCTTCTCTGGACCCAGCAAAGATGCTTCAGAGTCAGATTCGCAAAACCAAAGTGCTGTCTCACTCTTAGACTCGGCTAACGATGTCAAATCCGAGGAGACAGAAAGCAAAATTTGCGAATCTAAGATAGCTTTAGGTTGTGAAACTGACGCTTCCATAGCGCAAACCTCCGCGATCTGCGGAGCAGACTGCAAGGCATTTAGGACAGAAACACTGGAGCAAATGTCATCAGGCAACAGGCCTTCACAGGTGTGAACAGAATGAGACATAGATTAATTTGCAAAAGAAGTGGCGACAACAACAGGAGAAACTTTATTAGACATATTAATTTTACTTTTGATGCTACATAATTTAGGACTTTTCCCCATAGCAGGATCATAGATGGAAGATCTTAAAGATCTGTTTTTTGATGACAAAGGATCCCGCATATCTTTGAGAGTAATGACACATTCATATTGATCACACTTTGCAGGAACATCCGAGAAACAGGAATTAGATCGCATAGATTCAAACTGCACACAGTCAGGAGAGAATCTTTCAGGATTCGCACAGGAATCAACCACAAAGGTACACCCATTCATTTCAGATCGTACGGTGTCCAAACTCACATGCTTTACCCCAGGATGGCAGGAACAATCATTCGATAACGATGTCTCTCTATTGGAATCAATTGACTGGTGTGTGTGCAACTCATCCAAGATCGCCAGACACACATCACTGGATCCACAAAACATTGGTCACACTCATCAGAATCTATCAACGTGTACACAGAATTTATACAAGCGTTTAGCGTCTCTGCGCTTTATGCGATGTAGAAATCGCAAATCGCTTTCCAATCAATCTCGAACTCATCAACCAACGCTCCAATATCCCATGGAGCAAATGGGGGCTCAAACAACCCGGTATCTAAGTAGCACTCATAAGGGTTGGGATCAGGAATATGCATAGACTTTCTTACTCCTTTAATATAGAAAATAATTTTGCCTATTAAGGGATCCACAAATGCTTCAGATTGGGGCAAAAAATCCTGACACTGAGCAACATCATTGTCAACATCACTAGGAAACGTTTTATTCAGATGTTTGTGTTTTTTAGATTTTTTTCTTTTTAGCAACTTTGGGTGGCTGCTGTTTAAACGCAAAAGAGGAATCAAAGCATTCCTCTTGCATCTGTTTAAAACCTGAAGTGGCAACAGAAACATTGAACTGATTGTCATACTGCATGGTTTTGTATGGAAGGGATAGATCAGCTGACTTATTAACAGCTACAGACTCAAACAGAGCAGGTGGTAAACAAGGCAGCTTAAACCAGTAAGAGAAGATCAATGTAAGAAATTGATACAGATTATCATTCAAAGAATTGACTTTGTTTTAATACATTACAAGCCCAGGAGAACAGATCCCCTTGCAAGAGCACATAGGCTAACTGGAGAGCTGACGTGGACGGATCAGAAATCTGAAAGGTAGGATTCAGGCAAAATCTCACACATTCAGAGAGGAATTCCATCTTGGTCTCAGAATTTAGCTTTTTAAAGCTCTTAAAGACATAGGACCCATACTCGACAACAGTGTACAAATCGGAAATTCCCTCTACACTGGGAATTACGGTTTGGCCGGTCATTCTGTAACGAATGCGGAATAATCTCTGTGATCAGCGCACAAGGCGTGCGCTGAGACGGCGGAAATCCTCCACAAGCGTATGAAGGGGGGGAACCCAGCTTTGGTGCAAGCACCAGTAGAGGGCAATTTCCACCGGCAGATGGCGCTGTGGAGTGCAGACGAGTACAACCGCTGCACGGCCACAGATGCCAGATGGGGATTGTACAGATCAAGACAATGCAGGGCTGAACAGCCCTTAAAGAGAAAGAGCACAGGTACAGGATGAATGTGTGTTCACCAATCTAGTCGCGACCCTGCGACGGTGAACCCACATCAGCAGAAACAAAAGTAGGAACGCAATCGCGAGAGAGGCGATTGCCAGAGGTGACACAAGGCTTAAGCAAGACAGGGCACGAGAGTAGCAAAGGCACAGCAAACGACAATGAGAAGTAACGAAAATAACAAATGCTAACTAAACGCGAGCGCTTGCTTAGCAGTTACCTCACCGAGCTTACAGCAAGCGTTCGTATCAGACAAGACAGACAAATGGAAAACAGGAATACGAGAGGAAAGATCCACTGCTCTTTCCGTCAGAGCGAGTGCGATCTAAGCTCAGGAACAAGAAAACAGATCAGAAGGATCCACAGCGCTAGCGCAAGGCTAGTGCGATCCAGACAAGACAGAACAGAAGGATCCACAGCACTACCGCTAGAGGCTAGTGCGATCCAGGAAGACAGAACAGAAGGATCCACAGCATTAGCGCAAGGCCAGTGCGATCCAGGCAAGACAGAACATATGCGGTAGCTAGTAGCAACCGCTGCTGCAGCTTACACTCCAGAATACAGATCAGAAGGATCCACTGCCACTACCGCTAGAGGCTAGTGCGATCCAAGCAAGACAGATCAGAGGGGGCTACCAGTAGCAACCGCTATTCCGGTTAGCACCCAGACAAACAGAACGATTTCCTGTCGACCACCGCTGGGACAGGACAATCGCAACAGACAGACAAAACAGATATGCAATCTAACTGCACTAGGAAACTGCCTAGTACAGTTCCAAGAATTACTCTAAGATAATTTTAACAAGAAATAGCATGTCTGACACTCTAGGAGTGTTTCAACAAACCATGAAGGAATGACCAGCAAAGGACTCTGGGAAACATAGCTTCTTATACTGCCAGCCTACAAATGAGACAGCTAGAAGATTTGCATAACCAATGTATGCAAATTCTTCAGCAGCAGAGCAGATCAGAAACTTGCAAAGGAAAGACAGGTCTCTCTTCCAGAGACCTGCAGCTCACAGACTAGAGGAATGGTCAAACAGCTGTCTGCCTGTGCAGCCAGCTGAGCGGATCCTTACAGTTGGTGCTTAAGTTTTTATAATAGCAATTTTCAGATACTCCAGAATGTTATGAAGTGTGTTCAGATGAATTGCATAGTCCTTCTTTGCCATGAAAATTAACTCAATCCCAACAAAACCTTTCCACTGCATTTCATTGCTGTCATTAAAGGACCTGCTGAGCAGTGGTGCTCATCAGAGCTAGGATATCCGAGATACTCGGATATCCTAGCTCTTTTTTCACTATTCGAGCTCGAATACCTAGCTCGAATAGTATTAGCTATCCGGGCTGTGCTATCCGGGCTCACTCAGATAGCAAGCAGATATCCGGAGATATCCTAGCTATCCGAGCTCGGATAGCGTCACCAGCTCAGATAGCGTCACGTCTGACGTCACCACGAGTCCTCACAAGCGAATCAGAGGGCTCCCAGCCCTCTGACTGCAGCCAATCACAGAGGGGGTGCCTGGCCAAGCCCCCCTCTATAAATAGCGGACGCCATCTTGCCTCACTCGTCCTGCTTGCGACTTACTGACTAACTGTACTGAGAGACTGCTCCAGTGCTTTTTGCCTGTGTGCAAGTGCATTTATATTGTTCTAAACCAAGCGTTTTTACACTACAACATGTGATATTCAGCTGTATTGCTTTGTATTGTAGATAGATTGTATTTTAGGCGGTTTAGTTTGTGTGATTAGGGATAGGGACTAGGAAGGGAGACTGTCACTGCTGCAGCTGCAGCCAGCAGCTAGGCCCTGTGCCTAGGCAAGGCAGCCTGCCCTGCTCTGTGCTCTAGTCTCTAGTTACCTGTGCTCTCACCTGTCCTACTCTGTACTACTACTTCTGTGTTAGATAGATTTGTACTATTTTGTAGTTAGCAAGGCCCAGCTTTACTGCTATACCTGTCCTGTATCTGCTCTCTGTAATCTAGTCACACCTGTTCTATTATTTAGCTAGATTCTTCTATTGTTTAGGTAGTAATACTGTAGTGTACTCTAGTCTGTGTATAGGGACCGTCCATAACCGCGTTACCTAGGGTCTTTGTGTGCGCAGTGCACGTCTGCACTGTCCGCACCCTCTCGTTAGTGCTACACCCGTCCTATTGTTTATATTACTTGTATTGTGCATTCGCTGAATTGTACTGTAGTCTGTATATAGGGACACCGTCAGTCAGCGTCAGCTAGGGTCTTTGTGTGCGCAGTGCACGTCTGCGCTGTCTGCACCCTCTCGTTAGTGCTACACCCGTTCTATTGTTTATATTACTTGTATTGTGTATTCGCTGAATTGTACTGTAGTCTGTGTATAGGGACACCGTCAGTATGCGTCAGCTAGGGTCTTTGTGTGCGCACTGCGCACTCTCTCGTTAGCGCTACACCGATCTCTGCTGTAGAGTACACCTGTCCGTCACCTCACACACCCACCACCACCAGTCCCACCCCATTAAAGTACCCCACTTGTCCCACCCGCCTTTACATACATACGTTTTTTTTTCATTTGTATAATATTAAAAATATACGATGTCTGGCACTGGCAGCCGTGGTTTGGGCAGGGGCAGCAAGGGCAGCAAGGGCATCACCAAGAGAGGAGGTCGTGGGCGTGGCAGCCACGCCACCACCACCATGCGCAGTTCTGCGTCTGCACCAGTGGCTATTCCGCCATTATCCACTGGCCGTGGACGCCTTGGCCGCCCAACAGCTGGGAGTCACACTGCAGAGACACAGCAGCAGCATCAGCGTGTGGCGCAGATGTTCCTCCCACCACCAGGTCGTAGCCGTCCTATTGAGGAGAAGGACGCAGACTCTGTGGCGGAACTGATGGTGGATGAGCAGGCCACCATTAGCTCTGGAACGGAGTCCTCCACCCCCGCCACCACTCCTGTTCGCAAGAGCAGCAGCAGCCGCCCAGCACTGCCTGGATAGGAGGAGGAGGAGTGCAGTTCTCCAGCCCCAGCGGGCAACACCAGCACCCTGTCACTCAGCACCTTCTTATCCCCAAGCGCAGTGGGGTTATGGAGTGCTGTTGCGGCAGAATTGGAGGAGGAAGGAATGCTCATGGGCACTTTGGGGGATGATGCTTTGGACGGTCAGACAGTGGTGACTGTCCATCTGCCCATGCATGCAGAAAGGGAGTTTGTGGGATCCCAGCAGGACATGTTTGCGGAGGGGGAGGATGATGATGACAGGGTGAAGGACAGAGACTGGGTGCCAGGTCCTGGGAGTGGGGATGTCATCAGCTCTGAGGAGGAGGAGGATGCGTCTGTGGGCCTTGCTAGAAGGATCAGCATCGCAGGCATGGGCAGGATCACAAGTGGGCGTGGTATGCAGGCCACACAGCATGCTGATCCGGAGACGAGTTCTGCCAGTGCCACCACCAGCCGCACCAAGAATCCCCACCCCCCAACCACCACAGGGAGACCAGCAGCAGCAGCACCTTCCAGCCGAAGGGGCAACTTCACCTCCCCAATATGGAATTTTTTCACCCTGCCATATGTGGAGTGCAAGTATGCCACCTGCAACCAGTGCCGCCAGCAGCTCAGCAGAGGGAAGGAGCCCTCTGCGTTTGTCAACACCTCTCTGGTCAACCATCTTGCAGGGAAACACTTTCATGAGCATGAGGAATTCATGAAGTTGAAGGAAGCTGGCAGTGGCAGTGGCAGACCCGCCACCACTGCGAAGCCTTCGACAACAGTCACCCGCCCTCCTCCACCTCCTCCAGCAGCACCAGCAGAAGTGCGTCAGAAACGCACTGCTCCTCCTCCCTCTGCAACTCCTGCCGCTGACACTGAGGCCTGTTCTGGCAGCCAGTCCTCAGTGGCCTCCTCTGCTCCCTCCACTGATTCCCGTGCAAACAAAAGGCGTCGCCAGACCCTGCTCAGCAACACCTTCCAGGGGGTGGTCAGGGTACTGCCTCCCAGCAGCCGTCGCGTGCGTCAGCTGAACGGCTTGCTGGCAGGGGCCATGTGCTCCCAACTCCTGCCTTATTCCCTTGTGCAGGAGGGGAGCGACATGCGTGCGCTCCTGATGTGTGCAGCCCCCGATTGGCCAATCCCCAGCCGACATTATTTTGCTCGCACGGCCATCCCTGCACTTCACCGCTCTGTGATGGCCAATGTTGGGAGAGGGCTGGAGCACGGGTCCACGTCACCATGGACTCGTGGAGCAGCCGGTTTGGGACAGGCCGCTATCTGTCCTTCACCGTGCATTTCGTCAGCTTGGTGGAAGGGGGTGAGGAGCGGGGAGCAGGGGGGAGCAGCATCGGGCACTGTCAGAGCAGCAGCAGCACCAACAATGCAGCCCAGACCCCCCGCCTCAGCAGTAGCGTGAAGCCCCGCCACTGCCAAGCGCTGCTGGAATTTGTCAGCCTGGGGAAGACCAAACTGACGGCGAACCATGTCCTGGCCAAACTCCGAGAGCAGGAGAGGAATTGGCTGACCCCCAGAGGTCTCAGAGTCGGAGAGGTGGTGTCCGACAATGGGGCAAACCTGGTTGCTGCAATCAGCAGGAGAGACCTGGCCCACATCCCCTGCCTGGCGCACGTCCTGAACCTGGTAGTACAAAAGTTCCTGCGGACCTACCAGGGGATGGACCGACTCCTTGAGGCGGCAAGGAAGGTTGTGCGTCATTTCCGGCACTCGCCTGCAGCCGTAGCGAGCCTGGAAGAGGGGCAGAAGGAGCTGCACCTGCCACAGCATCGGCTCACGATCGATGTTCCAACTCGCTGGAACTCCACCCTGGCGATGTTGGAGCATCTGGTTGAACAGAGGCAGGCTGTCAGCCAGTACCTTGCACAAGCAACAGTTGCCTCCATCACTGCAACTGCGCGTGCCGCCACCAACCTCCCGTCCATCATCTCCACGGAGGACTGGGGGCACATGCAGCAGGTGTGCTCAGTCCTGGCACCCTTCCTGCAGGCCACCAACATGGTAAGCAGGGACCATGCAATGCTTTGCGAGTGGGTCCCCTTGGTGTGTGTGCTGGAAAGGGCCCTGTATGCACTGCTGGAAGAGGGAGCGGCAGCCTTGGACCAGCAGGAGCTGCAGGCAGCTTCACAGGCCACCTCTGAGGAGGAGGGCTTGGTGTTGGTTGAGGTCCCTGACCTTGCTGCTGATGAGGGGGAGCAGTAGAGTGCAGCTGGACTGGTGCGGGGGTGGAGTGAGGATGAGGTGGAGGAGGCAGAGGAAGAGGAGGACAGCACTGTCAGCTCTGGGGCTGCCGATGATGTGCCAGCAGACGTGGCCAGACTCTTCCCAATGGCAGCGCACATGCTGTGGTGCCAGCACAAGGACCCAAGGGTGATCCAGATGAAGCAGAGGGAGGACATCTGGATTTGCATGATGCTGGACCCACGTCTGAAGGGGAAGCTCCACCAGTTCCTGCCTGCAGGAGGAGACCGTGCGCAACAAATGAGGGATTTGCAGCTGTGCCTTGTTGAGTGCTTGGAGGAAGCCTTCCCTCAGACATCCACCCCCACTGTCCAGCCAGCACAGAGGCAGCAGCAGGTGCCTGCATCCACCAGCAGCAAGCGTACGCGCACCACAGACCGGCTGTCTCTGACCCAAGAGATCTACATGAGTGTAGAGCTGCCAAGGACTAGAGAGGAGGTGCCTGCAGCAGCATCCTTCTCCAGTCACAGGCAGCGCTTGACCCGCATGGTGGCTGACTACATGCGGTCCTTCAGCGGGCTTGACAGTGTGGCCTCTGCTGTTCCCATGGAGTATTGGGTCAAGCACCTGCCGATCTGGAGCGAGCTTGCGCAGTACGCCCTGGAAGTGCTCTCCTGCCCCCCTTCCAGCGTACTGTCAGAGCGTTGCTTCAGTGCAGCTGGTGGAGTCGTCACTGAGAAGCAATCTCGTCTGTCTCACAAGTCTTTGGACAGACTGACGTTTCTCAAAATGAACCAGGCTTGGGTGGAAGGCGAATTCCTGGCCCCTGTTGTCCGCGAGAGGGGGACATGAAGTGGCGCACACACATTACACCTGCATCTGCTGCTGCTATATTTCTTCCTGCTGTCTGTGTCTCCACTGCCAGGGAACACATTACAAGGTGCTGCTGCCCATGCGCCACCAGCTATTATGCACAAAAATAGCTGCCTGCCCTGCATTATTTATTTTGGAAAAAAAAATTGTAATTATTTTAGAGGTGTCCGGGTTGAAAACTGTGCTGTCCCAATTGTGTATTGGACACAATGTGGGCTTCATGACCGCTGTCTGGAACCTCATGCTGTGTATTTACGGCCCTGGAACCACCGTTAGGAACCAGGGCCTATTATGTCACGCTGCCCACCCACTCTCCTGCCTGCTGCCAGTCTGCCACACACTCAACCTCCTCACGTTGCCTGCTGGTGTATTTCCTCCTGCTGTCTGTGTCTCCACTGCCAGGGAACACATTACAAGGTGCTGCTGCCCATGCGCCACCAGCTATTATGCTCAAAAATAGCTGCATCGATTTGAAAAAAAAAAAAATTGTAATTATTTTAGAGGTGTCCGGGTTTAAAACTGTGCTGTCCCAATTGTGTATTGGACACAATGTGGGCTTCATGACCGCTGTCTGGAATTTCATGCTGTGTATTTACGGCCCTGGAACCACCGCTAGGAACCAGGGCCTATTATGTCTCGCTGCCTGCCCTCCTGCTGCCTGCTGCCAAATGCCAGTCTGCCACACACACTGATCCTCCTCACGCTGCCTGCTGTTGTATTTCCTCCTGCTGTCTGTGTCTCCACTGCCAGGGAACACATTACAAGGTGCTGCTGCCCATGCGCCACCAGCTATTACGCTCGAAAATAGCTGCATCCATTTGAAAAAAATAAATAAAAAATTGTAATTATTTTAGAGGTGTCCGGGTTGAAAACTGTGCTGTCCCAATTGTGTATTGGACACAATGTGGGCTTCACGACCACTGTCTGGAACCTCATGCTGTGTATTTACGGCCCTGGAACCACCGCTAGGAACCAGGGCCTATTATGTCACGCTGCCCACCCACTCTCCTGCCTGCTGCCAGTCTGCCACACACTCAACCTCCTCACGTTGCCTGCTGTTGTATTTCCTCCTGCTGTCTGTGTCTCCACTGCCAGGGAACACATTACAAGGTGCTGCTGCCCATGCGCCACCAGCTATTACGCTAAAAAATAGCTGCATCGATTTGAAAAAAAAAAATTGTAATTATTTTAGAGGTGTCCGGGTTTAAAACTGTGCTGTCCCAATTGTGTATTGGACACAATGTGGGCTTCATGACCGCTCTCTGGAATTTCATGCTGTGTATTTACGGCCCTGGAACCACCGCTAGGAACCAGGGCCTATTATGTCTCGCTGCCTGCCCTCCTGCTGCCTGCTGCCAAATGCCAGTCTGCCACACACACTCATCCTCCTCACGCTGCCTGCTGTTGTATTTCCTCCTGCTGTCTGTGTCTCCACTGCCAGGGAACACATTACAAGGTGCTGCTGCCCATGCGCCACCAGCTATTACGCTTGAAAATAGCTGCATCCATTTGAAAAAAATAAATAAAAAATTGTAATTATTTTAGAGGTGTCCGGGTTGAAAACTGTGCTGTCCCAATTGTGTATTGGACACAATGTGGGCTTCATGACCGCTCTCTGGAATTTCATGCTGTGTATTTACGGCCCTGGAACCACCGCTAGGAACCAGGGCCTATTATGTCTCTCTGCCTGCCCTCCTGCTGCCTGCTGCCAAATGCCAGTCTGCCATACACACTGATCCTCCTCACGCTGCCTGCTGTTGTATTTCCTCCTGCTGTCTGTGTCTCCACTGCCAGGGAACACATTACAAGGTGCTGCTGCCCATGCGCCACCAGCTATTACGCTCGAAAATAGCTGCATTCATTTGAAAAAAATAAATAAAAAATTGTAATTATTTTAGAGGTGTCCGGGTTGAAAACTGTGCTGTCCCAATTGTGTATTGGACACAATGTGGGCTTCACGACCGCTGTCTGGAACCTCATGCTGTGTATTTACGGCCCTGGAACCACCGCTAGGAACCAGGGCCTATTATGTCTCGCTGCCTGCCCTCCTGCTGCCTGCTGCCAAATGCCAGTCTGCCACACACACTCATCCTCTTCACGCTGCCTGCTGTTGTATTTCCTCCTGCTGTCTGTGTCTCCACTGCCAGGGAACACATTACAAGGTGCTGCTGCCCATGTGCCAACAGCTATTACGCTCATAAATAGCTGCCTGCATTAATTTGAAAAAAAAAATTGTAATTATTTTAGAGGTGTCCGGGTTGAAAACTGTGCTGTCCCAATTGTGTATTGGACACAATGTGGGCTTCACGACCGCTGTCTGGAACCTCATGCTGTGTATTTACGGCCCTGGAACCACCGCTAGGAACCAAGGCCTATTATGTCTCGCTGCCTGCCCTCCTGCTGCCTGCTGCCAAACGCCAGTCTGCCACACACACTCATCCTCCTCACGCTGCCTGCTGTTGTATTTCCTCCTGCTGTCTGTGTCTCCACTGCCAAGGAACACATTACAAGGTGCTGCTGCCTATGCGCCAACAGCTATTACGCTCAAAAATAGCTGCATCCATTTGAAAAAAAAAATTGTAATTATTTTAGAGGTGTCCGGGTTGAAAACTGTGCTGTCCCAATTGTGTATTGGACACAATGTGGGCTTCATGACCGCTGTCTGGAATTTCATGCTGTGTATTTATGGCCCTGGAACCACCGCTAGGAACCAGGGCCTATTATGTCTTGCTGCCTGCCCTCCTGCTGCCTGCTGCCAAATGCCAGTCTGCCATACACACTGATCCTCCTCACGCTGCCTGCTGTTGTATTTCCTCCTGCTGTCTGTGTCTCCACTGCCAGGGAACACATTACAAGGTGCTGCTGCCCATGCGCCACCAGCTATTACGCTCGAAAATAGCTGCATCCATTTGAAAAAAATAAATACAAAATTGTAATTATTTTAGAGGTTTCCGGGTTGAAAACTGTGCTGTCCCAATTGTGTATTGGACACAATGTGGGCTTCATGACCGCTGTCTGGAACCTCATGCTGTGTATTTACGGCCCTGGAACCACCGCTTGGAACCAGGGCCTATTATGTCTCGCTGCCTGCCCCCCTGCTGCCTGCTGCCAAATGCCAGTCTGCCACACACAATCATCCTCCTCACGCTGCCTGCTGTTGTATTTCCTCCTGCTGTCTGTGTCTCCACTGCCAGGGAACACATTACAAGGTGCTGCTGCCCATGCGCCAACAGCTATTACGCTCATAAATAGCTGCCTGCATTAATTTGAAAAAAAAAATTGTAATTATTTTAGAGGTGTCCGGGTTGAAAACTGTGCTGTCCCAATTGTGTATTGGACACAATGTGGGCTTCACGACCGCTGTCTGGAACCTCATGCTGTGTATTTACGGCCCTGGAACCACCGCTAGGAACCAGGGCCTATTATGTCTCGCTGCCTGCCCCCCTGCTGCCTGTGCCAAATGCCAGTCTGCCACACACAATCATCCTCCTCACGCTGCCTGCTGTTGTATTTCCTCCTGCTGTCTGTGTCTCCACTGCCAGGGAACACATTACAAGGTGCTGCTGCCCATGCGCCAACAGCTATTACGCTCATAAATAGCTGCCTGCATTAATTTGAAAAAAAAAATGTAATTATTTTAGAGGTGTCCGGGTTGAAAACTGTGCTGTCCCAATTGTGTATTGGACACAATGTGGGCTTCACGACCGCTGTCTGGAACCTCATGCTGTGTATTTACGGCCCTGGAACCACCGCTAGGAACCAAGGCCTATTATGTCTCGCTGCCTGCCCTCCTGCTGCCTGCTGCCAAATGCCAGTCTGCCACACACACTCATCCTACTCACGCTGCCTGCTGTTGTATTTCCTCCTGCTGTCTGTGTCTCCACTGCCAAGGAACACATTACAAGGTGCTGCTGCCTATGCGCCAACAGCTATTACGCTCAAAAATAGCTGCATCCATTTGAAATTTTTTTTTTAAAATTATTTTAGACGTGTCCGGGTTGAAAACTGTGCTGTCCCAATTGTGTATTGGACACAATGTGGGCTTCATGACCGCTGTCTGGAATTTCATGCTGTGTATTTACGGCCCTGGAACCACCGCTAGGAACCAGGGCCTATTATGTCACGCTGCCCACCCACTCTCCTGCCTGCTGCCAGTCTGCCACACACTCAACCTCCTCACGTTGCCTGCTGTTGTATTTCCTCCTGCTGTCTGTGTCTCCACTGCCAGGGAACACATTACAAGGTGCTGCTGCCCATGCGCCACCAGCTATTACGCTCAAAAATAGCTGCATCGATTTGAAAAAAAAAAATTGTAATTATTTTAGAGGTGTCCGGGTTTAAAACTGTGCTGTCCCAATTGTGTATTGGACACAATGTGGGCTTCATGACCGCTCTCTGGAATTTCATGCTGTGTATTTACGGCCCTGGAACCACCGCTAGGAACCAGGGCCTATTATGTCTCGCTGCCTGCCCTCCTGCTGCCTGCTGCCAAATGCCAGTCTGCCACACACACTGATCCTCCTCACGCTGCCTGCTGTTGTATTTCCTCCTGCTGTCTGTGTCTCCACTGCCAGGGAACACATTACAAGGTGCTGCTGCCCATGCGCCACCAGCTATTACGCTTGAAAATAGCTGCATCCATTTGAAAAAAATAAATAAAAAATTGTAATTATTTTAGAGGTGTCCGGGTTGAAAACTGTGCTGTCCCAATTGTGTATTGGACACAATGTGGGCTTCATGACCGCTCTCTGGAATTTCATGCTGTGTATTTACGGCCCTGGAACAACCGCTAGGAACCAGGGCCTATTATGTCTCTCTGCCTGCCCTCCTGCTGCCTGCTGCCAAATGCCAGTCTGCCACACACACTCATCCTCCTCACGCTGCCTGCTGTTGTATTTCCTCCTGCTGTCTGTGTCTCCACTGCCAAGGAACACATTACAAGGTGCTGCTGCCTATGCGCCAACAGCTATTACGCTCAAAAATAGCTGCATCCATTTGAAAAATTTTTTTTTAATTATTTTAGAGGTGTCTGGGTTGAAAACTGTGCTGTCCCAATTGTGTATTGGACACAATGTGGGCTTCATGACCGCTGTCTGGAATTTCATGCTGTGTATTTACGGCCCTGGAACCACCGCTAGGAACCAGGGCCTATTATATCTCGCTGCCTGCCCTCCTGCTGCCTGCTGCCAAATGCCAGTCTGCCATGCACACTGATCCTCCTCACGCTGCCTGCTGTTGTATTTCCTCCTGCTGTCTGTGTCTCCACTGCCAGGGAACACATTACAAGGTGCTGCTGCCCATGCGCCACCAGCTATTACGCTAAAAAAATAGCTGCATCGATTTGAAAAAAAAAAAATTGTAATTATTTTAGAGGTGTCCGGGTTTAAAACTGTGCTGTCCCAATTGTGTATTGGACACAATGTGGGCTTCATGACCGCTCTCTGGAATTTCATGCTGTGTATTTACGGCCCTGGAACCACCGCTAGGAACCAGGGCCTATTATGTCTCGCTGCCTGCCCTCCTGCTGCCTGCTACCAAATGCCAGTCTGCCACACACACTGATCTTCCTCACGCTGCCTGCTGTTGTATTTCCTCCTGCTGTCTGTGTCTCCACTGCCAGGGAACACATTACAAGGTGCTGCTGCCCATGCGCCACCAGCTATTACGCTTGAAAATAGCTGCATCCATTTGAAAAAAATAAATAAAAAATTGTAATTATTTTAGAGGTGTCCGGGTTGAAAACTGTGCTGTCCCAATTGTGTATTGGACACAATGTGGGCTTCATGACCGCTCTCTGGAATTTCATGCTGTGTATTTACGGCCCTGGAACCACCGCTAGGAACCAGGGCCTATTATGTCTCTCTGCCTGCCCTCCTGCTGCCTGCTGCCAAATGCCAGTCTGCCATACACACTGATCCTCCTCACGCTGCCTGCTGTTGTATTTCCTCCTGCTGTCTGTGTCTCCACTGCCAGGGAACACATTACAAGGTGCTGCTGCCCATGCGCCACCAGCTATTACGCTCGAAAATAGCTGCATTCATTTGAAAAAAATAAATAAAAAATTGTAATTATTTTAGAGGTGTCCGGGTTGAAAACTGTGCTGTCCCAATTGTGTATTGGACACAATGTGGGCTTCACGACCGCTGTCTGGAACCTCATGCTGTGTATTTACGGCCCTGGAACCACCGCTAGGAACCAGGGCCTATTATGTCTCGCTGCCTGCCCTCCTGCTGCCTGCTGCCAAATGCCAGTCTGCCACACACACTCATCCTCTTCACGCTGCCTGCTGTTGTATTTCCTCCTGCTGTCTGTGTCTCCACTGCCAGGGAACACATTACAAGGTGCTGCTGCCCATGTGCCAACAGCTATTACGCTCATAAATAGCTGCCTGCATTAATTTGAATAAAAAATTGTAATTATTTTAGAGGTGTCCGGGTTGAAAACTGTGCTGTCCCAATTGTGTATTGGACACAATGTGGGCTTCACGACCGCTGTCTGGAACCTCATGCTGTGTATTTACGGCCCTAGAACCACCGCTAGGAACCAGGGCCTATTATGTCTCGCTGCCTGCCCCCCTGCTGCCTGTGCCAAATGCCAGTCTGCCACACACAATCATCCTCCTCACGCTGCCTGCTGTTGTATTTCCTCCTGCTGTCTGTGTCTCCACTGCCAGGGAACACATTACAAGGTGCTGCTGCCCATGCGCCAACAGCTATTACGCTCATAAATAGCTGCCTGCATTAATTTAAAAAAAAATGTAATTATTTTAGAGGTGTCCGGGTTGAAAACTGTGCTGTCCCAATTGTGTATTGGACACAATGTGGGCTTCACGACCGCTGTCTGGAACCTCATGCTGTGTATTTACGGCCCTGGAACCACCGCTAGGAACCAAGGCCTATTATGTCTCGCTGCCTGCCCTCCTGCTGCCTGCTGCCAAATGCCAGTCTGCCACACACACTCATCCTCCTCACGCTGCCTGCTGTTGTATTTCCTCCTGCTGTCTGTGTCTCCACTGCCAAGGAACACATTACAAGGTGCTGCTGCCTATGCGCCAACAGCTATTACGCTCAAAAATAGCTGCATCCATTTGAAAAAAAAAATTGTAATTATTTTAGAGGTTTCCGGGTTGAAAACTGTGCTGTCCCAATTGTGTATTGGACACAATGTGGGCTTCATGACCGCTGTCTGGAACCTCATGCTGTGTATTTACGGCCCTGGAACCACCGCTAGGAACTAGGGCCTATTATGTCTCGCTGCCTGCCCCCCTGCTGCCTGCTGCCAAATGCCAGTCTGCCACACACAATCATCCTCCTCACGCTGCCTGCTGTTGTATTTCCTCCTGCTGTCTGTGTCTCCACTGCCAGGGAACACATTACAAGGTGCTGCTGCCCATGCGCCAACAGCTATTACGCTCATAAATAGCTGCCTGCATTAATTTGAAAAAAAAAATTGTAATTATTTTAGAGGTGTCCGGGTTGAAAACTGTGCTGTCCCAATTGTGTATTGGACACAATGTGGGCTTCACGACCGCTGTCTGGAACCTCATGCTGTGTATTTACGGCCCTGGAACCACCGCTAGGAACCAGGGCCTATTATGTCTCGCTGCCTGCCCCCCTGCTGCCTGTGCCAAATGCCAGTCTGCCACACACAATCATCCTCCTCACGCTGCCTGCTGTTGTATTTCCTCCTGCTGTCTGTGTCTCCACTGCCAGGGAACACATTACAAGGTGCTGCTGCCCATGCGCCAACAGCTATTACGCTCATAAATAGCTGCCTGCATTAATTTGAAAAAAAAAATGTAATTATTTTAGAGGTGTCCGGGTTGAAAACTGTGCTGTCCCAATTGTGTATTGGACACAATGTGGGCTTCATGACCGCTGTCTGGAATTTCATGCTGTGTATTTACGGCCCTGGAACCACCGCTAGGAACCAGGGCCTATTATGTCTTGCTGCCTGCCCTCCTGCTGCCTGCTGCCAAATGCCAGTCTGCCATACACACTGATCCTCCTCACGCTGCCTGCTGTTGTATTTCCTCCTGCTGTCTGTGTCTCCACTGCCAGGGAACACATTACAAGGTGCTGCTGCCCATGCGCCACCAGCTATTACGCTCGAAAATAGCTGCATCCATTTGAAAAAAATAAATAAAAAATTGTAATTATTTTAGAGGTTTCCGGGTTGAAAACTGTGCTGTCCCAATTGTGTATTGGACACAATGTGGGCTTCATGACCGCTGTCTGGAACCTCATGCTGTGTATTTACGGCCCTGGAACTACCGCTAGGAACCAGGGCCTATTATCTCTCGCTGCCTGCCCCCCTGCTGCCTGCTGCCAAATGCCAGTCTGCCACACACAATCATCCTCCTCACGCTGCCTGCTGTTGTATTTCCTCCTGCTGTCTGTGTCTCCACTGCCAGGGAACACATTACAAGGTGCTGCTGCCCATGCGCCAACAGCTATTACGCTCATAAATAGCTGCCTGCATTAATTTGAAAAAAAAAATTGTAATTATTTTAGAGGTGTCCGGGTTGAAAACTGTGCTGTCCCAATTGTGTATTGGACACAATGTGGGCTTCACGACCGCTGTCTGGAACCTCATGCTGTGTATTTACGGCCCTGGAACCACCGCTAGGAACCAGGGCCTATTATGTCTCGCTGCCTGCCCTCCTGCTGCCTGCTGCCAAATGCCAGTCTGCCACACACACTCATCCTCCTCACGCTGCCTGCTGTTGTATTTCCTCCTGCTGTCTGTGTCTCCACTGCCAAGGAACACATTACAAGGTGCTGCTGCCTATGCGCCAACAGCTATTACACTCAAAAATAGCTGCATCCATTTGAAAAAAAATTTTTTTAATTTTTTTAGACGTGTCCGGGTTGAAAACTGTGCTGTCCCAATTGTGTATTGGACACAATGTGGGCTTCATGACCGCTGTCTGGAATTTCATGCTGTGTATTTACGGCCCTGGAACCACCGCTAGGAACCAGGGCCTATTATGTCACGCTGCCCACCCACTCTCCTGCCTGCTGCCAGTCTGCCACACACTCAACCTCCTCACGTTGCCTGCTGTTGTATTTCCTCCTGCTGTCTGTGTCTCCACTGCCAGGGAACACATTACAAGGTGCTGCTGCCTATGCGCCACCAGCTATTACGCTCGAAAATAGCTGCATCGATTTGAAAAAAAAAAATTGTAATTATTTTAGAGGTGTCCGGGTTTAAAACTGTGCTGTCCCAATTGTGTATTGGACACAATGTGGGCTTCATGACCGCTCTCTGGAATTTCATGCTGTGTATTTACGGCCCTGGAACCACCGCTAGGAACCAGGGCCTATTATGTCTCGCTGCCTGCCCTCCTGTTGCCTGCTGCCAAATGCCAGTCTGCCACACACACTGATCCTCCTCACGCTGCCTGCTGTTGTATTTCCTCCTGCTGTCTGTGTCTCCACTGCCAGGGAACACATTACAAGGTGCTGCTGCCCATGCGCCACCAGCTATTACGCTTGAAAATAGCTGCATCCATTTGAAAAAAATAAATAAAAAATTGTAATTATTTTAGAGGTGTCCGGGTTGAAAACTGTGCTGTCCCAATTGTGTATTGGACACAATGTGGGCTTCACGACCGCTGTCTGGAACCTCATGCTGTGTATTTACGGCCCTGGAACCACCGCTAGGAACCAAGGCCTATTATGTCTCGCTGCCTGCCCTCCTGCTGCCTGCTGCCAAATGCCAGTCTGCCACACACACTCATCCTCCTCACGCTGCCTGCTGTTGTATTTCCTCCTGCTGTCTGTGTCTCCACTGCCAAGGAACACATTACAAGGTGCTGCTGCCTATGCGCCAACAGCTATTACGCTCAAAAATAGCTGCATCCATTTGAAAAAAAAAATTGTAATTATTTTAGAGGTGTCCGGGTTGAAAACTGTGCTGTCCCAATTGTGTATTGGACACAATGTGGGCTTCATGACCGCTGTCTGGAATTTCATGCTGTGTATTTACGGCCCTGGAACCACCGCTAGGAACCAGGGCCTATTATGTCTTGCTGCCTGCCCTCCTGCTGCCTGCTGCCAAATGCCAGTCTGCCATACACACTTATACTCCTCACGCTGCCTGCTGTTGTATTTCCTCCTGCTGTCTGTGTCTCCACTGCCAGGGAACACATTACAAGGTGCTGCTGCCCATGCGCCACCAGCTATTACGCTCGAAAATAGCTGCATCCATTTGAAAAAAATAAATAAAAAATTGTAATTATTTTAGAGGTTTCCGGGTTGAAAACTGTGCTGTCCCAATTGTGTATTGGACACAATGTGGGCTTCATGACCGCTGTCTGGAACCTCATGCTGTGTATTTACGGCCCTGGAACTACCGCTAGGAACCAGGGCCTATTATCTCTCGCTGCCTGCCCCCCTGCTGCCTGCTGCCAAATGCCAGTCTGCCACACACAATCATCCTCCTCACGCTGCCTGCTGTTGTATTTCCTCCTGCTGTCTGTGTCTCCACTGCCAGGGAACACATTACAAGGTGCTGCTGCCCATGCGCCAACAGCTATTACGCTCATAAATAGCTGCCTGCATTAATTTGAAAAAAAAATTGTAATTATTTTAGAGGTGTCCGGGTTGAAAACTGTGCTGTCCCAATTGTGTATTGGACACAATGTGGGCTTCACGACCGCTGTCTGGAACCTCATGCTGTGTATTTACGGCCCTGGAACCACCGCTAGGAACCAGGGCCTATTATGTCTCGCTGCCTGCCCTCCTGCTGCCTGCTGCCAAATGCCAGTCTGCCACACACACTCATCCTCCTCACGCTGCCTGCTGTTGTATTTCCTCCTGCTGTCTGTGTCTCCACTGCCAAGGAACACATTACAAGGTGCTGCTGCCTATGCGCCAACAGCTATTACACTCAAAAATAGCTGCATCCATTTGAAAAAAATTTTTTTTAATTTTTTTAGACGTGTCCGGGTTGAAAACTGTGCTGTCCCAATTGTGTATTGGACACAATGTGGGCTTCATGACCGCTGTCTGGAATTTCATGCTGTGTATTTACGGCCCTGGAACCACCGCTAGGAACCAGGGCCTATTATGTCACGCTGCCCACCCACTCTCCTGCCTGCTGCCAGTCTGCCACACACTCAACCTCCTCACGTTGCCTGCTGTTGTATTTCCTCCTGCTGTCTGTGTCTCCACTGCCAGGGAACACATTACAAGGTGCTGCTGCCTATGCGCCACCAGCTATTACGCTCGAAAATAGCTGCATCGATTTGAAAAAAAAAAATTGTAATTATTTTAGAGGTGTCCGGGTTTAAAACTGTGCTGTCCCAATTGTGTATTGGACACAATGTGGGCTTCATGACCGCTCTCTGGAATTTCATGCTGTGTATTTACGGCCCTGGAACCACCGCTAGGAACCAGGGCCTATTATGTCTCGCTGCCTGCCCTCCTGTTGCCTGCTGCCAAATGCCAGTCTGCCACACACACTGATCCTCCTCACGCTGCCTGCTGTTGTATTTCCTCCTGCTGTCTGTGTCTCCACTGCCAGGGAACACATTACAAGGTGCTGCTGCCCATGCGCCACCAGCTATTACGCTTGAAAATAGCTGCATCCATTTGAAAAAAATAAATAAAAAATTGTAATTATTTTAGAGGTGTCCGGATTGAAAACTGTGCTGTCCCAATTGTGTATTGGACACAATGTGGGCTTCATGACCGCTCTCTGGAATTTCATGCTGTGTATTTACGGCCCTGGAACCACCGCTAGGAACCAAGGCCTATTATGTCTCTCTGCCTGCCCTCCTGCTGCCTGCTGCCAAATGCCAGTCTGCCACACACACTCATCCTCCTCACGCTGCCTGCTGTTGTATTTCCTCCTGCTGTCTGTGTCTCCACTGCCAAGGAACACATTACAAGGTGCTGCTGCCTATGCGCCACCAGCTATTACACTCGAAAATAGCTGCATCGATTTAAAAAAAAAAATTGTAATTATTTTAGAGGTGTCCGGGTTTAAAACTGTGCTGTCCCAATTGTGTATTGGACACAATGTGGGCTTCATGACCGCTCTCTGGAATTTCATGCTGTGTATTTACGGCCCTGGAACCACCGCTAGGAACCAGGGCCTATTATGTCTCGCTGCCTGCCCTCCTGTTGCCTGCTGCCAAATGCCAGTCTGCCACACACACTGATCCTCCTCACGCTGCCTGCTGTTGTATTTCCTCCTGCTGTCTGTGTCTCCACTGCCAGGGAACACATTACAAGGTGCTGCTGCCCATGCGCCACCAGCTATTACGCTTGAAAATAGCTGCATCCATTTGAAAAAAATAAATAAAAAATTGTAATTATTTTAGAGGTGTCCGGGTTGAAAACTGTGCTGTCCCAATTGTGTATTGGACACAATGTGGGCTTCATGACCGCTCTCTGGAATTTCATGCTGTGTATTTACGGCCCTGGAACCACCGCTAGGAACCAGGGCCTATTATGTCTCTCTGCCTGCCCTCCTGCTGCCTGCTGCCAAATGCCAGTCTGCCACACACACTCATCCTCCTCACGCTGCCTGCTGTTGTATTTCCTCCTGCTGTCTGTGTCTCCACTGCCAAGGAACACATTACAAGGTGCTGCTGCCTATGCGCCAACAGCTATTACGCTCAAAAATAGCTGCATCCATTTGAAAAAAAAAATTGTAATTATTTTAGAGGTGTCTGGGTTGAAAACTGTGCTGTCCCAATTGTGTATTGGACACAATGTGGGCTTCATGACCGCTGTCTGGAATTTCATGCTGTGTATTTACGGCCCTGGAACCACCGCTAGGAACCAGGGCCTATTATATCTCGCTGCCTGCCCTCCTGCTGCCTGCTGCCAAATGCCTGTCTGCCATGCACACTGATCCTCCTCACGCTGCCTGCTGTTGTATTTCCTCCTGCTGTCTGTGTCTCCACTGCCAGGGAACACATTACAAGGTGCTGCTGCCCATGCGCCACCAGCTATTACGCTCGAAAATAGCTGCATCCATTTGAAAAAAATAAATAAAAAATTGTAATTATTTTAGAGGTGTCCGGGTTGAAAACTGTGCTGTCCCAATTGTGTATTGGACACAATGTGGGCTTCACGACCGCTGTCTGGAACCTCATGCTGTGTATTTACGGCCCTGGAACCACCGCTAGGAACCAGGGCCTATTATGTCTCGCTGCCTGCCCTCCTGCTGCCTGCTGCCAAATGCCAGTCTGCCACACACACTCATCCTCCTCACGCTGCCTGCTGTTGTATTTCCTCCTGCTGTCTGTGTCTCCACTGCCAAGGAACACATTACAAGGTGCTGCGGCCTATGCGCCAACAGCTATTACGCTCAAAAATAGCTGCATCCATTTGAAAAAATTTTTTATAAATTATTTTAGAGGTGTCCGGGTTGAAAACTGTGCTGTCCCAATTGTGTATTGGACACAATGTGGGCTTCATGACCGCTCTCTGGAATTTCATGCTGTGTATTTACGGCCCTGGAACCACCGCTAGGAACCAGGGCCTATTATGTCTCTCTGCCTGCCCTCCTGCTGCCTGCTGCCAAATGCCAGTCTGCCACACACACTCATCCTCCTCACGCTGCCTGCTGTTGTATTTCCTCCTGCTGTCTGTGTCTCCACTGCCAAGGAACACATTACAAGGTGCTGCTGCCTATGCGCCAACAGCTATTACGCTCAAAAATAGCTGCATCCATTTGAAAAAAAAAATTGTAATTATTTTAGAGGTGTCCGGGTTGAAAACTGTGCTGTCCCAATTGTGTATTGGACACAATGTGGGCTTCACGACCGCTGTCTGGAACCTCATGCTGTGTATTTACGGCCCTGGAACCACCGCTAGGAACCAGGGCCTATTATGTCTCGCTGCCTGCCCTCCTGCTGCCTGCTGCCAAATGCCAGTCTGCCACACACACTCATCCTCCTCACGCTGCCTGCTGTTGTATTTCCTCCTGCTGTCTGTGTCTCCACTGCCAAAGGAACACATTACAAGGTGCTGCTGCCTATGCGCCAACAGCTATTACGCTCAAAAATAGCTGCATCCATTTGAATTTTTTTTTTTTTTTATTATTTTAGAGGTGTCCGGGTTGAAAACTGTGCTGTCCCAATTGTGTATTGGACACAATGTGGGCTTCACGACCGCTGTCTGGAACCTCATGCTGTGTATTTACGGCCCTGGAACCACCGCTAGGAACCAGGGCCTATTATGTCTCGCTGCCTGCCCTCCTGCTGCCTGCTGCCAAATGCCAGTCTGCCACACACACTCATCCTCCTCACGCTGCCTGCTGTTGTATTTCCTCCTGCTGTCTGTGTCTCCACTGCCAAGGAACACATTACAAGGTGCTGCTGCCTATGCGCCAACAGCTATTACGCTCAAAAATAGCTGCATCCATTTGAAAAAAATAATTGTAATTATTTTAGAGGTGTCCGGGTTGAAAACTGTGCTGTCCCAATTGTGTATTGGACACAATGTGGGCTTCATGACCGCTGTCTGGAATTTCATGCTGTGTATTTACGGCCCTGGAACCACCGCTAGGAACCAGGGCCTATTATGTCACGCTGCCCACCCACTCTCCTGCCTGCTGCCAGTCTGCCACACACTCAACCTCCTCACGTTACCTGCTGTTGTATTTCCTCCTGCTGTCTGTGTCTCCACTGCCAGGGAACACATTACAAGGTGCTGCTGCCCATGCGCCACCAGCTATTACGCTCAAAAATAGCTGCATCGATTTGAAAAAAAAAAAATTGTACTTATTTTAGAGGTGTCCGGGTTTAAAACTGTGCTGTCCCAATTGTGTATTGGACACAATGTGGGCTTCATGACCGCTCTCTGGAATTTCATGCTGTGTATTTACGGCCCTGGAACCACCGCTAGGAACCAGGGCCTATTATGTCTCGCTGCCTGCCCTCCTGCTGCCTGCTACCAAATGCCAGTCTGCCACACACACTGATCCTCCTCACGCTGCCTGCTGTTGTATTTCCTCCTGCTGTCTGTGTCTCCACTGCCAGGGAACACATTACAAGGTGCTGCTGCCCATGCGCCACCAGCTATTACGCTCGAAAATAGCTGCATCCATTTGAAAAAAATAAATAAAAAATTGTAATTATTTTAGAGGTTTCCGGGTTGAAAACTGTGCTGTCCCAATTGTGTATTGGACACAATGTGGGCTTCATGACCGCTGTCTGGAACCTCATGCTGTGTATTTACGGCCCTGGAACCACCGCTAGGAACCAGGGCCTATTATGTCTCGCTGCCTGCCCTCCTGCTGCCTGCTGCCAAATGCCAGTCTGCCACACACACTCATCCTCTTCACGCTGCCTGCTGTTGTATTTCCTCCTGCTGTCTGTGTCTCCACTGCCAGGGAACACATTACAAGATGCTGCTGCCTATGCGCCAACAGCTATTACGCTCAAAAATAGCTACCTGCATTAATTTGAAAAAAAAAGTTGTAATTATTTTAGAGGTGTCCGGGTTGAAAACTGTGCTGTCCCAATTGTGTATTGGACACAATGTGGGCTTCATGACCGCTGTCTGGAACCTCATGCTGTTTATTTACGGACCTGGAACCACCACTAGGAACCAGGGCCTATTATGTCTCGCTGCCTGCCCCCCTGCTGCCTGTGCCAAATGCCAGTCTGCCACACACAATCATCCTCCTCACGCTGCCTGCTGTTGTATTTCCTCCTGCTGTCTGTGTCTCCACTGCCAGGGAACACATTACAAGGTGCTGCTGCCCATGCGCCAACAGCTATTACGCTCATAAATAGCTGCCTGCATTAATTTGAAAAAAAAAATTGTAATTATTTTAGAGGTGTCCGGGTTGAAAACTGTGCTGTCCCAATTGTGTATTGGACACAATGTGGGCTTCACGACCGCTGTCTGGAACCTCATGCTGTGTATTTACGGCCCTGGAACCACCGCTAGGAACCAGGGCCTATTATGTCTCGCTGCCTGCCCCCCTGCTGCCTGTGCCAAATGCCAGTCTGCCACACACAATCATCCTCCTCACGCTGCCTGCTGTTGTATTTCCTCCTGCTGTCTGTGTCTCCACTGCCAGGGAACACATTACAAGGTGCTGCTGCCCATGCGCCAACAGCTATTACGCTCAAAAATAGCTGCATCCATTTGAAAAAAAAATTGTAATTATTTTAGAGGTGTCCGGGTTGAAAACTGTGCTGTCCCAATTGTGTATTGGACACAATGTGGGCTTCATGACCGCTGTCTGGAATTTCATGCTGTGTATTTACGGCCCTGGAACCACCGCTAGGAACCAGGGCCTATTATGTCTCGCTGCCTGCCCTCCTGCTGCCTGCTGCCAAATGCCAGTCTGCCATACACACTGATCCTCCTCACGCTGCCTGCTGTTGTATTTCCTCCTGCTGTCTGTGTCTCCACTGCCAGGGAACACATTACAAGGTGCTGCTGCCCATGCGCCACCAGCTATTACGCTCGAAAATAGCTGCATCCATTTGAAAAAAATAAATAAAAAATTGTAATTATTTTAGAGGTTTCCGGGTTGAAAACTGTGCTGTCCCAATTGTGTATTGGACACAATGTGGGCTTCATGACCGCTGTCTGGAACCTCATGCTGTGTATTTACGGCCCTGGAACCACCGCTAGGAACCAGGGCCTATTATGTCTCGCTGCCTGCCCTCCTGCTGCCTGCTGCCAAATACCAGTCTGCCACACACACTCATCCTCTTCACGCTGCCTGCTGTTGTATTTCCTCCTGCTGTCTGTGTCTCCACTGCCAGGGAACACATTACAAGATGCTGCTGCCCATGCGCCAACAGCTATTACGCTCAAAAATAGCTACCTGCATTAATTTGAAAAAAAAAGTTGTAATTATTTTAGAGGTGTCCGGGTTGAAAACTGTGCTGTCCCAATTGTGTATTGGACACAATGTGGGCTTCATGACCGCTGTCTGGAACCTCATGCTGTTTATTTACGGCCCTGGAACCACCACTAGGAACCAGGGCCTATTATGTCTCGCTGCCTGCCCCCCTGCTGCCTGTGCCAAATGCCAGTCTGCCACACACAATCATCCTCCTCACGCTGCCTGCTGTTGTATTTCCTCCTGCTGTCTGTGTCTCCACTGCCAGGGAACACATTACAAGGTGCTGCTGCCCATGCGCCAACAGCTATTACACTCATAAATAGCTGCCTGCATTAATTTGAAAAAAAAAATTGTAATTATTTTAGAGGTGTCCGGGTTGAAAACTGTGCTGTCCCAATTGTGTATTGGACACAATGTGGGCTTCACGACCGCTGTCTGGAACCTCATGCTGTGTATTTACGGCCCTGGATCCACCGCTAGGAACCAGGGCCTATTATGTCTCACTGCTTGCCCTCCTGCTGCCAGTGCCAAATGCCAGTCTGCCACACACACTCATCCTCCTCACGCTGCCTGCTATTGTATTTCCTCCTGCTGTCTGTGTCTCCACTGCCAGGGAACACATTACAAGGTGCTGCTGCCCATGCGCCAACAGCTATTACGCTCAAAAATAGCTGCCTGCATTAATTTAAAAGAAAAAAAAATTGTAATTATTTTAGAGGTGTCCGGGTTGAAAACTGTGCTGTCCCAATTGTGTATTGGACACAATGTGGGCTTCACGACCGCTGTCTGGAACCTCATGCTGTTTATTTACAGCCCTGGTACCACCGCTAGGAACCAGGGCCTATTATGTCAGTCACATCACACTGCCTGACACACACTACTCCTCCTCCTGTAGCTGCATTGAGCTTCTGCTTTCTGTGTGCTGCTACCACTGCCAGGGAGAACAGAAGAAGAACTATTTTCTGCTTCCACCTGCCCACCCACTTTCCTACCGGCAGCTATTACCACACTACAATAGCTGCAAGCCTGCAACTACTTCCTCCTCCTGCTGATGTCTTTGTTTTACCACCGCCAGGGTACACAGAAAAAGGCGCTGTGGCTTGCAATGTGCCACTACCTACCTATTATGCCATCAACACAAATATAACTATGGTGTTTTTAAAATAAAATATTTCCACAAATGAAGTAAAAAAAAATATTACAAAAGAAAGGAAAACCAAGACACATAATATAATGATAGAGAAGAAGAGGAAGAAGAAGATATAGAAGAAGAAGATATAGAAGACGAAGATAAAGAAGATATAGAGGAAGAAGACGAAGAAGAAGAAGATATAGAAGACGAAGAAGAAGAAGATATAGAAGACGATGATGAAGAAGATATAGAAGAAGAAGAAGATATATAAGAAGAAAAAGATATATAAGAAGAAGAAAAAGATATAGAAGAAGAAGAAGAAGATATAGAAGAAGAAGAAGAGGAAGAAGATATAGAAGAAGAAGAAGAAGAAGATATAGAAGAAGAAGATATAAAAGAAGAAGAAGATATAGAAGAATAAGAAGAGGAAGAAGAAGAAGACATAGAAGAAGAAAAAGATAATTGAAGAAGATACAAGAAGTAGAAAATGAAGAAGATTCGAGTAGAAGAAGATATAGAAGAAGAAGAAAAAGAAGAAGATATAGAAGAAGAAGAAGAAGATATTGAAGAAGAAGATGAAGACGACGTAAATTAAGACTTCCAACAACCATTTTGGACACACCTTCTCATGCAAACACTTTTCATGAAGTTAATTTACTATTTTTGATACCTTTTTTTATAACTACTACATCACCACATAATCACTTGATGTTTTTCTTCATAAAAAAGGTGGTTTCATGCATCATTGACCTCCAATACAAGTTTTACAAGCTATTTAAGGCCAGCTCGAATATTTTACTCGAATACAGACTCGGATAGTGACGTCGGATATCCGAGGTCGAATCGGATATTCGATTAACTCGAATATTGAACTTCTAGTGAATTCGGATAGTTTACTATCCGAATTCGACCAAACTCGAATAGGATAATGAGGTATCCGAGCAACACTGCTGCTGAGAACATTTTAGTAATCGTCTTGTTAACTCAGGTGAGAATGTTGACGAGCACAAGGCTGGAGATCATTATGTCAGGCTGATTGGGTTGGAGTGGCAGAATTGACATTTTAAAAGGAGGGTGATGCTTGAAATCATTGATCTTCCATTGTTAACCATGGTGACCAGCAAAGAAACGCGTGCAGCCATCATTGCGTTGCATAAAAATGGCTACACAGGCAAGGATATTGTGGCTACTAAGATTGCACCTAAATCAACAATTTATAAGATAATCAAGAACTTCAAGGAAAGAGGTTCAATTCTTGTTAGGAAGGCTACAGGGCAACCAAGAAAGTTCAGCAAGCACCAGGATCGTCTCCTAAAGAGAATTCAGCTGCGGGATTGGAGTGCAACCAGTGCAGAGGTTGCTCATGAATGGAAGCAGGCAGGTGTGAGCGCATCTGCACGCACAGTGAGGCAAAGAATGTAGCCTGTGCATTAAGGGGGGATTGTGTTTGGGGTTGCGGGAGGCACTGTGTATCCTGAGCAGCAGCATGTGGTGTTCTTTCTGCTGGCTCAGGGGGGAGACAGGCAAGGTGTGGTGGCTGCAGGAGGAGAGAAGAAGTGCGTGCGCTGGTACGATTGCACGCACTTCATTTGTTTGCCAGGCAACTGGGGACGCGCAGCAGGGAGCGAGTGTACACAAACTTACTGGGAGGGAGCTGCACGCGCTGACAGCGCGAGCAGCCTTCAGAGGCGCGGAAGAGCCATTGGAGAGACTGGATATAACCAGTCTCTCTGAGGGGATTGCGCAGTTGTGAGGCGGTGATGAGAGGCATCAGAGGGGACATAGCGGAGACGGCTGGCGCAGCTCTGGAGAGGACAGAGCTCAGCAGACAGTGGGTCACGGCGGAATTCCTTTGGGGACCTCTGTAGCTATCCATGGCTAAATCCAGGGTCAGGAACATAGCGTGAGAAAGGCATCCATAATTCATAAAGAGACAGGAGAGAAGATGAAATAGGAATTCTTGGTGTGGGAGGCTGCAAGAATACCAGCTGAATTTGATGAGTAAAAAGCTGATGATGTTACCGGGCAAGTATAACTAAAACAAGAAACAGACTTTAGTGACAGATAACAGAGCAGAAACAGCAATAGTTCTATATAGATCTCTGTGAGGGAACGAGAAGAGTATTTTCAATAAAAATCCCTTGCCTGTCATTAAGTTTTTTTAACCCAGTATCAGTCACTGTGTGTATCTGTGAAGAGTGTTTTTATGTGTCTAAATGCACTATAACTCCAATTCAGCTAACCTACCTGTCCAGGCCTGTCTGACATTATTTTTTTTTATATAACATGTACTGAGACTAATTCAGGCCTTGCTTTAACCTCTTGACGACCAGCTAACGCCGATTGGCGTAAACTGGTCGTCTGCGGGTTACCATGGAAACGGCCTTTCCATGTCAGTTCATGGAGGGTGTCTCCATAAACAGCCGGAGAGCCACCGATAGCGGCTCGCCGGCAAAATGTAAACAGGCGGGGAAGAAATCCCCGCTGTTTACATGATACGGCGCTGCTGTGCAGCAGCGCCGTAAGGCAGATCGGCGATCCCCGGCCTCTGATTGGCCGGGGATCGCCGGCATATGATAGGCTGAAGCCTATCCCACAATGCGCAGGACGGATATCTGTCCTGCGCAGCCCAGGAAGGGAGAGGGAGGTAAGGGAAGGGAGGGAGCTTACAAAACGCTGCGGAGGGGGGCTTTGAGGAGCCCCCCCCCCCCCGCTACCCACTAATGGCCGGCGGCGATCAGACCCCCCCAGCAGGACATCCCCCTAGTGGGGAAAAAAGGGGGGTAGTCTGATCGCCCTGCTGTAGAGCCCACGCAGCACCGATCAGTTAAAATTCCCCTGGTCGGCAAGTGGTTAAGAAACAGAGTTTGATTGCTTGGAAAGAAATACCCAGATGCTAGAAATGTTTGAATATTTTGGGTTCTGATTACTGTGGCACAAACCTGTTCAATAAATGCTCAGAGTTGGAGAGAGAGAGTTCTGTCAAAAGCTATGTCCCCAATGGTATATGTATAAACTGTGAATAACCCTCAGCCGCCAATATATCTAATGCTGATGTATAAGAGAAAAGTAAATACATAGCTGAGATCCGGAAATATACTCACATATAGCTGTTTGATCCAGTGCTGGTCTTTGGACATTTAGGAGAGAAATAAAAGCAGAATAAATAAGACTAGTTTACCAGTGTGAAAGAGGCTATTGGTTAGTTACCTTTTTAAAAACTGTGCAGCTGGCATCCAGATCATCCTGTGGAGAAAGAAGTTGTACAATTTAGCGGAGGAATCTCCTGCAGTGAAAAGACTGTGTTATATTTTTCCCTTTTCTCTTTTTGATGATACTCACCTTTTTCCTGTGTTCTTCTTTTTGAATATAGACTGCTGGAGTTTATCTGCAAGAAAAGAGGAGATTTTTATTATTATTAATTAATATCTATTTATCTATTAATCCCTTAATATTTATTAACTCATGAATAAGATTCATTTCCTAACTTATTTTGTTTATTTATTAACCACTTGAGGACCCAGCCTTTACCCCCCCTTAAGGACCAGCGCTGTGTTTTGTGATCTGTGCTGGGTGGGCTCTGCAGCCCCCAGCACAGATCAGGGTGCATGCTGAGCGATCAGATCGCCCCCCCTTCTTCCCCCCTATGGGGATGATGTGCAGGGGGGGTCTGATCGCTCCTGCTGGCTGGCATGTTGCGGGGGGGGGCACCTCAAAGCCCCCCTCCGCGGCGAAATTCCCCCCCTCCCTCTCCTACCTGTCCCCCCTGGTGATCGGGGCTGCACAGGACGCTATCCGTCCTGTGCAGCCTGTGACAGGATGTCCTCTGTCACATGGCGGCGATCTGCGGCCGCTGATTGGCCGGGGATCGCCGATCTGCCTTACGGCGCTGCTGCGTTGCAGCGCCGTTCAATGTAAACAAAGGAGACAAACGTCTCCTGCGTTTACATTTAGTCTGCGAGCCGCGATCAGCGGCTCGCAGGCTATTTACGGAGACCCGCTCCGTGATCAAACAGGAAATGGCCGCTCGCGCAAGCGGCCTTTCCTGATTAATTAGGGAGGCACCTGGCGATGCAGATGTGCGTCGCTGGTCCTCCAGCTACCACTTTGCCGCCACACGGTATGAGTGTGCGGTCGACAAGTGGTTAATCTGCTAACCTATTTATTTATTTATTTTTATTTATTACTAAAAATCGGGATCAATTGACTGTTATGAACAGATCCAGATACCTAGCTAAGGAAACCCATTGAAGTTGAGAAGATACTGGGAATTTGAACAAAATAAGGGTTTTGCTGATCAGCAAAAATGCTATAGTATAGATACACCGTGTTATCCAATTCACTTCTCTTATAACCATTTTAGCTTGTTCTAGAGGATTTGGGCCTTACACACTAATGGAACTTTACATGGGAGATATGGGACTAAATTAACATGGTTATTATTTATTTTAAGGTCATTTATGGACTAGATCTGTGTGGAATACTCACCATAAGTTTGGTTGTGTTGTACATTGTGTTTAACCTGAATTCCTTTTCAGTTGCCATTGGAGAAGAGATGAAGAAGAATGAAGATTTCAAGAAAATCTGGAATATGTAGAGAATATATTGTAATAATTTCCATTGGTTAAAACAGTCTTTTTGTTGGACCTGCTATTTATTCTTGGGTCCTAATAAATTTTAGGAATTCAATACTCTGTATCGGTGTCTGATGAGTTCTGGCAGTTGGCGTGTTATAATACTGGTTACGTAATTTGGCGTAGTCGGCAGGATGGAGGCGGAGTTACAGTCAGAGGACCAAAGTCCTCCTCCAGGAACCAGTGCTGCTGCGGGGGAAAGGCCTTATTCCACCTCTTCTGCTTGTCACATGACACCTGCTGTACTCCTGGCTATGTATCTACCCAAATTCAATGGCACCAATATGCTGTTGAGGGATTGGGTTGAACGAGTTTGCAGTGCCATTAAGGCATATAAAGTGCTTATTGAAATCCAAAGAGAAATAGCCATATTGGCTCTGGAAGGGGATGCAAGGAAAACCATTGTGACCTCTGATCTTCCTGAACCCACCCCAGTAGAAAGTATCATTGAAATATTAGAGGAAATTTATGGAGACCCGGCTGATTTACACGTCATGCGTAAGAGGTTTTTAGATCGCACGCAAAAAAGAGAGGAGACCATTCCACAATTTGCTAACGCTTTGAAAGACTAGAGATGGGCCGAACGGTTCGCCGGCGAACGGTTCCAGGCGAACTTTGGGGGTTCGCGTTCGCCTGCATCAGGCGAACTTTTGCGGAAGTTCGATTCGCCCCATAATGCTGTATTGAGCAAAAATTTTAGCCTCCATTTCACTGTCAGCAGACATGTTATTGTCAAACACACTGCTTTCAGTGCTAGAGAACCCGCCCACCCTCCCTTCAAGCTAGGTCCTTTATACCATTTGACTCAGTTGTCTGGCTACACTAATTAGTTATGGGACAGCTGCTACACACTCTGCTAGGGAGATTTTAATTGTCCTCCCTCCTCCCCTTCTACCGGAGGGACGAGGGTCTCTTCTGCCAGGGAATTATACTATTTAAAAACCAGTATACATCATACCATAGCTGGGAATACATACATGAGTATACATCATACCATAGCTGGGGATACATACATGAGTATACATCATACCATAGCTGGGAATCGAACCCAGATCTCACTGTGTGGTGGGCACATCACCCTAAGCACTGTACCACTACAGAAGTAAGTGAAGCTAGCCTAAAATTGAACATTTATGCTCAATGCAATAGAACCATTAGGTTGCTTAAGCAACCTAATGGTTCTATTGCATTGAGCATAAATGTTAAATTTTAGGCTAGCTTCACTTACTTCTGTAGTGGTACAGTGCTTAGGGTGACGTGCCCACCACACAGTGAGATCTGGGTTCGATTCCCAGCTATGGTATGATCTGGTGTTTGACATTTTTGTAAGATCTGACAAGATTAGCTGCATGCTTGTTTCTGGTGTGATTCACACTACTGCAGCCAAATAGATCAGCAGGGCTGCCATGCAACTGGTATAGCTTAAAAGGAAATCAATATGGCAGCCTCCATATACCTCTCACTACAGTTCTCCTTTAAGCAACCTAATGGTTCTATTGCATTGAGCATAAATGTTAAATTTTAGGCTAGCTTCACTTACTTCTGTAGTGGTACAGTGCTTAGGGTGACGTGCCCACCACACAGTGAGATCTGGGTTCGATTCCCAGCTATGGTATGATCTGGTTGTCACAGACCGCGAGCCGGTCTGCGGGTGGGGTAAATCGATCAGCGTCAGAAATCCTCTTACACGGTCATTTGTTCATCACGAAGGGTAACCCGCATTCGCAATTTGATGAACTGACTCGCGAAGGGAGCGTTCTGATACCAACCGAATCACTCCACACACATATACAATTCAAAGATCTGCCACCAAGCGAGTTACACAGCCCGCTACTGTAATTTTACTAGGACTTCGAGAACGCTATATTAACCCTTAGCAGTATGCAAGAATCTGGGTCAGATCGTTATGTCTGGGCCGGGTTCTCGCATACGGGTTAATAAATGTATACTTCTATTAAACACAGGGTAGCGAGTTCAGGAGAATAGGTACGATTGTGTATGTTCAGCCACAGGTCATAACCGCTAAACGATTTTTAAACGTTTAATAACACAAATGCATTACATACAGTTATATACACCTATTAACATATAAAACACAGAGCTTCAAAATAAAAAAGGAATAAAATCAGAAAGTTCTTACTTAGTTAGCTGAGCAGTCAATTTGAATCATGAAGAAAATAGTCCAGTTTAAAAGTAGGCATTCAGTTTAAAAGTCCTTTGTATACTGCAGGCGCTGGCTCTCCTTAGCGCCGGCATAGACGTTCCTTAGTCGATGGAATTTGGAGAACTGGGTGGAGTTCCTTGCAAACGCTTTTTACTGACCAGAGTTTTGGGGCGGTCACTACCTGGAAAGTAGGTGTGTTGGAGGCAGGGTTACCTCCTGGCAAGTCAGGTTACCACCCACAGACTTGGAGCAAGGAATGTACCAATTATTAATAATTTGTGTAATTCCGCCCCAGATGGGTGCATCGCAGATCCGAGACCATATTCATAAGCAGCATGCGACTCTGTATTAAATGAGACTATACACGCCTAGTCTAACGAATTTGCTCTACGCATGCCGGATAAAGCGGTTTCTCAATTGATTCCTGATAGCTAGAGAATGATAATTCATGTGAATTATAGACCTGTTTCCTAGGTATCAGGAAATGTAATTTTGGTCTTGCTGTGACAAACCTATTTTGAATTATTAATAAGTTAACGTTCCCTTTGTGTGAAGCTATACGCTTGGAGGGAAATTTGAAGTTCAACCAGTTTGAGCTGGTTTGGTGGAACATGAGCTATGTGACCAAATGCTGCTCCCCAGGTGGTCTGGCTACTTGTGAATTCTTTCCTGACCTGAACAGGATGTGGGGGGGAAGGTTACTGTTCTCAGTAAGAGAGAGGGAAATTGACATCTATTGTGTATTTACCCAAGACTGACAGGAACTGTGCACGATTATGCGAAAGTCGATGGCGCTAGCGCACGGCTTTTCCGTAATGTTCGTCACATCTCCCTCCTACCAGCCGGACGCACAGAGTGGGTCTGCATGACCCGCTCTACGCGGCGCTTAGCTACTGACCGGGTTCTCGACCTACTATCTGACTGCCCGTTAGACAACTCACCAGAAGCATAAGGCCTCATGGTCCGGTGTGTCCCAGTGTCCGCTTTGCGGACGGTGCGATGCACACCAACAGGCTTACCTCTAAAGGCCTGGCTGGGTTTGCATAGCGCTTCCTGTAAGGGAGAGAGTCGTTGGCTGACATCCGGGTCACTTCCTGACTCTCGGGTGTCAGCCTGCGAATCTGGAAGCAGCGTAGCATACCCCTGCTCTAACTGACTACACCTTGGCACAACATTTTGGTCAGCACAACCTAGGTGAACATTAGAGCACAATTTTAAAAACGAATTTGCCTTCACCTGGGTGGCGAGGCTTGCCCCTTCTCCAGGAAGGATAGAGGGTGGACCTGTGGGCAGTTTTGCACTGGGTTGCTTCTGCAAGGGGAAGACATGCAAGGGTGAGACAGGGAAGGAACGGCCTGTCTCCACCAGCTGTTTGTTAACAGCGGACAATGGTGGAGCACTCTGGCTGTCATAGCAGGAGGGGAGGTCTAGGCCCCCAGCTGCCTGCTCTGACACCTGGCCTGCTTCCACTGCCCTGGACGGATATGACCCAGGCAAAACAAGACTGTTACCTCTTAGATTAGAGACTGTCACATTTAAACATACATCATTTTTAGCACTGTGAGATTCAGCATGAAAGCTATTAGCAACATCTGGTACAACATTAACATCACAGTTACGTTCATTTTTCACATGTACACAGGTATCTGGAACAACAGTGACAGGTTTAGAGTCAGACAAACCGTGACTAGACAGCGGTCCATTAGAAACAGGTACCGCTTCCTTCCCTCCTTCCCTAGGAGGGCTAGGTACCATTACCCTGGCTGCCTCCCTCTGTCCCACCCCAAGCTTGTACAGTACCTGAGTGGGTCCAGACTGGCAATCCGGGGTGTTGATCACAGGTTCATAAAAGGATCGTAGGGTGCCAAGATCGGTGCCCAACAGCACAGGCACTGGGATGTCATCTGTCACCCCCACAACTTTTGACTGGCGGCCCCTTCCCCAATCGAGAACAACACGAGCTTTGGCGATGCGTGCGTGTGTGCCACCAACTCCCAAAAGTGTGACACGCTCATTAGGCAGGAAATTCTCCCTGGCTACAAGATGAGAGCGAACCAAGGTAAGCTCTGCGCCTGTGTCGCGGAAACCAACGGCGATCTGGTCGTTAACTTCCACGACTTGATGATTTCCGGAAAGTCGAGGATTTGCTGCTCCCATGACGAGGTAGGCGTGTGCAGTAGAGGATGCGCTAGCCACTTCTGCGCTAGGCTCTGGAGACGGCGTCCTCACCTCGGGGCAGGCAGACTTGAGGTGTCCTCTCTGTCCACAGTGGTAGCACTTCGGAACATATGTGGCATCAGGCGGATGAGTAGCAGGTGCAGCATCCGGCCTCTGTGGCTGTGGGACTCGATTCCCACGGTTAGCAGGGGGAGGAGAGCTGGGTTGCATAGGTCTCCCCCCTTTCCAGCTCGGGACTGGAGGTTTGCGGCTGTCCGGCACACGGGTGGCCACAAAAGTGTCTGCAAGTTCTGCGGCAGCTTTGGCGGATTCAGGCTTCCGCTCCAAGACAAACTGCCGGACATCTGGAGTGCAGCAATTCAGCAACTGCTCCTGCACGATGAGGTCCTCCAGACCTTGGTGAGAGTCTTTTTTGAGGCCCCGTGACCACTGCCTGAACACAGTCAGCAGGCGACTCTCCAGGTCGGTGTAAGAGTCAGTGTGGCCTTTCTGCAGGGAGCGAAACTTTTTGCGATAGACCTCTGGGGTCAGCTGGTATTTGGCGATAATTGCAGCTTTTATCGCCTCATAGTCATTGTCTTTCTCAGCGGGTAAGTCCACAAACGCCTCAAGCGCTTTGTCCCACAAGTTGGGTGTTAGATATCTCGCCCACTGCTCCTGGGGCAGATGATGCTGACGGCAAGTCTTTTCAAATGAGTGTAAATAAGTGTCCGGGTCGGTTCCCTTCTCCATTTCTGGGAATTTAAACTTTGGAGTCCCAAACGGGCCTGCTGTGGGCCGTGGTTCCGGAGCACTTTGCGAAGGATTTTGGCCTTGCGTTCGCAGGTTGGCCATTTCAAGGTCATGTCTGCGTGCGGCTGCTCTCTCCTCTCTTTCCGCTTCTCTCTCAGCAAGCCACCGGCGCTCTGCCGCTTCCCTTTCTGCCTGCTCCCGGCGTTCCGAGGATTCCCGTTCAGCCTGGCGTTCTGCACGGTCAGCATTTTCTCTGACAATCTGCATGTACAGCTCAGGATTTGTATCCGCCAGTCTTTGTAAAGCATGCTGCATTCCAGCCTCAGGAACACAGGAACGGTTGGCATGGGCGGGCTCCTGCCGGCCACCATGCTCCTCAGCAGTTACAGCGACCGGTTCAGACGCGGTACCGTTTTCCTCTGGGTCTGGAAGTGGGTCGCTTTGCTCCAACCGCTCACTTTCCTCTGCCCCAGTTACAGCACCATCTGAACCAGGAGTGTGCTCTCCCAGCATCTGCTCCGGCTGGGTATTCAGTCGCAACAAGTCCTCAATCAATTGCAATTTCTTTTTTCTATAAGTCACAATGCCTTTTTCCTCACACAAGTTTACTAGGTCTGCCACTGACATTTTCTTGTATCTTGCTGCAGCCATTTTTGCCAAATAAAAGATAGGATAGGAAAAGAGATTGGGGGGGAACTCTGTGCTACACGTTTAGTCTATATAAATGGTAATGCACCGGTTATCGACCACAGATTTTTGATCTGTTCTGGCAGGTTAATCAAATAACGTTGCCGTTGATGTTCTGAACATACACAAATCCCAAAAAGCTGCCAAACAAATGTCACAGACCGCGAGCCGGTCTGCGGGTGGGGTAAATCGATCAGCGTCAGAAATCCTCTTACACGGTCATTTGTTCATCACGAAGGGTAACCCGCATTCGCAATTTGATGAACTGACTCGCGAAGGGAGCGTTCTGATACCAACCGAATCACTCCACACACATATACAATTCAAAGATCTGCCACCAAGCGAGTTACACAGCCCGCTACTGTAATTTTACTAGGACTTCGAGAACGCTATATTAACCCTTAGCAGTATGCAAGAATCTGGGTCAGATCGTTATGTCTGGGCCGGGTTCTCGCATACGGGTTAATAAATGTATACTTCTATTAAACACAGGGTAGCGAGTTCAGGAGAATAGGTACGATTGTGTATGTTCAGCCACAGGTCATAACCGCTAAACGATTTTTAAACGTTTAATAACACAAATGCATTACATACAGTTATATACACCTATTAACATATAAAACACAGAGCTTCAAAATAAAAAAGGAATAAAATCAGAAAGTTCTTACTTAGTTAGCTGAGCAGTCAATTTGAATCATGAAGAAAATAGTCCAGTTTAAAAGTAGGCATTCAGTTTAAAAGTCCTTTGTATACTGCAGGCGCTGGCTCTCCTTAGCGCCGGCATAGACGTTCCTTAGTCGATGGAATTTGGAGAACTGGGTGGAGTTCCTTGCAAACGCTTTTTACTGACCAGAGTTTTGGGGCGGTCACTACCTGGAAAGTAGGTGTGTTGGAGGCAGGGTTACCTCTTGGCAAGTCAGGTTACCACCCACAGACTTGGAGCAAGGAATGTACCAATTATTAATAATTTGTGTAATTCCGCCCCAGATGGGTGCATCGCAGATCCGAGACCATATTCATAAGCAGCATGCGACTCTGTATTAAATGAGACTATACACGCCTAGTCTAACGAATTTGCTCTACGCATGCCGGATAAAGCGGTTTCTCAATTGATTCCTGATAGCTAGAGAATGATAATTCATGTGAATTATAGACCTGTTTCCTAGGTATCAGGAAATGTAATTTTGGTCTTGCTGTGACAAACCTATTTTGAATTATTAATAAGTTAACGTTCCCTTTGTGTGAAGCTATACGCTTGGAGGGAAATTTGAAGTTCAACCAGTTTGAGCTGGTTTGGTGGAACATGAGCTATGTGACCAAATGCTGCTCCCCAGGTGGTCTGGCTACTTGTGAATTCTTTCCTGACCTGAACAGGATGTGGGGGGGAAGGTTACTGTTCTCAGTAAGAGAGAGGGAAATTGACATCTATTGTGTATTTACCCAAGACTGACAGGAACTGTGCACGATTATGCGAAAGTCGATGGCGCTAGCGCACGGCTTTTCCGTAATGTTCGTCACACTGGTGTTTGACATTTTTGTAAGATCTGACAAGATTAGCTGCATGCTTGTTTCTGGTGTGATTCACACTACTGCAGCCACATAGATCAGCAGGGCTGCCAGGCAACTGGTATAGCTTAAAAGGAAATCAATATGGCAGCCTCCATATACCTCTCACTACAGTTCTCCTTTAAGCAACCTATTGGTTCTATTGCATTGAGCATAAATGTTAAATTTTAGGCTAGCTTCACTTACTTCTGTAGTGGTACAGTGCTTAGGGTGACGTGCCCACCACACAGTGAGATCTGGGTTCGATTCCCAGCTATGGTATGATCTGGTGTTTGACATTTTTGTAAGATCTGACAAGATTAGCTGCATGCTTGTTTCTGGTGTGATTCACACTACTGCAGCCAAATAAATCAGCAGGGCTGCCAGGCAACTGGTATAGCTTAAAAGGAAATCAATATGGCAGCCTCCATATACCTCTCACTACAGTTCTCCTTTAAGCAACCTAATGGTTCTATTGCATTGAGCATAAATGTTAAATTTTAGGCTCGCTTCACTTACTTCTGTAGTGGTACAGTGCTTAGGGTGACGTGCCCACCACACAGTGAGATCTGGGTGCGATTCCCAGCTATGGTATGATGTATACTCATGTATGTATCCCCAGCTATGGTATGATGTATACTCATGTATGTATTCCCAGCTATGGTATGATGTATACTGGTTTTTAAAATAGTATAATTCCCTGGCAGAAGAGACCCTTCTCCCTAGCAGAGTGTGTAGCAGCTGTCCCATAACTAATTAGTGTAGGCAGGCAAATGGTATAAAAGGACCTTGCTTGGAGGAGGGAGGGTGGGCGGGTCCTCCAGCAGTGATGTGTATTTCACTCAATTAGGTGTGGCTCCAGGTAATAGAGCTTTTGAAACATGTTTTCTATCATTTTTCCAGTTGATAGAATTTTTTTAAATTTTCAAAGTTCGCCTCCCCATTGAAGTCTATTGCGGTTCGCGAACTTTTTTGCGAACCGAACCTTTCACGGAAGTTCGCGAACAGGGTTCGCGAACCTAAAATCGGAGGTTCGGCCCAACTCTATGAAAGACTTGATAAACGCTTTGACCCAGTAGAAATGGAAGAGGAGGAAATTTCCAATGTTGATGCCGAGGCATGGTTGGTGCATCAGTTTTTATTAGGATTAAAAAGCGAACCCATTAGACAACATCTCAAATTAAAATTGGAAGGGGAGCGGAAAATTGGATTCCATAAATTACTAAGCCATGCAGTAAAGTATCAGCAAGAAGAAGAAGCTATCCAGATTACTCCTTTTGAGAGGATTGTGCAGGTACCTAATCCACCTGTTAGAGATTACAGAGAGTTTAAAAAAAAAGAGATTGAGACTTTAACTGGGGCTGTCCAACAATTAGCAGAAGAAATTTAGAAGATGAGAAGAGAAAGAACACCATTAGCCACTGGAGAACCTTCTCCTCAAACTAATTATGAAAGGGAATTTCCTTTCATTTGTTGGAATTGTGGAAGGGAGGGTCATATTGCCCAAAATTGTATTGATCGGCGACATTTCTGATAAACGACCCCATTTAAACGAGGGTCGGACTGCAGGATACACCCAACCGACCCCAGATGAAAGTAAACTACCCTTCGTGAGATGTATAAAACTAAAGACTCACAGGAAGTTGCAGAAAAAATTGGAAGCAGGATCTTTAAAGAAGATTAAGAGAGTCATCATTATGAAGATAGCCGGTGTGGTGAAATGGTTCAGCAGACAAAGAGGATACAGATTTATATCTCTAGTTGACCAGGAAAGAGATGTGTTTGTACATTGGACTGGTATAAGAAAGAATGACTCTAAGATCAGTTTCGCAGTCTGGAGGAATGGAAAGATGGTTCAATTTGATTGAAAAGGAAGAAAAGGTTTAGAGGCCGCTAATGTAACTGGACCTGGCGGTACCCCAGTTCAAGGCAGCAAGTATGTGCAGTGTTCAAGATCATACAGACCGTATACGAAAGATTTTGATTACTATTATAAAAGATCCTTGTGCTACTAGAAACTAGGAGAGTAAAGTATTCTGCTCAACCTACACTGGGTGAGGAATTAAGACTGAGATCTGAACCAGTTTCATCTGTTGCTCAATTCCTCCACCCCAGTGATATCGGAAATGGGATGGAACCTGGAGTTGCTGGAAAACAAAAGGATGAGGAAACACAAGATAAGCCGATTATCCATGATCAGGAGAAAACTGTAAAAGATTTAATGGCAAAGAGCCGGAAAGTCTGGGAAGATTACTGGAGCCCAATGCCTAAACCTCAACGACTAAGGCACTGAAGGGAGAAACATAGTTCAACCAAAACCTTGTCGCTCACTAAAGAGCTCATAGGACCTGAAGGATTCTTGGAAGGAAAGGAATGTACACAGACTAGTCTAAAGAGTAATACAGAGATACCAAAAGAAACACCGGATGCTTTGATCAGCTGTGAAAGAGATCAATGGTTTAGGCGTTATAGAAAGAGACAGTGTTGGGTGGATACCCATCGACTTCTAAATGAACACCTAGAAGAGGCTTATCTGAAAGAGATGGAGTGTGACGCTTTAGCCTTGAGGGGGTTTCCTGACACTGATTTACATGATGGTTCTGGGTCCAACATGATTCAAAAATCCCTTTGGACTACATATGTTTGCATCAGCATAACCATGACATCAGGGAAAATGCCTGATATGTATCTACAGAAGGAAATTCCTGAGATATGGTGGGATCCCTCAAAGAAGGATCAGTGTTCCACGCCTGAGGAGGTTGCCAATGACTGTGACTCCGTCTCCTGGTCCAATGCCGCAGGCGATTATCCGGAAGAAATTTTAACGTCCAGGCCAGATGATGTAACCCCTGCTTTGACTGTGGTGGAATCCTCAGATGCTGGTGTAGAGGGGTTGGAACATTCTGATTTTGTCCGAAAGTCTACTAGAGTCAACCAGGGGAAATTACCTGATAGGTACATGCATGATGATTTTCTGTGGTACTAAAGGGGATTTCATATATTTGTTCCATTGTAGAGGACTACAATCCTTAAAGAAACGGGAAATGTAGCCTGTGCATTAAGGGAGGATTGTGTTTGGGGTTGTGGGAGGCGCTAGGTATCCTGAGCAGCAGCGTGTGGTGTTCTTGCTGCTGGCTCAGGGGGGAGACAAGCAGGGGAAGTGTGGTGGCTGCAGGAGGAGAGAAGAAGTGCATGCGCCGGTACAATCGCGTGCACTTCATTTGCTTGCCAGGCAACTGAGGACGTGCAGCGGGGGGGCAAGAGCACACAAAATTACTGGAAGGGAGCTGCGTGCGCTGACAGCGTGAGCAGCCTTGAGAGAACGGAGCGCGGAAGAGCCGTTGGAGAGACTGGATATAGCCAGTCTCTCTGAGGGGATTGCGCAGTTGTGAGGGAGCGATGAGAGGCATCAGAGGGGATATAGCGGAGATGGCTGGCGCAGCTCTGGAGAGGACAGAGCCCAGCAGGCAGCGGGTCACGGCGGAATACCTTTGTGGACCTCTGAAACTATCCATGGCTAAATCCAGGGTTAGGAACATAGCGTGAGAGAGGCATCCATAATTCATAAAGAGACAGGAGAGAAGATGAAATAGGAATTCTTGGTGAGGGAGGCTGCAAGAATACCAGCTGGATTTAATGAGTATGAAAGCTGATGATGTTACGGGGCAAATATAAGTAAAACAAGAAACAGACTTTAGTGACAGATAACAGAGCAGAAACAGCAATAGTTCTGTATAGATCTCTGTGAGGGAACGAGAAGAGTATTTTCAATAACAATCCCTTGCCTGTCATTAAGTTTTTTTAGCCCAGTATCAGTCATGGACTAGATCTGTGTGGAATACTCACCATAAGTTTGGTTGTGTTGTACATCGTGTTTAACCTGAATTCCTTTTCAGTTGCCATTGGAGAAGAGATGAAGAAGAATGAAGATTTCAAGAAAATCTGGAATATGTAGAGAATATATTGTAATAATTTTCATTGGTTAACAGAGTCTTTTTCTTGGACCTGTTATTTATTCTTGGGTCCTAATAAATTTTGGGAATTCAATACTCTGTGTCGGTGTCTGATGAGTTCTGTCAGTTGGCGGGTTATAATAGTGGTTACAAGACTTGTGGAAGATGGCCTGGTGTCAAGAAGGGCAGCAAATAAGCCACTTCTCTCCCAAAAAACATCAGGGACAGATTGATCTTCTGCAGAAAGTATGGTGAATGGACTGCTGAGGACTAGGGCAAAGTCATATTCTGAAGCCCCTTTTCGATTGTTTGGGGCATCTGGAAAAATGCTTGTCAGGAGAAGAAAAGGTGAGCACTACCATCAGTACTGTGTCATGCCAACAGTAAAGCATCCTGAGACCATTCATGTGTGGGGTTGCTTCTCATCCAAGGGACTGGGCTCACTCACACTTTTGCCAAAAAACACAGCCATGAATAAAGAATGGTACCAAAACAGCCTCCAACAGCAACTTCTTCCAACAATCCAACAACAGTTTGGTGAAGAACAATGCTTTTTCCAGCACGATGGAGCACCGTGTCATAAGGCAAAAGTGATAACTAAGTGTCTCGGGGACCAAAACGTTGAAATTTTGGGTCCATGGCCCGGAAACTCCCCAGATCTTAATCCCATTAAGAACTTGTGGTCATTCCTCAAGAGGCGGGTGGACAAACAAAAAGCAACTAATTCTGAGAAACTCAAAGAAGTGATTATGAAAGAATGGGTTGCTATCAGTCATGATTTGGCACAGAAGTTGATTGAGAGCATGCCCAGTCGAATTGCAGAGGTCCTGAAAAAGAAGGGCCAACACTGCAAATACTGACTCTTTGCATAAATCTCATGTAATTGTCAATAAAAGCCTTTGAGACGTATGAAGTGCTTATAATTATATTTCAGTACATCACATAAACAACTGAAACAAAGATCTAAAAGCAGTTTAGCAGCAAACTTTGTGTAAACTAATATTTTTGACAGTCTCAAAACTTTTGGCCAGGACTTTATTTTTAAAAACTGATCATAATAAAATTGTGAAAATCACTGTAATTACCAGTTGAATGTCTACAGAGATATTTAAGATCCGTGTGAAGATTAACAATCCAGCCCTTTACTAGGTTTAAGAGCCATGAATTTCTGACCTTGTTTTTATATCCTGTGCTTCTAAAAAGCCTCTTGCAAATGTGCCTACATTGACACATAGTTTTCACAAATTCTTTTGGCATTAGTGGTTAAACTTTTCAATGTAATTATATCATGAGGTTTATAATTTTATGCAGGTCATACACTACCCAATGAATTTAATGGTTAGATTCATGATTTAACCACTTCCCAACTGAGGGGTTTTACCCCTTGACCACCAGAGCAATTTTCACCTTTCAGCGCTCCTTCCATTCATTCGTCTATAACTTTATTATTACTTATTGCAATGAAATAAACTATATCTTGTTTTTTTCGCCACCAATTAGGCTTTCTTTAGGTGGGACATTATGCCAATAATTATTTTATTCTAAATATGTTTTAATGGGAAAATAGGAAAAAGTGTGGGAAAAAATATTATTTTTCAGTTTTCGACCTTTATAGTTTTTAAATAATGCATGCTACTGTAATTAAAACCCATGAAATTTATTTGCCCATTTGTCCCAGTTATAAAACCGTTTAAATAATGTCCCTATCACAATGTTCGGCGCCAATATTTTAATTGGAAATAAAGGTGCTTTTTTTTCAGTTTTGCGTCCATCCCTAATTACAAGCCCATAGTTTATAAAGTAACAGTGTTATACCCTTTTGACATAAATATTTAAAAAGTTCAGACCCTAAGGTAACTATTTATGTATTTTTTTAATTGTAATTTTTTTTTTTTTAATTACAAAAAAAAAATTGGGGAGTGTGGGAGGTAAGGAGTTAATTTTTTTGTGTAAAACTAATTTATTTGTATGTGAAAAATGCTTTAGGGTGTAGTTTACTATTTGTCCACAAGATGGCAGTAACAGTAACTTTTTGTTTAATGCGACCTGCAAGCGTCCTTCCGGACGCTTGCAGGAAGTACTAGGAGGCTGGGAAAGTTTTATTTTTTTCACAATGATCGCGCTGCTTATCGGAGAAGCAGCGGATCATTGCGGGGCTTAGATCAACGAACGGGAATGGATTTTCCCGTTCATTGATCTCTGGGCGAGTGGCGGGCGGCGTGTTTACCAGCGGGAGTGCGCGCTAGAGCGAGCGGGAGCACGGGCAGCGGCGGGAGCGCGGAAAGTACGGATTTCTCCGTCCCTGGTGGTGAGGGGATGGAAAAAGGGACTGAGAAATCTGTACGCGTGGGGGTAAAGTGGTTAATGTATGACCAGCATTTACCTTCCTACACACACATTCTGATACACTGTTTACCTCTGATATCAAGGTATCAAGATATGAGATAAATGTGAGTTTACACTTGCTGGGGCTACAGTGGTGGGAAAAAAGTGAGTACAGTTCATGTAAAGTTTTATTTTTTAACTAGTGACTTAGCCCATTTAAAAACGGGCTACGTCTGTCACCGCGGCCAGCACACATGCACCCGCCGCACGCGCACCCGCCCTCCGCATGCGCGCACCCGCTCGGCCGCCTGCCCCCCTGGCTGTCCTGTTCCGTCCAAAGGGTGTCCCTGTGGCACATGCACAGTTGCGCAAATGCAGGGACACACCCACACATGGACACACTTGGACGCAGAGACAAAGGGGTTTTATTATGTAGGATGTATGTGGACATATCAATATTTTATCTTCATTCAAATGCTATATACCAGTGACTGACCGATCAATAACTCAGGCAAGCAAAGCTCTTAACATGATTGACATATTTGATCGCACACTTCTCTGAGGGCTTTTCTATGTGAAATTGAAAACCATGGGATTGCAACAGCTACAGTAGGAATTTGCCTTTTAAACATGGAATGCATTTGCAATTACTCAGCTTTGTGTGAACTAGAAGAACCTTCCATGATGGACCACTTCTGCTCAATGATTGAATATGCAAATAATCTCTTTATGTCCCTGAAAAGCCAAACACACACCCAGAACCACAAATATGCAGTTTGCCTATAGCTTTATTATTATTATTATTATTATTATTATTATTATTATTATTTTTATCAAGCTATATTAGTGACAGAATACTAGCTATAAACTAGTCACATTAAGCTGCATAATTGCAAAGAAAGGATGCCTGTTTTAAGAAGGCAAATTAACATTTAGACTTTTACATAAGAGGGATTTGAGGTTTGTTTTAAGTGAACCAAGCAACATTTTAACATCCAGGGCATCTCAATAGCACATTTAATATGCATGCCAACAATGTGGCTATATAAATAAAAAAAAAACTTAAATTTTACCTTTTCTTTTTACATTTAAACGTTTAGCAGAGTGTTTTATTAGCCTACTTTCGAGGCCTGCCCGAGCGCAGAAGTTTCAGGCAGATAAGGACTGATGTAATTATTTTATTTCACAAATTTGAAGAGCAAACAAAAAGCTTTCATCAGCAGGGGTGGCAGGTAGATTGGACAGTGCATTTCAAAGAGTTTACAGAAGACACAGATGCTATCTTCCCACCTTCCCCTGGATAAATAATGGACAGCTAGAGGGGGAACAAGGTAGCTCCTATAGCTATTAGAAACCAGAGAAAAAAAGTTGTGCTTGGTACAAAATCCTAGTGGCTCCTTTTTTTGCCATGACTTAACTAGGTACTCTGTAAAAAAAGACTTTGACATGAAATGCATGTAAAGATACTCTAAAACAATGATTGTGCCAAGGCATGCATGTGTCAACACTTATGCATATATCTTAATGATGATCCTAATCTGCTAATTATGATTACACAATATTTCATGTGATTTTTCATGTGCTTTTTCACATTTAGGGCTATACATAATTGTGATTTGGACATTCAACTGATTTTGTGTAATCCATTTGTAATTTTGCACAATTACACAAAATTTTGTGCAAGTTTGTGCTGACTTTAGAGGTTAATAGCAAAGTCCCCATATAATTTATCAAAAAGTTTTTGAGAACATCGATTTTAAAAATGCAAAGAAAAAATGGTTTTCAAACTAAAAAAAATGTTTAAAAAACATATTTCCTTTGCATTTTTAAAGTCGATAATGTCACTAACTACAAGGTCTAATTTCATTTTTTTTTTTATTTGTTTGCATATTCGCCTTAAAAGGAAGGTGCCCTTGCCCATGGTGTGGTGTGTACTGCACAGGCCCAGAACTACTGTGCCTGCTCACTACACTCCACACCACGTGCAAGTGAATGACAGCAGCGCTTGTGCAGGTGAAGTAGAGGACGACGAGGCGAGGTCGTCCTCTGTAGCGGAGGGGACCGGGAGCCAGCGGCTAAGTGTGGAGCTCCAGTGAGGGACATAGTGACTGCTAGGGGCTGGTGGAAGCCCTGGGTAAGTACAGTAAATGTCTTTTTTGTTCAACTTGAAGGAAAAGGAAGAGACTGCTACACTCACGTATATTGCATAACTGGGAGCATGGAAGTCAAATGCCAGAAGTCCATATGTACCAAGAAAATCCCGCTGCACCAGATAGTAGGGTGAAATAGGAAATCTTTTATTCTCTAAGAACATCAGTGTTACAGATAAAAGTTCACGCGTATCGGAGCAAAGGATGGCTCTTTATTCATAGCTTACAAATACATGTGTTACACAGATTATATAGTGTATAAGGCCACACCCCTAGGGGTGTATACTTTGGCCTTAAAGGTGCATACATTGCAATTTAAAAATGGTATAAACCACTACAATACAAATGCATAGGATCGCAAGGTCAATTAAAAACACCTATACATAGCATCAAATTGCGAACTCCCCATGGATCATTACACACGTGGGGACAAATGGTATAGATATTAGAATAACCCACTAGGTAGGTAGCTACCAGTTGCTGGAGGAACCAATGGAGAGGGAGGGGATGGGGAAAAGAGCAGGAAAGGAAGGAGTGGAAAAAAAAAGAAAAAAACTAAAACTTAAAGGGGAACTGAAGAGTGAGGTATATGGAGGCTGCCATGTTTATTTCCTTTTAATCAATACCAGTTGCCTGGCAGCCCTGCTGGTCTATTTCTCTGCAGTAGTATCTGAATAAAAACCATAAACAAGCATGCAGCTAGTCTTATCAGATCTGACTTTAAAGTCTGAACCACTGAAACACCTGATCTGCTGAATGCTTGTTCAGGGGCTATGGTTAATAGTATTAGAGGCAGAGGATCAGCAGGACTGCCAGGCAACTGGTATTGCTTAAAAGGAAATAAACATGACAGCCTCCATATACCTCACTCTTCAGTTCCCCTTTAAGCTAAAAAAAAAACAAAGGGGAAGGGGGGGGGGGAGGAGAAGGGAAGGGCGAGGGAAAAGAAAAGACACAGTTGCAGTATTATATTATTTGTCATAAAATGTATTAAGATCTTTTTTGTTCAGCTGCTCGGACCTTCCCTTTAACATAAATAGCATTTTGTTGACAATAACATATATGGAGGCTTTGCTATTAACCACTAAATTTAGCATGAAATTACATGAAAATTATGTGAAATTGTAAAATTACAGTCCTGATTATAATTACATAGGGAATAAATTAGGATTTTGGCCCGAAATTTTGCATTACAATTTTGCATCTTAACTGTGATATATGATGCAAACATATGATTATGCAAAATCCATGCTAATCACTAATCTACAACTTACTTATAACATTGTGTGGCTTGGTGTTAGTACAGGTGTTTGGCTATCCTCTTGAATGTTATTTTCAGTTATAGTTTCATTGTACCCTCTCATGTCATTCAACTACATATGAGTGATTCCCCAAATTAAAACCCCTTTTCCAACACCTTAAGCTCCTTTCTATCAATATCTTACTGATGCCTGACAATATTTTTTTGAGATATTGTGATGCTCACTATCTGCAGTCACCTGGAGATACTGCCCATCCAGGTAGAACCATTTTTAGCTAACCACGTTTTATACAGCTCTAACAGAAAGGATGGGCAGTTGCAGAAAAATGCACTGATCTATCACGCTGCTGAGTGACAAGATTTATTACATTAGCCTTGGGACATTTTATTAATTCCCTGTTCAATGGTACATTTGATCTATTCATTCATGTATCTTAACATGTAATTCCTATAGTATTTGTTAACATTTGCCTAGCTTTAGTCTTTAATTTTTATTTTTGGAAATTTTGAAATGGATTCTAATATTTTTCATATTAATAATAAAGTCAACATTGTATGACACCTTCAGCTATAATATCGATACACCATTTCAACAAAATAAATAGAAATTCAATATGTAGAAATTCAGAATTCAATATGTATGCTAGAAACAGACATAACACAGAGTTGAATTGTTTGAAAGTCTGAAATCCCCTGAATGTAAATTAGAGGTCAATGGCTTAACTTATTTAGTAAGCAATACACTGTATGCATGAGAATGAATCTATATATAGAGAGGTCTACTTAAGGAAGCTAAAGGTTTTTGTTGCTCATCCTCATACTTTGGCCCCTAGACATATGATTATCTTTAAAGTTTTAAGCACAAAATACTCTTTTTACATTTCTTTTTTATGAGTATTTTTGCCACAAACATAGTTCACTGCTGTAGGATAATTTACTGATCAGAAACTACATAGAGAAAGACAACACATTTAGGACTTTAGGACAGTTATAAAAATGTATTTCAAATAATTTGTCACTTTAAAGGAATACTATCAATACTAAAGTGTTCTAAAATGACAATGTACAAATAATGTCTAAGTAGCTGTGTAAACATTTTCCTACTTTTCATGTTACATATCAGAGGCAAAAGCTTTAATTCATTGTGTGTAGATTTTAGCTGTGCAAATTTGGACAGAGGCGCCAGGCAGGTTAAAACGATCTAAAAACAACTAAAAAGAAGGAGTACAGGTGGACTTACCTCCTGAAATGATGGACAATCGAGATTGTTCAAATCGCAAATAACAATTTATTTTGGCACTCCGCAACGCGTTTCGCAGGTATAACCCGCTTCATCAGGCAAGGAGTGCAAGCTCAAAAAGGTCCAATAGTGGCAATGCATCTTTTGTTTCAAGTGCAAATTTTAGCTGTTTGGAATGTCTCAATTGCAGAGGTATGAATCTGTATGAATCTCTGCAGTCTGACATGCTAAGAACAGTGTAATATTGAAGCAGATGATTTGAAAACAGTTATTAGGTTTCACACACTACAGTATTTTACAAATGTTTATGTTGCACATAAGATACATTTCCTCTGCTCTCTCTGAGAGAAAGCTCTGCCGGTCTCTGACTGAGCTCTATACACACAGAGTTAGCTGATACACTCTGTGAGAGAATTTCCCACCTCCCCTCATGGCTGAGTCTGCTGTCAGAATTGCTGTCAGAAAAACGTGAAAGGAATTAGATAACAGTAATCAAATAGATAAGCAGTGAAATGTATACACCAGTACTTAGCAGCACTTCCCAAACATTTTCTATCTCAATTGAAATAAACATGTTAATTGATAGTGTCCCTTTAACAAAATGCAAAAAAATGTCCACATCCTTTTGGCATCTTGTAACTTATTTGGATTGCAGTATACAAAGTGCAATGATAGAATCATTAAAGTATCAACATTTACATGTGCTACAAAATGTAGTGGCACTGCAAAAAAAATACATTAACTGTTTCTCCTAATGTATCTCCTAGGAGATAATTTCCATCTTCTCTTTAAAATAAATTTTCATCAGTTTGCATTTGTAAAAGTACCAGAAAGTTGGTGAAAAAGTTCAATTAACATTATTTTGAGTATTTTCATGCTTGCTGGTGGTTTAAAAGGCAGTTTATGACAAGGTGTGAAAATATTACCTACATGAAAAGTCAGCAGAAAAAATGAATAGCATATGGGCCATGCCATCTTGTACACACTGCTCTGATGCTGATTGTGTTCTACTACACATGATCAGCAATAAACAGCATCCCCAAAGGGTTCTTTTTCACCTGATGGTTTAATGGGTAGAGTTTATGTGCACAGAACTCAAATCTGAACCCCAGCAAAATCAATGACATTGAAAATCTGTTGGGTGATTAGAGGTCTGTGTCAATGGGAATAATCACAACAGAACCTTCATCTAGCCACATATCTACTGGTGTCATGTCAGTACTTTCCATGTATTTGGTAGGTGGGAACCTTAGAATTTAAAGAAAACATCTGGGACCATTTGCAATTAACTTTTCAACTGAAAAAGTACCAAAAGTACTGGTAGTTGAAAAAGTACTGAGTATTTTCTTGCTTGTTGGTAGCTTAAAGAGAACCCGAGGTGGGTTCTAAGAATTCTATCAGCACACAGAGGCTGAGTCTGCATATACTGACCAGCCTCTGTTGCTATACAGTTCCCCCCACAGGCCCCTCTGCGCTCTGCTTGCCCCCCATAAATCGTACGCCGAGCTGTCAATACACAGCGTGTCGCAGCCGGTGGTTTACCTCTGCATCTGTCAGTCTCGCCGCTCCCCGCCTCCTCCATAGCTCCAGTCCCCGCCCGCATCCCTTCCCTCCAATCAGCGGTGAGGGAGGGGACACGGGCGGGAACCAGAGCTATGGAGGAGGCGGGGGAGCGACGAGACTGACAGATGCAGAGGTAAACAGCCAACAGCTCGGCGTATGATTTATGGGGGGCAAACAGAGCGCAGGGGGGCCTGTGGGGGGAACTGTATAGCAACAGAGGCTGGGCAGTATATGCAAAGTCAGCCTCTGTGTGCTGATAGCATTCTTAGAACCCACCTCAGGGTTTTCTTTAAAAGCATTTTATTGATAAGGTGTGAAAATATCACCCAGGAGAAACCTTAGGAGAAAAAAAATGAATTAAATAAGGGCCCACGGTTTGCTGTCACATTGACAATCATCTATGGAATATCAGAGGCTTTTTAATTTAACCTCTGCAGGCCCACGCCTGTGGTTCAGAGGGCTGCTGGCAGCTAGTAGAGATGGCCTAAGCGGTTCGCCAGCGAACGGTTCCAGGCGAACTTCCAGGGGTTTGCGATCGCAGAGAACCGCAAACTTTAACGGAAGTTTGATTCACCCCCATAGTGCACCATTAGTGTCAACTTTGACCCTCTACATCACAGTCAGCAGGCACATTGTAGCCAATCACGCTACACTCCCACCTGGAGCCACTCCCCCCTTATAATAGGCATGCATCGCCGGCCGTTTTACTCACACGTGTGCCTGCAGTAAATAGAGAAGGGACAGCTGCTGCAGACTCTCTCATAGGGAAAGATTAGTTAGGCTCTTGTAGGCTTCTTAGCTTGCTCCTTGCTGATTCTTATTGCTAAAATAGCACCCCACAACTGCTCTTTTGAGAGTTAATCTTGTTCTTGTGATCTATTTTTTTTTCTGTGTGTCCCACTGACCCTTGTGTTACAGCCTTGATAATTCATACTGTGTGTGCCACTGCCAGGCCCAGCACATTCAGTGACTACCTGTGTGTGTGACAGGTGCACATTACCCATCACTGCATATACCTACCTGTTGTTCACTGTGCATCCACCCACCTACGTGAGCGCACGCAGTGTCACTGTGCCTGTCCGCTACCTGTCTGTGTGTGACAGGTGCACATTGTAATACCCATTACTGCATATACCTACCTACCTGTTGTTCACAGTGCACCCATCCACCTACGTGAGCTGAGCGCACGCAGTGTCACTGTGCCTGTCCGCTACCTGTCTGTGTGTGACAGGTGCACACTGTAATTCTCATTACTGCATATACCTACCTACCTGCTGTTCACAGTGCACCCACCTACCTACAGTATGTGAGTTGAGCGAACGCAGTGTCACTGTGCCTGTCCGCTACCTGTCTGTGTGTGACAGGTGCACACTGTAATACCCATTACTGCATATACCTACCTACCTGTTGTTCACAGTGCACCCACCTACCTACGTGAGTTGAGCGCACGCAGTATCACTGTGCCTGTCCGCTACCTGTCTGTGTGTGACAGGTGCACATTGTAATACCCATTACTGAATATACCTACCTACCTGTTGTTCACAGTGCACCCACCTACCTACGTGAGCTGAGCGCACGCAGTATCACTGTGCCTGTCCGCTACCTGTCTGTGTGTGAAAGGTGCACATTGTAATACCCATTACTGCATATACCTACCTACCTGTTGTTCACAGTGCGCCCACCTACCTACGCGAGCTGAGCGCACGCAGTGTCACTGTGCCTGTTCGCTACCTGTCTGTGTGTGACAGGTGCACACTGTAATTCTCATTACTGCATATACCTACCTACCTGTTGTTCACAGTGCACCCACCTACCTATGTGAGTTGAGCGAACGCAGTGTCACTGTGCCTGTCCGCTACCTGCCTGTGTGTGACAGGTGCACACTGTAATACCCATTACTGCATATACCTACCTACCTGTTGTTCACAGTGCACCCACCTACCTACGTGAGCTGAGCGCACGCAGTATCACTGTGCCTGTCCGCTACCTGTCTGTGTGTGACAGGTGCACATTGTAATACCCATTACTGCATATACCTACCTACCTGTTGTTCACAGTGCGCCCACCTACCTATGCGAGCTGAGCGCACGCAGTGTCACTGTGCCTGTTCGCTACCTGTCTGTGTGTGACAGGTGCACACGGTAATTCTCATTACTGCATATACCTACCTACCTGTTGTTCACAGTGCACCCACCTACCTATGTGAGTTGAGCGAACGCAGTGTCACTGTGCCTGTCCGCTATCTGTCTGTGTCTGTGTGTGACAGGTGCACATTGTAATACCCATTACTGCATATACCTACTTACCTGTTGTTCACAGTGCACCCACCTACCTACGTGAGTTGAGTGCATGCAGTGTCACTGTGCCTGTCCGCTACCTGTCTGTGTGTGACAGGTGCACATTGTAATACCCATTACTGCATATACCTACCTACCTGTTGTTCACAGTGCACCCACCTACCTATGTGAGTTGAGCAAACGCAGTGTCACTGTGCCTGTCCGCTACCTGTGTGTGACAGGTGCACACTGTAATACCCATTACTGCATATACCTATCTACCTGTTGCTCACAGTGCACCCACCTACCTATGTGAGTTGAGCGCACGCAGTATCACTGTGCCTGTACGCTACCTGTCTGTGTGTGACAGGTGCACATTGTAATACCCATTACTGCATATACCTACCTACCTGTTGTTCACAGTGCGCCCACCTACCTATGTGAGCTGAGCGCAAGCAGTGTCACTGTGCCTGCCCACTACCTGTCTGTGTGTGACAGGTGCACATTGTAATACCCATTACTGCATATACCTACCTACCTGTTGTTCACAGTGCACCCACCTACCTACGTAAGCTGAGTGCACGCAGTGTCACTGTGCCTGTCCGCTATCTGTCTGTCTGTGACAGGTGCACATTGTAATACCCATTACTGCATATACCTACCTACCTGTTGTTCACAGGGCACCCACCCACCTACCTACGTGAGTTGAGTGCATGCAGTGTCACTGTGCCTGTCCGCTACCTGTCTGTGTGTGACAGGTGCACATTGTAATACCCATTACTGCATATACCTACCTACCAGTTGTTCACAGTGCACCCACCTACCTACGTGAGCTGAGCGCACGCAGTGTCACTGTGCCTGTCCGCTATCTGTCTGTCTGTGACAGGTGCACATTGTAATACCCATTACTGCATATACCTACCTACCTGTTGTTCACAGGGCACCCACCCCCCTACCTACATGAGTTGAGTGCATGCAGTGTCACTGTGCCTGTCCGCTACCTGTCTGTGTGTGACAGGTGCACATTGTAATACCCATTACTGCATATACCTACCTACCTGTTGTTCACAGTGCACCCACCTACCTACGTGAGCTGAGCGCACGCAGTGTCACTGTGCCTGTCCGCTTCCTGTCTGTGTGTGACAGGTGCACACTGTAATTCTCATTACTGCATATACCTACCTACCTGTTGTTCACAGTGCACCCACCTACCTATGTGAGTTGAGTGAACGCAGTGTCACTGTGCCTGTCCGCTACCTGTCTGTGTGTGACAGGTGCACATTGTAATACCCATTACTGCATATACCTACCTACCTGTTGTTCACAGTGCACCCACCTACCTATGTGAGTTGAGTGAACGCAGTGTCACTGTGCCTGTCCGCTACCTGTCTGTGTGTGACAGGTGCACATTGTAATACCCATTACTGCATATACCTACCTACCTGTTGTTCACAGTGCACCCACCTACCTATGTGAGCTGAGAGCAAGCAGTGTCACTGTACCTGCCCACTACCTGTCTGTGTGTGACAGGTGCACATTGTAATACCCATTACTGCATATACCTACCTACCTGTTGTTCACAGTGCACCCACCTACCTACGTGAGTTGAGTGCACACAGTGTCACTGTGCCTGTCCTCTATCTGTCTGTGTCTGTGTGTGACAGGTGCACATTGTAATACCCATTACTGCATATACCTACTTACCTGTTGTTAACAGTGCACCCACCTACCTACGTGAGCTGAGCGCACGCAGTGTCACTGTGCCTGTCCGCTATCTGTCTGTCTGTGACAGGTGCACATTGTAATACCCATTACTGCATATACCTACCTACCTGTTGTTCACAGTGCACCCACCTATCTACGTGAACTGAGAGCACGCAGTGTCACTGTGCCTGTCCACTACCTGTCTGTGTGTGACAGGTGCACATTGTAATACCCATTACTGCATATACCTACCTGTTGTGTTTAATGCACCCACCTGATCACTGCATATACCTACCTGTTGTGTTCAGTGCACCCACTTACCTACGCGAGTTCACGCAGTGTGATATACCACTCCATGCATACCTGTTAACTGCACCTGTGTGACTGCACATTGTATTAGTCAAGTCAGTGCATACCTTTCACTTCATCCCCCCCCCCCCGATATGGACAAAACTGACAAAACAAGTAGAGGCAGAAGTAGAGGCAGACCCAGAGGAAGGCCACCTGGCAGGTCTGTGCGAGGTCATGCTGATGTGATTTTGTGTGGCCCTGGACCAAAGTACAGTGCTCAGAAGAAGGCACGTCCCATCAACTCCCAAGATTGTCAGGACGTTGTTGACTATTTAACACAGAACACCTCAACTTCCGCAGCCACCAGTGCTACTCCAAGTACCACATCCGCTACATTTGACACTTCGCAGGAGTTATTTGGTGGGGAAATCACTGATGCACAGCCATTATTGTTACAACCAGATGAAGGCACTAAGCAATTTACAGCAACTTATATGTCTGAGTTAGGCGACACTATGGACGTAACGTGTGCGGAGGGGGATGATGAAGTACCTACTGTTGGTGCAGTTTTTGAGGTGTCTGAGGCAAGCAAAGCTGGGCAGGATGATTATAATGATGATGATGATACAGATCCCACGTATGTTCCCAATAGAGGAGATGAACAGGGGTACAGTTCAGAGGGGGAGTCAGAGAGGAGTAGGAGGAGACAAGTTCCAGAAAGAAGCAGGGGGTGCTCATCATCAGAAACAACTGGTGACAGTGTCTGGTGCCATGTATTGCCACCTATGTACAGCCAGCCAACATGCCCTTCAACGTCAGCTGCTGATGCCACCATAGTGCCATCACCCCAGTGGGGCTCAGCGGTTTGGACATTTTTTAGTGTGTCTGCCTCAGATCAGAGCAATGCCATCTGTTCTCTCTGCCTCCAAAAATTGATCCGTGGAAAGTCCAACACTCACGTAGGGAAAAGTGCCTTACGAAGGCACATGGAGAAAAGGCACAAACTGCAATGGGAAGAGCACCTGAGCAAAAGCAGCACACAAAAGAAAAGCCACCCTCCTTCTCCTCCTCCTCCTTCAGGTGCAGCATCTTCAGCCGCTTTCTCCCTTGCACCTTCACAGCCTCCCTCCTCCACTCTGCCTCTGCCCTTGAGTGGTTCCTCCTCCTCTGCCCACAGCAGCCAGGTGTCCGTGAAGGAAATCTTTGAGCGGAAGAAGCCAATTTCTGCCAGTCACCCCCTTGCCCGGCATCTGACAGCTGGCTTGGTGGAACTGTTTGCTCGCCAGCTGTTACCATACCAGCTGGTGGACTCTGAGGCCTTCCGTGTATTTGTGGCCATTGGGATACAGCAGTGGAAGATACCAGGCCGCAATTATTTATCTAAAAAGGTGATACTCAAACTGTACCATGAAGTGGAGAGGCAAGTGGTGTCATCTCTGGCACACAGCGTTGGGTCAAGGGTCCACCTGACCACGGATGCCTGGTCTGCCAAGCACGGTCAGGGCTGCTACATTACTTACACAGCCCATTGGGTCAACCTGGTGACCGATGGCAAGCAGGGAGTATGTGGCTGTGCAGCGGACCAACTTGTGACACCTCCACGGCTTGCAGGCAGGAGTCCTGCCACCTCCTCTCCCTCTCCTCCTGCTACATCCTCTTCGCTATCGTACTCCTCCTCCTCCTTGGCTGAGTGGCAGTTCAACTCTACTGGTGCTGCGATCTCCTCTCCAGCTACACAGCCCCATTATAATATTTATTATCATGTTATTTATTATCATGTTTATCTATTCATAAGTTCATCTACTTGCTTATATATGACATAAGGATGGACCATTTGTATTCCTATGTATTTCTTGTGCGTATGTACGAATTTACTGTTAAAAGGCTTGTTATATCCCCGTAGCACACCTCCCTGAAATGTACCGTATCCTCCATTCCCCCAAGCTAGACTTCACAACAGGCGAGCTTAAGACTAGATTTATCAAAGCCTGTTACTTTCTCTAGTATGTAGGTTACTGCTGTCCCTTCTGTGCATCTAAATGTTTAAATTATTATGTTTTTAGGAGCGTACAGCTTCTTATCGTTGGGATTTCCGGTTGCTAAGCAACCGGATGCTTGTAACACGTCTCCTCTTTCCGCGTGATATGCGTGCACTAACATTGTATTTTTCCACCCACCCCCGCTGCGATCTATATGGCTCTAGGAGTGCACTGCCTCCTGCTTGTTATCCTTTGGTTGCTACACAACCAGACGTATATTACGCGCCCCTTTGTCTGCCTGATACGTGCGCACTAATATTGATTCTATCCGACCACCGTCGGTGCTTCCTGAACGTTGCCAAGCAACAGTACGTCTTTTAACTTTGCCCGTCTGCGCCATGACGTCATCTGATGAAGGCGTGGAACGCCGAAACGTGTCATGACGTCCTAGGCGCAGGGCAGCTGCCGTTACTCCCCATGTACCCCATACCGCTGGCGTGACTGGATCCTTAGGATTACCACAACTACTGGCCATAGTGTGGAGGTGGCCAGGCCGGTGATATTACATCTAGGACACGGTGATATACAACATTGTGATGAGCTTTGTTTTACTTTTAACATTGTAAGTTTTATTCATTACCTTGTGCAAGAAGCAACATTAAAAAGTTAATGCACCAGAGAGCGCACCTCTCCTTTTTCCTTTTTTCTGTTTTCACCAGTACGTTTACCCTAATCCCAGAGTAAGCCAGGAGCAGCACTCATTGGTGGCTTAACGATTTCTTGTGGAGACACTAACTGGCTGAGCGCAGTGGAATATTTTTGAATTGCACATGCAGAACAAGCTGGCAACTATGCTTTACAATGCGTTTAAGGGTGATGTCACAGCACAACGCAATAAATGTACCACTGCCAGTAATCCTTCTACCATGTCCACACAGGTAAGGACAGGACGCTCCAGCGATCTCATGGTGATGTCGGACATATGGACATTCTTTAGTCCAATGCCTCTACTTCGCGCTTCCGGATCCACCCTCCATCAACACCTGGACTGGCAGGTAGCCGACTACCTGGCCTTAAGTGTGAATGTAGACACTGTGAGCAGCGATGAACCCTTGGACTACTGGGTGCGCAGGCTTGACCTATGGCCAGAGCTGTCCCAATTTGTCATCCAATTTCTGTCTTGCCTTGCCTCAAGCATCCTATCAGAAAGGACCTTCAGCGCAGCTGGAGGCATTGTCACTGAGAAGAGAAGTCGCCTAAGTCACAAAAGTGTTCAGTACCTCACCTTTATCAAAATGAATGAGGCATGGATCCCGGAGGGCTACTGCCTGCCTGAAGACTAAGTCAGTCCCCACACACAGCATCTATTCCTGCACACTGTGTGACTGGCTGCCTGCCCCAAGACTAAGTCACTCCCCACACAGCATCTCTGCCCTTGACTGCCTTCTCCGCCACCACCAAGAGGGTCCAGGACTCCAGGCAGATCCTGAATTTTTAAGGCCGCTGCTAGCAGCGGCCACTATAATATTTTTTCTGGTGCGTGTACATGCCTGCCTAATTTTTCTGGCTGCAGTGCAGCTGCAACAACAAAACAAAAGACATGTACATGTGCCCATTCCCCTTCGTGATCTCATTACCTTGCCGCGGTGAAGGGGCTTGCGTATCACAATGAAGCAATGATCACCGGCTATATGAGTGTCTCGGGAGAGGGGGGCACACCCACAATAATAAGGTTGTTGCATTATTGTGGACAGACCACATCATGATCAGCTGCACAATCACTGTTCTGTCATTCAGCTACATCAGCCCTGCGACCATATGGGATGGAAAGCCGCCATCACCTGCACTCTCGTCATGGTGCGCACCAGTCCAGCATGGCCGTCACTACACAAACAGCTGTTTGCAGTCACTGCATACCTTTCACTGCATCTGTGACTGCACATTGTATTATACCTGGCAGTCAGTGCATACCTTTCACTTGAATTGATGGCAGACTTGCTCTCCATAACAGATTCTCGTTACAGGTAGTAAAGCCGATCAGTGTCATATACAGCAGGGCCTCGAAAGTCCTCCTGTATTGCTATTTTTGGTCACTACCTTGGGACGTGCATGCCATGCCTGCTGCCTTCCTTGGATGTGTGGTGGTAGCCGTTTCTCAGGCTCCAACTCCGGACTGGAATCGAACCCTGATTCCCCGGCCATTACCTGTGGTTACAATGGCAGACTTGCCCTCCATAACAGATTCTCGTTAAAGGATTTAAAGTTGATTCATCTCATATACAGCAGGGCCTCGAAAGTCTTCCTGTATTGTTATTTTTGGTCACTACCTTGGGAAGTGCATGCCATGCCTGCTGCCTTCCTTGGATGTGTGGTGGTAGCCGTTTCTCAGGCTCCAACTCCGGACCGGAATCGAACCCTGATTCCCTGGCCATTACCCGTGGTCACAATGGCAGACTTGCCCTCCATAACCGATTCTCGTTAAATGAATTAAAGTTGATTCATCTCATATACAGCAGGGCCTCATATACTGCAGGGCATTTTTGATGGAAAGAATTTCTGCTGAGGAAGTGGTGAAAGCCAAAGAGCAGCTTGCCATTAAAAAAACTCCACGACCAGATGGCCTGACAGCCAAATTTTATAAGGTTTTCAAGGACATTCTGGCTCCTGAGTTGGCGGAGGTTTACAATCGCAGCCTTGCAGAGGATGAGCTTCCTCCCTCTATGAGAGAATCAGCCATTATTCTTTTGTCATAGGATAAAGATTCTTTAATGATTGAGAATTGGCGACCCATCAGCCTTTTCAATGTTGATCGAAAGATTCTGATTAAAATAATTTTTGGGCTTTTGAGTCAGGTGGCAAATGAGGTACTTTCTCGCCAGCAGCACTGTTCTGTCCAGGGGAGAAGCACTTTTTCAGCCGTATTAACGGACCGGGAGATTTTGGAGAGATGCAGGGCTGCTGGTTGGGGAAAGAACTTACTGGCGTTGGATCAGGCAAAGGCTTTTGATCGTGTCAATCATGAGTATCTGTGGATGCTCCTTAGTAAATATGGTCTGCCGGGGAGGTTTATCAATTGGCTTAAAGTTTTGTACAAAGGTGCTGAAAGTTTCCCGCTTGTCAATGGTTGGGTTGGACAGATCTTTGAGGTTAGATCTGAGGTGCGCCAGGGGTGTCCGTTGAGTCCCCTGCTATATGCTTTTGCCATTGATCCTTTCAAAAGAAGGATTGAGGGTGGAGCCTTGTGTGGGGTGCCGTCGGGCATTGCTGGTGTACCTCCTCTCAAGGTTGTGGCTTATGCTGATGTGACTGTGGTGATCTCTGGGCAGGAGGAGGCAGAAGGCATTTGTGCAGAGATTGCCTGTTACTCATTGGCATCGGGTTCCAAGATCATTCAGGATAAATGTGAGGCTTTCTGGATGGGTAAGGAAAATGAGAGCTTCTTGCTTCCGGTCTCTTTTCCAGCACCAAAGGAAAAGATTAAAATACTTGGCATAGAATTTGGTCCGGGTGGCTATGGTCACCAAAATTGGGAAAGCAGACTAAAATGTGCTGAGGCTAAGGTGGTCAGCTGGAAAGGTTGGCAATTGACTTTCAGAGAAAGGATTGACATAGTCAAAACCTATCTGATTCCAATTATGTTAAATGTCAGTTTTGTCTGTATTTTGCCAGTGTCTCTTCACACAAGGCTCTACAGCTTGTTTTTCCAGATGCTCTGGGGAAATAAGATGAACGACGTTAAGAGGAATGTCACCTATCGGTCAAGGCAGAAGGGTGGCTTAGGGATGGTCAACCCAGTGGTTTTCTTTTCTCTGTTATTTATTAAACGCAATCTTGGTAAAATGTATGCAGAGGAACTGCCTGGATGGATGGGTATTTTCCAGTCTTGATTTAAACCTTTTTTTTAACCCCCCTGGCGGTATGAAAAATTCCGCCAGGGGGCAGCGCAGCAGTTTTTTTTTTTTTAATCATGTAGCGAGCCCAGGGCTCGCTACATGATAGCCGCTGCTCAGCGGCATCCCCCCAGCCCCACCGATCGCCTCCGGCGATAGGCGATCAGGAAATCCCGTTCAAAGAACGGGATTTCCTGGAGGGCTTCCCCCGTCGCCATGGCGACGGGGCGGGATGGCGTCGCCGACGTCAGCGATGTCGGGACGTCATTGGGAGTCCCGAACCACCCCTCGGCGCTGCCTGGCACTGATTGGCCAGGCAGCGCACAGGGTCTGGGGGGGGGGGGGCCGCGCGCCGCATCAGATAGCGGCGATCGGGTGGGGGCCGGCGGCGATCAGAGTGCTGGCGCAGCTAGCAAAGTGCTAGCTGCGTCCAGCAAAAAAAAAAATTGTGAAAATCGGCCCAGTAGGGCCTGAGCGGCACCCTCCGGCGGCTTACCCCGTGTCCAGCACGGGGTTACCGCTAAGGAGGTTAAGGCAATAGGAAGGAGGTGGTTTGGTGAAAAGACTGAGGGCTGGTCCTGATTATCTTCCGGCCTATGTTGCACTGTGTCTGAAAATGATGAGGCAATGGGAACTGACGAAGGAGGAGATCATTTAAATCCCTAGGAAAGCCCTGTAGGGGAGAGAGTGATTGAAAACTTTTTTTCAGGACCCATTGGCCCTGAGAGATTGCCCAAGCCCAATTATGGAGGAGGGTTTGCGCTTGCTATGTTCTCCCAGGATTCCTAACAAATTCAGGGACATGGCTTGGCTTTCCTTTCATGGCAGACTCTTTGTTAGAGGAAATTTGAAGTTCATAGGGGAAAGGGATCATGGTTGTCCTCATGAGGAGTGTGGTCATGTGGAGGAGGCCATGGACCATTTCCTGGTGGACTGTTCCTTTAAGAAAGAAGTATAGAAACAGGTGGGCATTGCTTTAGGTATTCCTTTCCTTGAGCGGCTTAGTTATGCGGAGTGGACATATGGGGCATTCAATAACCGGAAGTCATTTAATTTGGACACTTTATTTTTAGTCAACTTAGTGATCCGGTATTACACTTGGAATGCATGGTGTCAAATTGCGATTCATCAGAAAGTCCTCCCTGTCCAGGTGGTGGTGCAGGGCATTATTGGTGAGGTTGGGAAGATTCGGGGTCTTGAGGAGGGAAGGTTGAATCGGGGGGAATGGCGTCTGCTTTGGCGGGACATCAAACCTCCATGATTTGGCCAAACCTCCTTATTGGTGAGCTTCCTTTTTCTTTTTACTTAGTGTAACGATCGGTGGGCGCAGAGAGTATCTGATTACCGGTGATCTGCAGTATCACCGGAAATACAGATATATACCAGATTATAAGTGATCTGCAGTCTCACCGATAATCCGATATACAAACTAACCTCTGTTCGCCTGAGTAGAGTGTAGTGTTTGGTGCAACAGTAACACTTAGAGGACAAGGCCTCAATGCAGCAAGGAGTACTGCACAGATTCCTTCCGCAGACCTGAGCTCTCCAAGACGGGAGGAGTCAGACTGACAGTAGGAAGGTATATCTGAAAGTGACCCTCAGGAGGAAGGATCGCTAACAGAGCGAGGAACCGCCTCTAACGGTAAGGTCGGTTCTCGAGGTCGGACAAGCCAGGTCGTACACACACGGACAGATAAAGTACAAGATCAGGAGGCAAAGGCGGAGTCAAAGTACAGGCAGGGTTCAGCAACGGGGTATCAGATATATCGGGGTACAAAATCAGGAGGCAGAAGCAGAGTCAAGGAACGAGCCGGGGTTCGGCAACAGAGTATCAGAAATATTGAGGTACAAGATCAGAGTTCAGGAGGATAGTCAAGGCAGGCAAAAGTCATAACAGATAATCACAATCAAACTAGTACTTTAGCTATCAACAGAATCTAGCTAAGTGTAGGTTTACAGCTCCAGCTGGTCCCGGCACACTTGCGGATCTGACTACGGATCTGGGTGCTCCCACATATGTGATCGCACGCCAGACAAAGAGCAAGTGAACAACCAGCAGTATATATACTCTAGGACCTTTCCAGGACCTCCCTAATTGCTGGTCCAATGGGAGCAGTGGAATTTGTCAGCTGACCCAGCTGATCAGCCGACTCCCTTCTAACTGCTATTTAAACTCTGCCTCTGTGCTCGCGCGCGTGTAAGTCTGAATCTTGGTGGACTATCAGTCCCAGCCACACCAGTACTGTCTTGCAATGTATCTAGTGAACCAAGTGCGGGAGCCGCCTCCAATGCGGATTCCGCCGTTCCCAATGCGGATTCCGCCGCTCTCCCTGAGCGGCATGCAGCGTTTTTTCCGCGTTGTGGCGTCCTGCTGGACGCGGAAACAGCCGCCTCACCTTGAGAGGCCGCGGCTTTTCCGCGTTTCATTACAGTACCCCCCCCCCCCCCCCCGAGGAGTGGACTCCGGACAACTCCTACCAGGCTTCTCGGGGTGTAAGGTATGAAATTCTTCCCTCAACTCATCCGCATGCATGCGAGTCCCTGGGACCCATTGTCTCTCCTCAATGCCATACCCCTTCCAGTGTACCAGGTACTGTACCGAGTTCTGGACAATGCGTGAGTCCAAAATTTTCTCTATTTCGAACTCGGGTTGGCTGTCCACCAGAACCGGAGGAGGCGGAGTAGGGCCCACATGGACTGCGGGTTTGAGCAGAGACACGTGAAACGACCTTACGCCCCGCATGCTGGCAGGAAGATCAATAACGTAAGTGACGTTGTTAATTCTCCTAGTCACGGAAAATGGACCCACAAACCTAGGGCCCAGTTTGGCAGAAGGCTGCTTCAAGGTCAAGTGGCGTGTGGACACCCAGACTAAATCCCCTGGCTGAAATTTCCATTCCACGGACCGTCTCTTGTCCGCTTGACCCTTCTGATTCTGGAATGCCTTCTGCAAGTTCCCCTTAACGATTCCCCAATTGTCCCTCAGTGACCTCTGCCAATCCTCCAGTGCTGGAAAAGGAGAAGAGACAATTGGAAAAGGGGAGAATTTGGGTGACCTCCCTGTCACAATCTGGAATGGAGAGAAACCAGACGAAGAATTCTTTAAATTATTTTGTGCGAATTCCGCAAAGGGTAAAAATTTTACCCAGTCACTCTGAGCTTCCGCAACGTAACATCTCAGGAATTGCTCCAAAGACTGATTAATTCGTTCAGTCTGCCCGTTTGTCTGTGGGTGGTAGCCTGACGAAAAAGACAATTTCATGCCCATCTGGTTGCAAAATGCCCTCCAGAATCCAGACACGAATTGGACTCCCCTATCTGACACAATGTCTTCCGGAATGCCATGCAGCCGGAAGACGTGAATGATGAACAATTCGGCCAGTTCTTGGGCCGAGGGGAGTCCTTTCAGAGGCACAAAATGGGCCATTTTGCTAAAACGGTCGACTACCACCCAGATGACCGACATGCCTTCGGACCTGGGCAATTCCCCCACAAAATCCATGGACAGGTGGGTCCATGGCTCACTCGGGGTGGGCAAAGGCTGCAACCTTCCTACAGATGCAAGCCGGGAGGGTTTACTCTTGGCACATACCGCACACTCCCTGACATACTCCTTGCAATCTGTTGCCAAAGAAGGCCACCAAGCGCACCTGGCAATCAGATCCTGCGTTCTGGCAGCTCCAGGATGACCAGCATTCTTATGGTCATGAAAGAGTTGCAGGATTTGTAAGCGAAATGGTAGAGGGATAAACATGACCCCTTCAGGTTTTCCCTCAGGAACATCCTGCTGAAAGGGACCCAACACCTCTGTCCAATCCTCCCAGGTTTCCGTGGCAGCTAATACTAGTTTCTGTGGGATGATGGACTCAGGAGCGGGGGACTGTGCTGTCTCTGGTTCAAAACACCTGGAGAGGGCATCCGCCTTGGTATTCTTACTACCTGGAGTATACGTAATCAGGAATGTGAACCTCGAGAAAAACAGAGACCATCGGGCCTGCCGAGGGCTTAATCTCTTAGCCCCCTCGATGTATTCCAGATTCTTGTGGTCGGTATAAACCGTGATCGTGTGCTCTGCTCCTTCTAGCCAATGACACCATTCCTCGAAGGCTAACTTAATGGCTAGAAGCTCCCTGTTGCCTATATCGTAGTTTCTCTCCGCAGGAGAAAACCTCCGAGAAAAATAGGCACACGGGTGTAATCTACCCTGTAAGCCTGAACGTTGAGACAGCACAGCTCCCACTCCAACCTCTGAGGCGTCTACCTCAACAACGAAAGGAAAAGAAGTGTCCACGTGTCTTAGTATGGGTGCTGAGCAGAACAGTTCCTTTAACGTAGAGAATGCCTGTAAAGCCTCAGGAGGCCAGTGAGTGGTGTCTGCCCCTTTCTTTGTAAGACTGGTGAGGGGTGCGACTACTGTGGAGTACCCCTTTATGAACCTCCTATAATAGTTTGCAAACCCCAAGAACCGTTGCAAAGACTTCAACCCCACCGGCTGCGGCCACTCCAGTACCACGGAGACTTTGGCAGGGTCCATAGACAGGCCCGAGGTGGAGATTATATATCCCAGAAAGGCGACAGACGTAACCTCGAAAATACACTTCTCAAGTTTTGCGTACAACAAATTCTGCCTCAGCTTGTCCAGTACAAATCTGACATGGGTTCTGTGATCAGGGAGATTGTTAGAAAAGATAAGAATGTCATCCAGGTAGATTAACACAAACTTTCCCAACACCTCCCTAAATACCTCATTAATGAGTTCCTGGAAAACGGCCGGGGCATTACATAACCCGAAGGGCATCACTAGGTACTCGTAGTGCCCGTTAGGTGTATTGAAGGCCGTTTTCCATTCATCGCCCTTTCTTATGCGCACCAGATTGTATGCCCCCCGTAAATCCAGTTTCGAAAAAATCCTCGCATCAGTGACCTGTGTGAACAAATCGTCTATTAACGGCAACGGGTAGCGATTCTTCACTGTGATTTTATTTAGGCCCCGGTAATCGATACATGGTCGTAAACCCCCGTCTTTTTTCTTAACAAAAAAGAAGCCTGCCCCGGCCGGCGACCGGGACGGGCGAATGAAGCCCTTGGCCAAGTTCTCACTGATATACTCCTGCATGGCTAGTTTTTCAGGTCCAGACAGATTATACAAATGGCCTCGAGGGGGCATACAACCAGAACGGAGGTCAATGGGGCAGTCGAAAGGGCGATGCGGGGGCAATTTATCCGCAGCCTTAGGACAGAACACGTCAGCATAATCCGAGTACTGTTCAGGTACACCTTCCACTTGTACCCTGGTTTGACCTATCGTCAGCCTCCCTAAACACTGCTGGAGACAACGAGGTGACCATGCTGTTAACTGCCCCGTGGCCCAATCTATCTGTGGTGAATGGATTTGTAACCACGGCATGCCTAGGATAATTGTGGAGGTGGACATATGTAATACAATGAACTGTAGTTTCTCTTTGTGCAGCACCCCTATAGTGACTCCCACTTCTGATGTCTGTGATAACGGATGATTCCTCTGCAGAGGGGAATCATCCACTGCAGTAACCTGGACGGGTGGTTTTACTGGGGTGAGTGGAATACCCAACCTTTTAGCAAACTCAAAGTCCATAAAATTAGCTGCAGCGCCAGAATCAACAAAGGCTTCCGTGAGCTCGGTCTTACCTTCCCATGTAATCGTACACGGGAGGAGCAACCGTTTATCCTCTAGTGACCGCTCCGACCGACCAATCTGTATTGACTCGAGAGAAGGTGGGGTCACTGGGGTTGTGGCGCAAGACACCATTCTGACATGGTGACTACCCCTGGTTTGTCTTTGATAGCGCAACCTGCGGTCGATTCGAATGGCCGCTGAGATGGCCTCATCGACTGTTCTGGGCTCGGGTTGACTTAACATTAGGTCGGAGACCTCATCCGACAACCCAGATAGGAAGTAATCTAAGAGGGCATAGGTGTCAAACCTGGCCGTAACTGACCACCTACGAAATTCGGCCGCGTAATCTTCGACTGCACCCCTGCCTTGCCGTAAAAGCTTAAGCTTCCGCTCAGAGGTCGCAGCAAGGTCAGGGTCGTCGTAAATTACCGCCATGGCCTTAAAGAATTCCCCTACTGAGGTCAGAGCTGTATCTGTGGGGGGCAGGTTGTACGCCCAGGACTGGGAGTCGCCAGTTAACAAAGTTTTAATAAAGATGACCCGTTGGGTCTCAGTCCCCGAGGATCGGGGTCTCAACTCGAAATAAGATAACACTCTACTCTTAAAATTCCGGAAGTCAGACTTGTGGCCGGAAAATTTGTCTGGTACGGGCATACGTATGTCATCACTAGGAGGGGATCGCACTGAATCAACTGACGTCTGGAGGGTTCGCACAGAGCCTGAAAGGACATCAATCATAGTCTTGTGGCTACCCAGCACTTGGTTGATGTTTTCCACCGAAGTGGCAAGTGCGCCCAGACGGTCAGTGTGTGCGTCCATTTGCATTTTTTTGGGTCTGGCGTTCTGTAACGATCGGTGGGCGCAGAGAGTATCTGATTACCGGTGATCTGCAGTATCACCGGAAATACAGATATATACCAGATTATAAGTGATCTGCAGTCTCACCGATAATCCGATATACAAACTAACCTCTGTTCGCCTGAGTAGAGTGTAGTGTTTGGTGCAACAGTAACACTTAGAGGACAAGGCCTCAATGCAGCAAGGAGTACTGCACAGATTCCTTCCGCAGACCTGAGCTCTCCAAGACGGGAGGAGTCAGACTGACAGTAGGAAGGTATATCTGAAAGTGACCCTCAGGAGGAAGGATCGCTAACAGAGCGAGGAACCGCCTCTAACGGTAAGGTCGGTTCTCGAGGTCGGACAAGCCAGGTCGTACACACACGGACAGATAAAGTACAAGATCAGGAGGCAAAGGCGGAGTCAAAGTACAGGCAGGGTTCAGCAACGGGGTATCAGATATATCGGGGTACAAAATCAGGAGGCAGAAGCAGAGTCAAGGAACGAGCCGGGGTTCGGCAACAGAGTATCAGAAATATTGAGGTACAAGATCAGAGTTCAGGAGGATAGTCAAGGCAGGCAAAAGTCATAACAGATAATCACAATCAAACTAGTACTTTAGCTATCAACAGAATCTAGCTAAGTGTAGGTTTACAGCTCCAGCTGGTCCCGGCACACTTGCGGATCTGACTACGGATCTGGGTGCTCCCACATATGTGATCGCACGCCAGACAAAGAGCAAGTGAACAACCAGCAGTATATATACTCTAGGACCTTTCCAGGACCTCCCTAATTGCTGGTCCAATGGGAGCAGTGGAATTTGTCAGCTGACCCAGCTGATCAGCCGACTCCCTTCTAACTGCTATTTAAACTCTGCCTCTGTGCTCGCACGCGTGTAAGTCTGAATCTTGGTGGACTATCAGTCCCAGCCACACCAGTACTGTCTTGCAATGTATCTAGTGAACCAAGTGCGGGAGCCGCCTCCAATGCGGATTCCGCCGTTCCCAATGCGGATTCCGCCGCTCTCCCTGAGCGGCATGCAGCGTTTTTTCCGCGTTGTGGCGTCCTGCTGGACGCGGAAACAGCCGCCTCACCTTGAGAGGCCGCGGCTTTTCCGCGTTTCATTACACTTAGCTAGATGACCTAAATTTGAGAAATGGCTTGCAAGCATAAAGTGGAGTAAGATTGCTTAGTCTTTCTTGCTGTAATATGTAAATATTGTATAGTGTTGTTGTAATATAGTGTATATAGTGAAGCCGAAATTGGCATGATTTAAAGTGAACCTCCGGACTAAAAATCGACTCAGCAGCACTGAAAAGGCCTGGTGTTTCTTTAACAGTTTCACAGCATCAGAACTTTGTTTCTCTTATACAAGCCTTATTTCTAGCTGCACAGAAGAAAACTGCCCGGGCTTTTTTTCCCCTGATGCTGTGCAAAGCATGATGTGATTTCTGATGTTGTTGTTCTCGTTCTGCTGTTTTGGTGCAATTTTTTTTTGTTTACATTTTGAATTTGAAATTTGAAGCCTAGCGTGTGCAGCTGGGAGGGGTTATCAGGACACAGGATAGTTGGAACTGTGCCTCCTGCTCCTTGTCACCTCCTTTCAACCAAAAGGATGGCTGCCCCCATGACAAAGATGGCAGCCCCCATGAATCACAAACATTTGCCTGTTATTTTAAAACAGGTTGGGTAAGAGATTATATTACCTATCTAATCTAATTAACATAACTAATGTAACTTAATGACAGTATGTTTGTTTAGGGTGAAGTTCCCCTTTAAGTTGATTTGATTTTTTTCAGTTTTTCAGGTATGGACTTGATATGGACTAAATAGTGTATATATTGAAGCCAAATAGGCATGATTTAAGTTGATTAGATTTTTTTCAGTTCTTTCAGGTATGAACTTGATATGGACTAAAGTACTAAGGCTAAAGGCCTAATGTTTTGTTATTTATTTTGGTTATTTTTATAATTTTTGTATAAAATGTTGCAGTATTTTTAATAAAGAGTTACATTGCCTGCTGCCAAACGTCACTCCTCCTCCTCCTGCTGCTGCTGTATTTAACCTCCTGCTGTCTGTGTCCCCACCGCCAGGGTCCACAGAATTATGCGCTGCTGCCATGCACCACTAGCTATTACGCCACTACAATAGCTACATTTTGTTGTAAAAAAAAATTCGGTGGTGTCTGGGTGTAAAACTGTGCTGTCCCAGTTATGCATTGGGCACAATGTGGGCTGCACGACTGCTGTCCGGAACCTCCTGCTGTTGGTGTTTATTTACAGCCGTGGTACCACTGCTAGGTACCATGGCCCATTACATTGCCTGCTGCCACATGTCACTCCTCCTCCTCCTGCTGCTGCTGTATTTAACCTCCTGCTGTATGTGTTCCCACTGACAGGGTCCACAGAATTATGCGCTGCTGCCATGCGCCACTCCTCCTCCTCCTGCTGCTGCTGTATTTAACCTCCTGCTGTCTGTGTTCCCACCGCCAGGGTCCTCAGAATTATGCGCTGCTGCCATGTGCCACTAGCTATTATTACGCCACAAATTTAGCTATGCTGTTGAAGAAAACATTTTACAACAGTTAAGTTCTGTAAGGGAAAAAACATTGTTGGGTACAAGAGGAAGAAAAAAAAAACGCACAAAAAAATAAAAAATAAAAAAAAAAGATGGTGGTGGTGAAGAAGAACCAGGTGAAGAAGAATAAGAATAACCAGGTGAAGAAAAAGAAGAAGAAGAAGAACCAGGGGAAGAAGAATAAGAATAACCAGGTGAAGAAAAGGAAGAAGAAGAAGAACCAGGGGAAGAATAATAAGAATAACCAGGTGAAGAAAAAGAAGAAGAACCAGGGGAAGAAGAAGAAGAATAACCAGGTGAAGAAAAAGAAGAATAACCAGGTGAAGAAAAAGAAGAAGAACCAGGTGAAGAAAAAGAAAAAGAACCAGGTGAAGAAAAAGAAGAAGAACCAGGGGAAGAACAAGAAGTAGAACCAGGGGAAGAACCAGGGGAAGAACAAGAAGAAGAACAAGAAGAAGAACCAGGGGAAGAACAAGAAGAAGAACAAGAGGAAGAACAAGAAGAAGAACCAGGGGAAGAAGAAGAAGAAGAAGAAGAAGAAGTTTTCCATCAATTTTTTTTTCAAATTACGCCTATTTAATTGTGATTTCCCTTTAAAAAAACATTTTGCTTGAAGGCCATCCGAATTCGTGATCACGACTATTACCCAAATTCAATTACCGATCACGACTCGAATTCAAATTCGAATCAAATGCGATGGGCGTGATCACGGCTGAATCCGAATTTGACCAGGACCCGAATTTAAATGTACTCGAATCAAATTTGGGTACATTCAAACATGCCTGGTGGTGGTAGCCATTTCTGCTCCTTTGACCACAGCGTGCCTGCTGCCTTCCTTGGATGTGCGGTGGTGGTAGCCATTTCATAGGCTCCCACTCCGGACCGGAATCGAACCAGGATTCCCCGGCCAATACCAGTGGTCACTCACAATGGCAGACTTGCCCTCCATAAAAGATTCTCGTTGCAGGTACTGGACAGCAAGCAGAACAAGTATTTAAAAAAAAATAGATGTAAGCTTTAACAATGGTAGAGAAAGAACCATCGAAAGTTGATAATGCAGTCACACATTACCTGATATCACTGAGGAAGAGCAACCTCGCCATGGTGCGCACCAGTCCAGCACGGCCGTCACTACACAAACAGCTGTTTATGGTTCGTTACACAGTGAGTTTGGGGTGTCAGTACTGTGTGAAGCAGTATTCTAATTACACTCCCTGATTGATGTATACACATGCATGCAAGATGTTTTAAAGCACTTTAGGCCTGCAATTTAGCCTTCAATTTGATTTCTTCCCTTAAAACGCTGCTTTGCGTCAAATCCAGATTTTTCCCCGGGACTTTTGGCGTCTATCCCACTCCGTCATGCCCCCCTCCAAGTGTTAGACCCATTGAAACATCTTTCCCATCACTTTCATGGCCAGCATAAATGTTTCTAATTTTCAAAGTTCGCCTCCCCATTGAAGTCTATTGCGGTACGCGAAGGTTTGTGCGAATCAAACGTTTGGCGGAGGTTCGCGAACTGAAAATTGGACGTTTGGGCCATCTCTAGCAGCTAGGCTTTAGTGCAAAATGTAGTGAAATATATATATATATATATTTTTTTTTTTTACATTGGTAATGCACTATACCCAGCTTTCCATGTCAGTTATCAATGTGATCTCCCTGGTGATATATGCTACTGCTTTCACTGGCCCATACTCTAGCTTTGTTCCTCCATCCTAGGGCATAATGTCACCATTAGGGCTGGATTTACCATGAGGCACTGTAGGCACGTGCCTACAGGTGCCCGATGATGGAAAGGTGGCTCATTCCCCTCCCCTAGCATCTCCCTCCTTCCCTATTCTGAATCCACTGACGAAATCTACCTTCAGTTGGGGGCACCATGAGTTACTTAATACTGAGGCTACTTAGTACCTTTGACTACCTAATTCTAAGGGACACCTGTAGCTACCTATGATGGACAAGCAAAGTAAGGGAGAAGTGACAGCTGGGTCAGCCAGCAGACTTGTGGTGCGATTCAGCGGTGGTTTGTTGGTTACTGGAAGGCGAAGTTTAGGGTGCCAGGACATCTGTGCCTATAGGCTTCTGTGATGTAACTATGCCATTTCTGCACACCTTTATGTGTACCATTCATTCCAGATGTCATCCAGTTCTTGATAGCAGCTATTTTTCACTTGTTGCTAATGTTGTCTGCAAGAGCTTTTTAAGTGCTTGTGACTTGCTAATGCAATGCTATGATTAATTTTAATAAAATCACATTGCTCATGTGAGAACACATACAGTACATAGCAATTATATTAGCAAGAACTTTTAAAACCACAAGCACTTAAGAAAAGCTCTTGCAGTGTGAGCCAGCCATTACACACACCTAGCAAATTTGAAGGATCTAACATGGCTTTGGGGCTTTTATTGTGACATTTAAAGTCGGCCGATTAAATTCCTTAAAGTATTTAAAGTTTGTCAAATATTTGCAGTACCACCCGAAGTTCGAGGAATTTTTCATGAGATCATAGTTAGTTCTACATAGCTATAAGGCTACATTGTGTGTGATTACTGGTGAGGTTTTGGCAGCAATTGCCCAGGGCACACCATGCTTGCTTTTAACTTGGGAATTTATAATGTGCAATCATGGACTGATATCATGGGTCACACATGGAGACTTTTTCATAGTAAACTCACTGGTACTGAATTTTATGTAATTGTTGAAACTTTTAGAGCCATCATGCATCATACCTTTAATTAATTTAGGTCCATGATGTCACAATTACACAAGATCAGAGTTGGGGCACAAGGAATGCCAAAGAGACTGGTGACCATAAGCATTGGTGCTTTTAGATTACACTGTCAAAGCACCTCCCAAGCAATAAGGTCATATTAGTAGGTATTATCATGATAGTGGATCATACTCTTGCTTCCCTCTTGCTACAGCTATGCCTGGCAGTGATGCTCAAATACCCCTTTTCAAAATTCGAGTTAGGTCGAATTCGAATAGTAAATTATTCGAGATCAGTCGAATATTCGAGTCGAATAATTTTTACTATTCGATTCGACCTCGGAATTCGAGCTCACTATTCGAGTCGGTATTCGAGCTCATTATTCGAGCTGACTATTCGAAATGGCCTTAAATAGCTTCCAACACTTGTTTTGAGGGTGAATGATGCAAGAAACCTCTTTTTTTCCAAGTAACAACAGCAAGTGATTATGTGGGGATGTTCCTTTAAAAAAAAAAGTTGAAAAGAGAAGTTGTGTCCAGAAATTTGTTCAGTACTGTATATACTTCTTCTTCTTCTTCTTTATCTTCTATATCTTCTTCTTCTTCTTCTTCTTCTATATCTTCTTCTTCTATATCTTCTTCTTCTATATCTTCTTCTTCTTTTATATTGTCTTCTTCTTCTTCTTCATCATCTTCTTCATCATCATCTTCTTCTTCTTCATCTTCTTTTTCTTCATCTTCTTCATCTTCTTCTTCATCTTCTTCTTCATCTTCTTCATCTTCTTCATCTTCTTCTTCTTCATCTTCTTCATCTTCTTCATCTTCATCTTCTTCATCTTCTTCATCATCTTCTTCTTCTTCTTCATCTTCTTCTTCTTCATCTTCTTCATCTTCTTCATCTTCTTCTTCATCTTCTTCATCTTCTTCTTCATCTTCTTCATCTTCTTCATCTTTTTCATCTTCATCTTCTTCTTCTTCATCTTCTTCTTCTTCTTCATCATCTTCTTCTTCTTCATCTTCTTCATCTTCTTCATCTTCTTCTTCTTCTTCATCTTCTTCTTCATCTTCTTCATCTTCTTCATCTTCTTCTTCATCTTCTTCATCTTCTTCATCTTCATCCTCTTCATCTTCTTCTTCTTTATCTTCTTCTTCTTCTTCTTCATCATCTTCTTCTTCTTCATCTTCTTCATCTTCTTCATCTTCATCTTCTTCATCTTCTTCATCTTCTTCTTCTTCATCATCTTCATCTTCTTCTTCTTCATCTTCTTCTTCTTCATCTTCTTCATCTTCTTCATCTTCATCTTCTTCATCTTCTTCAACTTCTTCTTCTTCTTCATCTTCATCTTCTTCTCCTTCTTCTTCTTCTTCTTCTTCATCTTCTTCATCTTCTTCTATATCGTCTTCTTCTTCACTTATTTCTCTTTTCAAATTTTTTTTTTAAAGAAATGCAGCTATTTTTGAGCGTAACAAGTAGCTGGTGGCGCACGCATGTTGGAAGCGCCATTGTATGTGCTCCCTGGCAGTGGAAACACACAGACAGCAGGAGGTAAATTCAGCAGCAGGAGGAGGAGGATGAGTGTGTGGCAGCAGGCAGTCAATGAGGCAGGCAGCGTGACATAATAGCCCTGGTACCTAGCGGTGATACCAGGGCTGTAAATAAACACAGCAGGCAGGAGGTCCCAGACAGCGGTCGTGCAGCCCACATTGTGTCCAATACACAACTGGGACAACACAGTTTTCAACCCGGGCACCTCAGAAAAATTAAACCTTTTTTTTTTTGTTTTTTTTTGTTTTGTTTTTACAACCAATTACACAGATATAGCTATTTTTTGACGTAATAGCTGGTGGCAGAGTGGCAGCAGAAGGTAAATCTGTGTACCCTGGCAGTGGGAAACACAGACAGACAGCAGCAGCAGCAGGAGGAATGGAGGAGTAATGTGAGCAGCTATTGTTTGACGTAATAGCTGGTGGCAGAGTGGCAGCAGAAGCTAATTCTGTGTACCCTGGCAGTGGGAAACACAGACAGACAGCAGCATCAGCAGGAGGAATGGAGGAGTAGTGTGAGTGTGGCAGCAGGCAGGCAGCGTGACATAATAGCCCTGGTACCTAGCGGTGATACCAGGCCGTAAATGAACACAACAGGAGGTCCCAGACAGCGGTCGTGCAGCCCACATCGTGTCCAATACACAACTGGGACAACACAGTTTTCAACCCGGGCACCTCAGAAAAATTAAACCTTTTTTTTTTTTTATGGTTTTGTAGTTTTGGTTTTACAACCAATTACACAGATATAGCTATTTTTTGACGTAATAGCTGGTGGCAGAGTGGCAGCAGAAGGTAAATCTGTGTACCCTGGCGTTGGGAAACACAGACAGACAGACAGCAGCAGCAGCAGGAGGAATGGAGGAGTAATGTGAGCAGCTATTGTTTGACGTAATAGCTGGTGGCAGAGTGGCAGCAGAAGCTAATTCTGTGTACCCTGGCAGTGGGAAACACAGACAGACAGCAGCATCAGCAGGAGGAATGGAGGAGTAGTGTGAGTGTGGCAGCAGGTAGGCAGCGTGACATAATAGCCCTGGTACCTAGCGGTGATACCAGGCCGTAAATGAACACAACAGGAGGTCCCAGACAGCGGTCGTGCAGCCCACATCGTGTCCAATACACAACTGGGACAACACAGTTTTCAACCCGGGCACCTCAGAAAAATTAAACCTTTTTTTTTTTTATGGTTTTGTAGTTTTGGTTTTACAACCAATTACACAGATATAGCTATTTTTTGACGTAATAGCTGGTGGCAGAGTGGCAGCAGAAGGTAAATCTGTGTACCCTGGCGTTGGGAAACACAGACAGACAGACAGCAGCAGCAGCAGGAGGAATGGAGGAGTAATGTGAGCAGCTATTGTTTGACGTAATAGCTGGTGGCAGAGTGGCAGCAGAAGCTAATTCTGTGTACCCTGGCAGTGGGAAACACAGACAGACAGCAGCATCAGCAGGAGGAATGGAGGAGTAGTGTGAGTGTGGCAGCAGGTAGGCAGCGTGACATAATAGCCCTGGTACCTAGCGGTGATACCAGGCCGTAAATGAACACAACAGGAGGTCCCAGACAGCGGTCGTGCAGCCCACATCGTGTCCAATACACAACTGGGACAACACAGTTTTCAACCCGGGCACCTCAGAAAAATTAAACCTTTTTTTTTTTTTTTTTTATGGTTTTGTAGTTTTGGTTTTACAACCAATTACACAGATATAGCTATTTTTTGACGTAATAGCTGGTGGCAGAGTGGCAGCAGAAGGTAAATCTGTGTACCCTGGCGTTGGGAAACACAGACAGACAGACAGCAGCAGCAGCAGGAGGAATGGAGGAGTAATGTGAGCAGCTATTGTTTGACGTAATAGCTGGTGGCAGAGTGGCAGCAGAAGCTAATTCTGTGTACCCTGGCAGTGGGAAACACAGACAGACAGCAGCATCAGCAGGAGGAATGGAGGAGTAGTGTGAGTGTGGCAGCAGGCAGGCAGCGTGACATAATAGCCCTGGTACCTAGCGGTGATACCAGGCCGTAAATGAACACAACAGGAGGTCCCAGACAGCGGTCGTGCAGCCCACATTGTGTCCAATACACAACGGGGACAACACAGTTTTCAACCCGGGCACCTCAGAAAAATTAAACCTTTTTTTTTTTTTATGGTTTTGTAGTTTTGGTTTTACAACCAATTACACAGATATAGCTATTTTTTGACGTAATAGCTGGTGGCAGAGTGGCAGCAGAAGGTAAATCTGTGTACCCTGGCGTTGGGAAACACAGACAGACAGACAGCAGCAGCAGCAGGAGGAATGGAGGAGTAATGTGAGCAGCTATTGTTTGACGTAATAGCTGGTGGCAGAGTGGCAGCAGAAGGTAAATCTGTGTACCCTGGCAGTGGGAAACACAGACAGACAGCAGAAGGGCAGTACACAGCAGCCCACTGTAGGTGTAAAATGTGTGGCTGCAGGCGACGTAATAGTCAAAGTGAACCAGGCTGGCTTAGTGAGCAGGAGCCAGGAGGTGGTAAAGGGTGGTAAGGCACATTAACGATGGTTCTTAGCCAGTTCATGTCCCCCTCTCGCCGACAACAGGGGCCAGGAACTCGCCTTCCACCCACGCCTGGTTCATCTTGAGAAACGTCAGTCTGTCCACAGACTTGTGAGACAGACGTGAGCGTTTCTCGGTGACCACACCACCAGCTGCACTGAAGCAGCGCTCGGACAGCACGCTGGAAGGGGGGCAGGACAGCACTTCCAGGGTGTACTGCGCCAGCTCGCTCCAGATCTCCAGGCGCTTGACCCAATACTCCATGGGATCAACAGGGGCATCGCTGTCAAGCCCGCTGTAGGACCCCATGTAGTCAGCCACCATGCGGGTCAGGCGCTGGCTGTGACCGGTGGAGGATGCTGCTGCATGCACCTCCTCTCTAGTCACTGCTGTCGGAGCCTCTACAGTCCTGTAGAGCTCGTGGCTGAGAGACAGCAGGTCTGTGGGGCGCTTGCTGCTGGATGCAGGCACCTGCTGCTGCCTCTGTGCTGGCTGCTGGACAGTGGGGGTGGAAGGCTGGGGGAAGGCTTCCTCCAAGCGCTCAACAAGGGCCTGCTGCAAGCTCCTTATTTGTTGCGCTGGGTCTCCTCCTGCAGGCGGCAGGAACTGGCTCAACTTCCCCTTGAGGCGTGGGTACAACATCATGCTGATCCAGATGTCCTCCCTCTGCTTCATCTGGATCACCCTGGGGTCTCTGCGCAGGCACGTCAGCATGTGCGCTGCCATTGGGAAGAGGCGGGCCACGTCTGCTGGCACATCGACGGCAGTGCTGCTGTCCTCATCCTCCTCCTCTGCCTCGTCAGCCTCATCCTCTCTCCACCCCCGCACCAACTCAGCTGCACTGTGCTGCTCCCCCTCATCAGCAGCAAGGTCAGGGACCTCCACCAAGTCCTCCTCCTCCTCCCCCTCAGAGGTGGACTGTGCAGCTGCTTGCCGCTCCTGCTGGTCCAAGGCTGCCGCTCCCTGTTCCAGCAAAGCATCGAGGGCCCTGTTCAGCAGACAAACCAGGGGCACCCACTCGCAGACCATAGCATGGTCCCTGCTCACCATGTTAGTGGCCTGCAGAAAGGGAGCCAGCACTAAGCACACCTGCTGCATGTGCCTCCAGTCATCATCGGGGACGATGGACGGGATGTTGCTGGTCTTGTCCCTTCTCTGAGCGGCGGAAACAGTGGTCAGGGCAAGGTACTGGTTGACAGCGTGCTTCTGTTCAACCAGACGCTCCAACATCGCCAGGGTGGAGTTCCAGCGAGTCGGAACGTCAAGGATCAGCCGATGGCGTGGCAGATCCAGCTCCTTTTGCACGTCTTCCAGGCTCGCACAGGCTGCAGCGGAGCGCCGGAAGTGACGCACAACGTTCCTTGCCGTTTCCAGCAGTTCGCCCATCCCCTGGTAGGTGCGCAAGAACTTCTGCACTACCAGGTTCAGCACGTGGGCAAGACAGGGGATGTGGGTCAGGTTTCCCCTGTCTATTGCGGCAACCAGATTGGCCCCATTGTCGGCCACCACCTCTCCGACTCTGAGGCCTCTGGGGGTCAGCCAAATCCTCTCCTGCTCCTGGAGTTTGGCCAACACATGGGATGCCGTCAGCTTGGTCTTCCCAAGGCTGACCAAGTGCAGCAGCGCTTGGCAGTGGCAGGCCTTCACGCTGCTGCTGAGGCGGGGGGTTTGGTGTGCCGGAGGATGGCAGAGGATCGGAGGAACCTGCTGCAGTTCCCCTGACCCTGCGGGGTGGCACCACCCACTGTGTTGCTGCTGCTGCTGTGCCCGCTGCTGCTCTCCCATCCTCACCCCCTTCCACCAAGCTGACCCAGTGGACAGTGAAGGACAGGTAGCGGCCTGTCCCGAAGCGGCTGCTCCAGGAGTCCATGGTGACGTGGACCCTTTCACCAACCGCGTGCTCCAGCCCTCGCTCCACATTGGCCATCACAAAGCGGTGCAGTGCAGGAATGGCCTTACGGGAGAAAAAGTGTCTGCTGGGGAGCTGCCAGTCTGGGGCTGCGCAAGCAAGCAGCGCACGAATGTCGCTCCCCTCCTGCACGAGCGTGTACAGCAGGAGTTGGGAGCACATGGCCCGTGCCAGCAAGCCGTTCAGCTGCCGCATGTGACGGCTGCTGGGAGGCAGAGCCCTAACCACCCCCTGGAAGGACTCGCTCAAAAGGCTCTGGCGTGGCCTTTTGCTGGCACGGGAATCAGCAGACACAGCGGAGGAGGCCACTGAGGACTGGCTGCCAGAACAGGCCTCAGTGTCGGCGGCAGGAGTTGCAGAGGGGGGAGGAGCAGTGCGTTTCCGCACTCCTGCTGGTGCTGCTGGAGGAGCAGGAGGGCGGGTGGCTGCTGTTGCTGCTGCTGCTGAAGGCTGTGCAGTGATGGGTGTGGTGCCACTGCCAGCACCAGATGCCTTCAGCCTCTGGAACTCCTCATGCTGGTGGAAATGTTTCGCAGCAAGGTGGTTGATGAGCGAGCTGGTGCTGAACTTTAAGGGGTCTGCACCTCTGCTCAACTTCCGCTGACAGTGGTTGCAAGTGGCGTACTTGCTGTACACAGTGGGCATGGAGAAATATCGCCAGATTGGTGACAGAAACATCCCCCTACGGCATGGAAGCGCTGCTGCCTGTCTCCCTGTGGTGGTTGGGGGGGGGGGGCTTGGGTGCGGCTGGTGGTGATACTGGCAGATGCTGCTGCTGAGCCTGAGACACCAGCAGGCTGTGGGACCTGCCTACTGCTGCCAATGCTTGCAATGATGCGCCTCCTTGCAAGGCCCACAAGAGCATCCTCCTCCTCCTCCTCAGAGCTGCTGAGGACGACATCCCCTGGAGGTGGTGGCACCCAGTCTCTGTCTGTCACCGGGTCATCATCATCCTCCCCCTCCTGAAACATGTCCTGCTGGGATGATGACCCCCCAAACTCCTCTCCTGATGCATGGATGGGCTGCTTGACTGTCGCCACAGTCTTGCTGTCCAATCCCTCATCCCCCAAAGTGCCCATCAGCATCTCCTCCTCAAAATCGCCAACAACAGCAGACAATACCCTGATGGTGCCTGGGGTAAAAATACTGCTGAGTGACAGGTCGCCAACTTGTGACGGTGAACTGGCCTCCTCCCCAGACCCTGCTGGGCGGCTGCTGCGAACAGGGGTGGTGGTGAGGGTGGAGGCCTCGGATGCAGAGCTGATGGCGGGCTGCTCATCCTCCGTCATGAGTTGCACCACAGTGTCTGCATGCTTTTCCTCAATGGGACGTTTCCGACCCGGCTGTAGGAAAATCGGAGCAGGTGCTACACGCTGCTGCTGCTGTGTCTCTGCAGCGTGAGTTGCAGATGCTCCTGCTGGGCGGCGCCCAAGGCGTCCACGGCCAGTGGCTATGGGAGGAATGTTAGCCACTGACGCTGCTGCTGCTGCTGCGGAACTGTGCATGGTGGCGCGGCCGCGGCCTGCCACAATGCTGCTCCCTCTCCTCCTGATTCCCTTGCTGCCCTTCCCCTTGCCCAAACCGCGCTGGCTGCCACTTCCAGACATCTTCGATGTTTTGGGCGTATAGACAAAAGTTTTTTAAAAGGGCGGGTGAAAAGTGGGGTACTTTAATGGAGTGGGTTGGTGGGTGAGGTGACTGAGTGAGTGTCCCTAGTACAGTAAGTAAGTAGTAACAGTCAGGAAGTACAACTAGCAGTTACAATAATCAGTAGTAATCACAAGTAAATTTAGTGTGTGTACACTACAGACAGTGAGTGCACGCACGCGCAAACACGCGCAGGAGCTAGCCTATGAACAGTGACTGAGTGAGTGTCCCTAGTACAGTAAGTAAGTAAGTAGTAACAGTCAGTAAGTACAACTAACTAATTACAATAATCAATCAGTTATCAGAAGGAAATAGAGTGTGTGTAGTGTGGGTACACAGACAGTGAGTGCACACACGCAGGAGCTAGTAGCCTATGAACAGTGACTGAGTGTCCTAGACTCCTAGTACAGTAAGAGTAAGTAGTAACAGTAAGTACAACTAACTAATTACAATAAGCAATCAGTTATCAGAAGGAAATAGAGTGTGTGACTGTGTGTAGTGTGTGTACACAGACAGTGAGTGCACACACGCAGGAGCTAGTAGCCTATGAACAGTGACTGAGTGTCCTAGACTCCTAGTACAGTAAGAGTAAGTAGTAACAGTAAGTACAACTAACTAATTACAATAAGCAATCAGTTATCAGAAGGAAATAGAGTGTGTGTAGTGTGTGTACACAGACAGTGAGTGCACACACGCAGGAGCTAGTAGCCTATGAACAGTGACTGAGTGTCCTAGACTCCTAGTACAGTAAGAGTAAGTAGTAACAGTAAGTACAACTAACTAATTACAATAAGCAATCAGTTATCAGAAGGAAATAGAGTGTGTGACTGTGTGTAGTGTGTGTACACAGACAGTGAGTGCACACACGCAGGAGCTAGTAGCCTATGAACAGTGACTGAGTGTCCTAGACTCCTAGTACAGTAAGAGTAAGTAGTAACAAGTACAACTAACTAATTACAATAAGCAATCAGTTATCAGAAGGAAATAGAGTGTGTGTAGTGTGTGTACACAGACAGTGAGTGCACACACGCAGGAGCTAGTAGCCTATGAACAGTGACTGAGTGTCCTAGACTCCTAGTACAGTAAGAGTAAGTAGTAACAGTAAGTACAACTAACTAATTACAATAAGCAATCAGTTATCAGAAGGAAATAGAGTGTGTGACTGTGTGTAGTGTGTGTACACAGACAGTGAGTGCACACACGCAGGAGCTAGTAGCCTATGAACAGTGACTGAGTGTCCTAGACTCCTAGTACAGTAAGAGTAAGTAGTAACAGTAAGTACAACTAACTAATTACAATAAGCAATCAGTTATCAGAAGGAAATAGAGTGTGTGTAGTGTGTGTACACAGACAGTGAGTGCACACACGCAGGAGCTAGTAGCCTATGAACAGTGACTGAGTGTCCTAGACTCCTAGTACAGTAAGAGTAAGTAGTAACAGTAAGTACAACTAACTAATTACAATAAGCAATCAGTTATCAGAAGGAAATAGAGTGTGTGACTGTGTGTAGTGTGTGTACACAGACAGTGAGTGCACACACGCAGGAGCTAGTAGCCTATGAACAGTGACTGAGTGTCCTAGACTCCTAGTACAGTAAGAGTAAGTAGTAACAGTAAGTACAACTAACTAATTACAATAAGCAATCAGTTATCAGAAGGAAATAGAGTGTGTGTACACAGACAGTGAGTGCACACACGCAGGAGCTAGTAGCCTATGAACAGTGACTGAGTGTCCTAGACTCCTAGTACAGTAAGAGTAAGTAGTAACAGTAAGTACAACTAACTAATTACAATAAGCAATCAGTTATCAGAAGGAAATAGAGTGTGTGCAGTGTGTGTACACAGACAGTGAGTGCACACACGCAGGAGCTAGTAGCCTATGAACAGTGACTGAGTGTCCTAGACTCCTAGTACAGTAAGAGTAAGTAGTAACAGTAAGTACAAACAACTAACTAATTACAATAATCAATCAGTTATCAGAAGGAAATAGAGTGTGTGTAGTGTGTGTACACAGACAGTGAGTGCACACACGCAGGAGCTAGTAGACTATGAACAGTGACTGAGTGTCCTAGACTCCTAGTACAGTAAGAGTAAGTAGTAACAGTAAGTACAACTAACTAATTACAATAAGCAATCAGTTATCAGAAGGAAATAGAGTGTGTGTAGTGTGTGTACACAGACAGTGAGTGCACACACGCAGGAGCTAGTAGCCTATGAACAGTGACTGAGTGTCCTAGACTCCTAGTACAGTAAGAGTAAGTAGTAACAGTAAGTACAAACAACTAACTAATTACAATAATCAATCAGTTATCAGAAGGAAATAGAGTGTGTGTAGTGTGTACACAGACAGTGAGTGCACACACGCAGGAGCTAGTAGCCTATGAACAGTGACTGAGTGTCCTAGACTCCTAGTACAGTAAGTAGTAACAGTAAGTACAACTAACTAATTACAATAATCAATCAGTTATCAGAAGGAAATAGAGTGTGTGTAGTGTGTACACAGACAGTGAGTGCACACACGCAGGAGCTAGTAGCCTATGAACAGTGACTGAGTGTCCTAGACTCCTAGTACAGTAAGTAGTAACAGTAAGTACAACTAACTAATTACAATATTCAATTACAATAATCAATCAGTTATCAGAAGGAAATAGAGTGTGTGTAGTGTGTACACAGAAAGTGAGTGCACACACGCAGGAGCAGCTAGTAGCCTATGAACAGTGACAGTGAGTGTCCTAGTACAGTTACAGTATATAACTACAATACTAATACAATCAGTAGTAAAGGACAGCAGAAATACTGGTATAGAATAGAGAGAAATAAACAGAGGACAGGAGGACAGCTGCCCACACAGGCAAGGCCCTGAGGCCTAAAGCTGTAAGCCTGCAGCAGCTGGCCTGTCTCTATGTAACACAAAAGCTACTAACTAAAATACAATGTCTAACTAACTAACAACAATATAGGTGTGTATAGGAGGTGTATGTGAGCAAAAACGCTAGGTAAATGACCACAATAAAGCTCTTGCTAAGCCAAAGCACAAAGGAGCAACTCTCTCTCTATGCAAGTCTCAGGCAAGGACGGAGAAACGGAACATGGCGGCCGCTATTTATAGGGTAGGGGCTGGCCAGGGTCCCCCTCTGTGATTGGCTCTAAGGACATCAATCTGGGCTATGACGCTATTCGAGCTCGGTACCGAGCTCGAATAGCGCCGTTTTGCTCGAATAGCTCGAATAGTGAATGGGCTATTCGAGTGTACTCGAATAGCCCATTCGAATAGCTACAGCTATTCGGAGCTCGAATACCGAGCTCGAATAGCTGGAAAAGAGCTCGAATATTCGAGCTACTCGAATATTCGAGCTCTGCTGAGCACCACTGATGCCTGGTACTTACCGGATTTTGTTATTCTATCTACTCTCTTTCTTCATTTTTTGCTGGGTTAACACAGAGTGTATTTTAGTAATTTTAATTATGTTTTGTCTTTTCAGGGAAGACTCTGTTCTGATTTCATACAACCAAAGGCATAACCATAAATCCCTTACATGGAATCACATTTTCAGGATCTCTCCTGTAGCATGTCCTGTTAGTTGCAGTGGAACTGCAACCGGGCAGTTCTGATTTCTCTGCATGCATTCAGTTGCATAGTTTTGATTGTATTCGCACTGGCATTGCTATCTGCAATCACTCGACAGTTCAGAGCAGCTCAGGATTCTGTCATGAATCCACCTATGGCTTGCTGAAGATGAACTGAGCCAGACAGCTCTGAATTCCCTACATGCATGTTGCTGCATAATGTTCCTTGCTTTTGTAATAAGAGTCCTATCCATCTGCAATAAGCCTGCAGTCTTCAATCAGAATAACACAGGACTGAATGATTTCTATTCAGCTGTTTTGGAATTTGCATAGCTGCTCTCATTGGATAATGTTCATTTAAAAGCCTCTTCCTCCCTTGTCATTTTCTCCATCATAGCTTTCAGCTCTGCCATAGCTGTTTGCTGGGTCTTGTGTCTGAGTTTTGATTTGCCTTGTCTTGCTTCCCTGTGGACAGTTGCTGTTCCTGCATGGGTTAACAGCAAAGTCTTTCTGGTTTGGATGCTGGCCGATCACTACAGGTGTGATTGGCTGGCGCTCCTGCTGGTTCTGATCATGTGGACTCCAATGTCCTTCCAGTCCTGCTAGCTTGGACACAGACTTCACTGTGGCAGTGTCACAATCTGCATCTGCTGGTAAAGTCCTGCATGAACTACCTTTGCTTCACCAGCAGATGTCACCAGCCTCCTCCATGAATTTACAACCTGAACTTTCCTCTGCCCACCAGCAGAGGGCGGACTTTCTAGAGATCTCTCCACAGACAGGGAGGAGGCCTGGACTGTCACATGGTCTCTCAGCATGGCATTTAAGCCACACCTGAAAACTCACTAGTTGCTAGCTCTTTGTTCCTGGTACTAGCCATCCTGCCCTGAGTTACCTGTTCCCGGTATATTATATTTCCTAGTTCCTTGATTCCCTGCTGTATTGATCTCCCGTGTTGACCTTGTGCTTTGTATTACCGACTATTCTTTGCCTAGCGATTACTGTACTGTTTGATCTCCTGTTTATGACCTATGCTTGCTGACCATCCGTATGTCTCCTCCTTGAGTGTGCATATTGTACTTGCATATATTTCTGTGTATATTGTGGATAATATTCTGGTTCCAGGGTCAGTGTGCACACAGTTATACACACTGGACCTGCTCTTCATAAATTGTCTTATGCAGAGAGGTCCTTGTGTATATACCCTGATTCTCATACATTTGTATGCTTATGGTATACATCTGCCGGTCTCATCGTTGCTGTGTATATATGTTATATGAATATATCTGCCTGTGTTATTGCTGTTGAATACTTTGCCTGCAAGTCTATGCTCATTGTTTCTGTGCATGAGGTTAATGCACAGCATTACTTTATTTTCATTTATTAATAAATCCTTATTATTCATTTACTCCTGGTTTGTCAGTCCTTTCCTAACAGTGACACTTCTGCCTGTTTGCGGGTTTGTGCATTTGTTTCTGTTTTGCTCCAGGTGCAGCGCACAAACTCAATGCAAATATAACAGAAGAACTAGCCAGAAAAATTTGTCAATAGGAAAAGGTCTGAGATCCTGTTTCTCCAGCCATGATTGACATGGATTTAATGCACCTGTCTGAATATGCTATTCTAGCAAAAAACAAAAGGAAACTTTGCTGTCATACATTTGCAGACGATTCCTATGAGGATCTGCAGCAGCTGATTTCATGGGTTCAGTCCGTGAGTAATGGAAGAACCTTTCCTTATGATTTAAGAGACTTCTTGTCAGTTCTGCATGAATGTTGTTCTGAAGCCCAACAAAATTCAGTTGATTATTCCACAATACATGTTACGGGTAATTTATCAGGCCCCATTAAAAGTCCTGCTGCCCCTTTGAATCAAGCCAGATCCTGGCAGTAATTAACCAGATTCAACCAATTCAGTCCACTCATGATCCTGCTACTTCCATTAATACTGGAATCTCATTTGTTTCAGCTCTGGAAGTTGACTGGACTATTCAGCACAATAAATACTACTCCTTGCTAGCAGAGAAAGACAAAAGTGATTGTTATTAGAAATTGTCAGCATATTCCCGTGAAGAGCTAATGCAAATTGTTATGCATGCTAAATCTTTTATGCAGCAGGGCAACTCTGCGGAATCCAAAATGCAATCATTGTTGCAGATTCTGCAAACCCTAATTGCAGTAAGAGATCCTTCTACCTCCTGGACTCAAGTTAGATCCCTGCCCGTCTATTGCAATAACTCATCCTCAGTAATAAATCAAACCAAGCCAATTAAAACTAATTATATTCCTGTCACTTCCAAACAGACAGTTCAGTCCTCCAATTATGCTCAGGGTAATCTGCCAGCTCCCATTAAGAGTGATTGGGATCCCCCATTCAGTAGATGGGAAATTAATGCACTGAATGATGAATTAAAATATGATTGGGAGTCGTTTAATGAATTTTATTCCGCAAAAGATGAGACATTTTTGGATGCATGTATTAAATCTGCAACTTCTCTGATGAACCTGTATGTTTGCAAGTCTGACTGTGTGCTTCCTTTGATTAATGAATTTGCATAAAAAAGATCCTTCTGAGTTTTCTGTAAGTCAGTTTGTGCAGCATTCAACAGCCAATGTTAACCCTTTCAGTTCCAGCAATACGTTTGTCAGCTTTGATCCAGTATTTCATCCTGAACAGATTGATCAAATGTTTGGTTAGTGACTGGGATCGATTTCTTGAGTTTTATCTAGAAAAGGGTGATTCATATGTACTTGCATGCATGCGTGCTGTCCACTCTATGGTTGATCAAAAGACTTATAAATATGAATCAGGTTCTGGTCTAGTAATCGCTTGGCAAATAATTTTGTCTCATTTTTATGATTTTCAGAGCACACCACCTGTTAATTCTGCCCCAGGCATCAAGGAAAAGACATGCTCTCTCTCCTCAGTAACCTGTTCCACGGACTTGGAATTGCCTGTATCCAAAAATCATAAAAGAACTGCTCCTTTACAGACTGCGGTTAGCTCCACTCCGTGGTCGGTACAGCTTCCTACATCATACCTGCCCTGTTATTCTGCACATAAGGACTCTGTTAAACTCACCCCTGCTTCTAGACTGAGTCAATAATCTAAGTTTAAACGGAAATATTTCCCTACAGCCTCCATCCTTCCAGTTACCACCGCAAAGACTCCAACGGTTATGTTGCCGGTTCCTGCAGATCTACAAACTGTATCTTTACAGAAACATTATCCAGCTTCACTCCAACCTGCTGTTTCTGTTATGCCAGTTACCTCAGCTCAGCCTGTGCCACTTACCTCAGTCGTGCCAGTTACTCCTGCCATGCCCACGCCAGTGCCAGTTACTCCTGCCATGCCAGTGCCAGTCTCCTCAGCAGCGCCAGTCTCCTCAGCAGCGACAGTCTCCTCAGCTCTGCCTGTGCCAGTCTCCTCAGCTCTGTCTGTGCCAGTCTCCTCAGCAGTACCCGTGTCTGTCAGCTCAGCAGTACCCGTGTCTGTCGGTCCAATGTTTCCCCTTTAAGAAGATTTGGCAGTGTCCTTGTCGGTCGGCTTGGCAGTGTCCCTGTTGGTCAGTTTGGCAGTGGCCCAGTCAGACTGCTTGGCAGAACCTCTGTCAGTTGGTTTGGCAGTGGGTTCTCCAGACGTCTCAGCAGGTCTCCTGCCAGTTGCTCCGGCAGAGTCTCAGTCTGCCGTTCCAGCAGAATCATACTCCACAGCTCAGCCAAAGGCCCAGCCGGATGCTCGATCATTTGGTATGCCAGTTGCTCGATCTGAGGTTCAGCTAATTGCTCTGCCAAAGGTCTTGTCAGCTATGCAGCCAGTGGTCCAGCCAGTCGCTCAGCCAAAGGTCCAGCTTTCTCGAGTCTCTGCTGATGCCCTTTGCCCTTCAACTTCTGCTAGAGCACAGACTTATGCTGAAGTTCAATCCGCACAGATGTCTGACACTCAGGTACCACAGAACTCCACTGTTGTTCTATTCCCACAGTTATCTACTGGAGTCCAGGCACCACACACCCCTGTTAAAGCCCTGTTTCCACAGACTCCTGCTGAGATTCAGTTCCCTCAATTCTTTGCTGAAAGAGGGCTTCCACAGTTTTCTGCTGAGGCTAAGTGCACACTCATTTCTGCTGATTGCTCGTCCTCAAAAACATTTTCTGGTACTCAGTTCCCACAGATTCCTCCAGATACCCTGCATCTACAAACTGTTATCCAGTCTGCTGCTTTGCCTGCTCTATTGGAAAATGGGGTAGGGTAGATATAAACAAGGACGGGAAGAGAACCGGGAGCCCAATCTGGTGTAGTATTGCGGATTAGAGTTGGAATTCAATAAATATAGTTCTTAGGTGATTATACTCACAAAATTGGTTGGCAAGCCAAGCAGCCACTCAATGAACATGCGAGGAAGTACCGTCCTCGCTCGGCCTTGTTTACCAGTGGTCACAGCTCCTTGAAAAGTTCCACTTGCTAGGAGTGGTGCCCCGGATAGGGGTAATTCATCAGTAGAGTAGAGGTGGAGGTGCCCGAAGTAAATGTAGCTCGTATGGCTAAATAATGCTATGTAGTGTTAGATGTATAAAATGTATACCGTATATACTCGCAAGCAAGCCGACCCGCATGTAAGCCGACCCCCCAACTTTCACCTGAAAAAACAGGGAAAAATGATTGACCCCCATATAAGCCGGGGGTAGGAAATGCTGGCCGCCTTATTCCCCTAGTGTGTCCCAGTATAACTAGTATAGTGCCCAGTATCGCTAGTATAGTGCCCAGTATCGCTAGTATAGTGCCCAGTATAGCTAGTATAGTGCTCAGTATAGCTAGTATAGTGCTCAGTATAGCTAGTAAAGTGCCCCAGTTTAGCTAGTATAGTGCTCAGTTTAGCTAGTATAGTGCTCAGTATAGCTAATATAGTGCTCAGTATAGCTAGTATAGTGCTTAGTATAGTGCTCAGTATAGTGCTCAGTTTAGCTAGTGAAGTGCCCCAGTTTAGCTAGTATAGTGCTCAGTTTAGCTAGTATAGTGCTCAGTTTAGCTAGTATAGCGCTCAGTATAGTGCTCAGTATAGCTAGTATAGTGCTCAGTATAGCTAGCATAGTGCCCCAGTATAGCTAGCATAGTGCCAGTATGGGTAGGTGGGTGGGTAGGTAGTTAGTGCCCCTCCCCGCTCCCCCCGTGGCCGCCACTGCTATTACCTTAGGCGGCACCGCTTCCTCTATCCTCGTCCTGCTCCGGTAACTAACTAATTCACAGCAGCGCGCCCCTCGCTGCTGTGATGACGGAGGAAACCATAGAGAGCGGCTTCCTGTAGGGGCAATGCCGTTACTATGGGAACCGCTCTCTATGGTTTCCTCCGTCATCACAGCAGCGGGGGGCGCGCTGCTGTGAATTAGTTAGTTATCGGAGCAGGACGGGGATAGAGGAAGCGGCGCCGCCTAAGGTAATAGCAGCGGCGGCCGCGGGGGGAGCGGAGAGGGGCACCACCTACCCACCCACTTACCCATGACTCTCAAGTAAGCCGACCCCCCAACTTTGGGCCACTTTTGGGGGGTGAAAAATTCGGCTTGCTTGCGAGTATATACGGTAAATAATAGATGGTTCTACCTTGAAAAGTAGTCCATTCACTTGGTTAAACAATAACCGTTTTTATTAGGCACTTTTTGAAAGACAACGCGTTTCGCGGAAAAAACGCTTCCTCAGGTCGTATGGTGTGCCTTTAAAAAGCAAACAGGGCACATCGGATCAAGCATTATGATTTTATACATATTTCAATTTGTGTATATATATATATATATATATATATATATATATATATATATATATATGTTAAAATAATTTATAAAAACAACATAATATACGCAGGTATTCCTAACATAAACATTAGTAAAAGAAAATATAGGAATAAAATATATTGTCATAAAAACACAAATACAAATACACAGTAAAATACTTATAAACAGGGGAGATAAGGGGAAGGGACCAAGGGAAAATAATGGCAATCCTTATAGGAGATCCTAGACTGAAACGCACATACCAGTATGTATTTGGTTGGAGGGGGACCTCATAAGTTCTAAAGATCTATAGATGTAGGCTAGGGAAGTGCGCCCACATAGATTAAATATGGTGCCTAATAAGGAGAAGGTACAGCATTGTAAAGTAGTGTAAAATAGTGGATGCTGCCTCCCTTTGTAAAAATAGGTATATCTTAAAAAAGGGTATTTAGACAATTTGTTTAGCCGGGGCTCGAACAGAGGGAATTATAACATGAGTTGGCTTACCGATTTATATATGCGTTGGAGGCGAGGGGAGTGGTGTAGAGGACCTCACCGGGCCGCGTGCGGCGTGGTGACGTCATGCGGCGCGCGCGGCCCGGTGACGTCCTCTACACCACTCCCCTCGCCTCCCACGCATATTTTAATCCTAACAGGGGCGAACGCCGGCCATACAGGCGCCCGGGACTACAGGATTCTGGTGGTATCCTGCTCCTCCTGTTTGTGGCCATAATGCATCCCTTCCTGATGGCATCCAGTTTTCTGTTTTATTTGATGACCTCAGATGCGCTGCTCCTGTGGATGTCCAGTCTATGGCTCTTTCTGGTGTCCTTCAGTTTTCTGTTTTACCCAAAGGTCTTCAGAGTGACTTGCAACATGTCCTATTGCCTCTGGGTCCTTTTGTCCAGTCAGCCCGGTAATACCCGGGTTGTGGCCTCGTTTGCTGACCAATTTATGGCCTGCCTCTTTGCCAGTGTTTTCTGGGACCCAGGTGGGCATAAGTCCACGTGGAGCATCCGGAGGCTGCTCCTTGAGGGTGGGGGGGGGGGGTAATGTCACAATCTGCATCTGCTGGTAAATTCCTGCATGAACTACCTTTGCTTCACCAGCAGATGTTACCAGCCTCCTCAATGAATTTACAACCTGAACTTTCCTCTGCCCACCAGCAGAGGGCGGGCTTTCTAGAGATCTCTCCACAGACAGGGAGGAGGCCTGGACTGTCACATGGTCTCTCAGCATGGCATTTAAGCCACACCTGAAAACTCATTAGTTGCTAGCTCTTTGTTCCTGGTTCTAGCCATCCTGCCCTGAGTTACCTGTTCCCGGTATATTATATTTCCTAGTTCCTTGATTCCCTGCTGTATTGATCTCCCGTGTTGACCTTGCGATTACTGTACTGTTTGATCTCCTGTTTATGACCTATGCTTGCTGACCATCCGTATGTCTCCTCCTTGAGTGTGCATCTTATATTTGCATATATTTCTGTGTATATTGTGGATAATATTCTGGTTCCAGGGTCAGTGTGCACACAGTTATACATACTGTACCTGCTCTGCATAAATTGCCTTATGCAGAGAGGTTCTTGTGTATATACCTTGATTCTCATACATTTGTATGCTTATGGTATACATCCGCCGGCCTCATCGTTGCTGTGTATATATGTTATATGAATATATCTGCCTGTGTTATTGCTGTTGAATACTTTGCCTGCAAGTCTATGCTCATTGTTTCTGTGCATGAGGTTAATGCACAGCATTACTTTATTTTCATTTATTAATAAATCCTTATTATTCATTTACTCCTGGTTTGTCAGTCCTTTCCTAACAGTGACACTTCTGCCTGGTTGCAGGTTTGTGCGTTTGTTTCTGTTTTGCTCCAGGTGCAGCGCACAAACTCCATGCAAAATATAACAGGCAGTGATTGGCTAGCACTCCTGTTAGTTCTGATCCTGTGGGTGTGACTATAGCAGTGGTTGCTATCAGTTACAGTTCCTTCTTGTTCTGTCTTGTTTGTGTGGATGTTTTGCCAGCACTGCAGTAGCATTTAGATTGGCAAACATTCCTTCCTGTCTGTTTGTCTGTCCTTGTCTTATTCAGAGTGGCGGACAACAGAAGCTCGGAGCTGCAGTCGCTCTGAGCAACCGTTGTGTCTCATTTATTGTGGAGGTTATTGGAAGCTCAGAGCTGCGGTCGCTCTAAACAATCTTGCTCCCTGTCTCTAGTCTACTACTCCTGCTGTGATCTGTGTAGTGTTGTAACCCGATTTATCCTGTAGTGCTCGGCCCCGGCTGAGAGGAATCCACCAGACACTGACTCAGATGCAAAAATCAAGGATTTATTTGTGACCTAACAGTGGTCAGCTGGTAGTTTCTCGCAACCAGTATAACTCTCAACACAAAAATACACTTGCACATCACAGGTCAAAACACAATCTTCTCCTCTTCACAGCCGGTGCACCGGTAAAAGCTGCGGGATAAAAAGGTTAAGTTACACAGAAACTTTATATATATTGAGCTACAACAGATCTTCTTTTACAATCATTAACCACTTTTCAGTACAACACCTTTAACCACCCTGGCGTTCTATTAAGATCGCCAGGGAGGCTGCGGGGGGGGGGGGGGGGGGGTTTAATAAAAAAAACTATTTCATGCAGCCAACTGAAAGTTGGCTGCATGAAAGCCCACTAGAGGGCGCTCCGGAGGTGATCTTCTGATGAGCGGCCTTCCGTGTTTCGCTTACCTCGTCGCCATGGCGATGAGCGGAGTGACGTCATGGACGTTAGCCGACGTCCTGACGTCAGCCGCCTCCGATCCAGCCCTTAGCGCTGGCCGGAACTTTTCGTTCCGGCTACGCTGGGCTCAGGCGGCTGGGGGGACCCTCTTTTGCCGCTGCATGCGGCGGATCGCCGCACTGCAGCGGCGATCAGGCAGCACACGCGGCTGGCAAAGTGCCAGCTGCGTGTGCTGCTTTTTATTTGAGCCAAATCGGCCCAGCAGGGCCTGAGCGGCAGGCTCCGGCGGTACTGGACGAGCTGAGCTCGTCCAGACCGCTCAGCTGGTTAAACACAGTACCATTCACTAAGTTATAGGGGCTTGGGTAGCTTCAGTTCTACTGAGCAATTCAGTTCCTATACAGTCTCAGTCCCTTGTAGCCAAGTCCAAGCTATATTGTTCAGCGAAACCTTAGGGGACTTGTGACTCTCTTTACTATGGTACTGAAGCAATTTCCACAGTTCGTTGGTTGGCAATTTGGCATCCAAATGAATGTTCACTTTACTCAGAAGCTCTCTCAGACTTTTGTTCTTTATACTGTAATACTCAAACTACTGTATCTCTTAGGCACCACTTGTTTGGATAGGCTTCCCCAAAATAATAAACAAAATAAAGAAAGAATCAAATAATAAAAAAAGGGTTAGAGAAATAAAAGAAAACAAAATAAAACACAAAATTGAACAATGCACCCAGCTATATCATCAATATCTCACTCCTTCAACATCGTTCTTCTCTTATATTTGAACTCTATGCTGAATAAGCTCTAATTTTGTTATCTTGCAAAACTTGTATCTCCAACTTTGTTAACTCTTTATCTCTGTCAGATGTCACTCTGCTGTTCCCTGTAATTATCTTAGTAACACAAGATGCAGTGACACTCCTCCTCCAATCTTCTCCTTTGCTGCTGACAGGTTAACAGATCTAGTTATCTCTCACTGACAGGTTCTCTTTATCTCCACGGAGTTTGCTCTCTTTCTCTTTCTTCGGCCTTGCACTTAGGTAACACATAAATAACACTTTGGTTCACAGTTCATATCAGGATTTTAGTAGATAACTGATGAACACATCAATTGAAGAACTGATGACTTATAACTGAACAGGCTGACAGGAAAAAAGTATCTGAGTCAGGATCTCTGCTGGCGGCTGAGCTGTATTAGTTCTGAGGGGGCTATTAGAGGCTATTCACTTTTCCGATGGCAAAAGGCACTCACACTTCATATACTTGATAACAGTCTCTGTTTCTTTGGCAGGGCAGCACTATCTTGCATTAATAAGCTGATTATCATCACACTGTTACTGTCTCTTTAAGGCTTTATCAGGCAGGCAGATTTTAGTCACACACTTCCATCAGAATATGCCCTTCAGTGACTTGGGTTAACTGTCTCTATACTCAGAAAACCTCCACTGAACTCTGGCCCTCTTCTGATCACAATCTGTGGCTTGATGCTGGCGTAAGGCCTATTTTCATCTGGCCTGACAGGGTTTATCTCTTTCCGCGCTAGCTCGGATCTTGCCTGCTGCCACCTCCACCTGGTCTCCGGTAACTGCCTGGTTCTGTCCCCGCTGCCCCCGCTCTGCTGGTGGTCTGTATGATGCCGCCCGGCCCCCACTTTGCCTCATGGGGTGGCTGCTACGGCTGCTCTCACTGGCCTCCTTCCTCCCTCACCGCCACCTCCTGACTGACTGAAAATCTGTGAGGAGAACTGGTATCAACCAGTTCCCTCAGCCTCTGCTACACCCCCTCTGCCTCTTCTCTGTCCTCTCCTCCCAGTTTCTAGAAGGTTCCCAGCTCTGTGTACTGGGTTTCTAGCCAGTCTATGCGACTATCTGAGCACCTGGTCTCTTTCTGTGCACCATTTTGATTCCACAATACTGCTGTTAAAGCACAGTGCACACAGTACGTCAATTTCACAGAATAAAGGCAAATTACATTCCTACTTCACAATACCCCTTTTTAAAGGCACAGTTCACGTAACACGCTAATTTCACATTACACATGTACATTACACTCCCACATTACAATACTCTCTTTTAGTGGGTTACAGTCTCCTCCACAAGTGAATCCCGCACTATTGCCTGATATTACCCAGCCACATTTGTCTTGTTTAGTGGTCTCTGGTAGTACTCCTGTCTTCCCAGCCTCAGTCTTTATACCTTGCACACTGAAGTCCTGCGGGGTAACCGTAGTCGGATAGGCGTACTGTCTCCCGTTCACATGGGGGCTTGGCATACAGGGAGTGCAGAATTATTAGACAAGTTGTATTTTTGAGAAGTAATTTTATTATTGAACAACCATGTTCTCAATGAACCCAAAAAACTCAGTAATATCAAAGCTGAATATTTTTGAAAGTAGTTTTTAGTTTTAGCTATTTTAGGGGGATATCTGTGTGTACAGGTGACTATTACTGTGCATAATTATTAGGCAACTTAACAAAAAACAAATATACCCATTTCAATTATTTTTACCAGTGAAACCAATATAACATCTCAACATTCACAAAGATACATTTCTGACATTCAAAAACAAAACAAAAACAAATCAGTGACCAATATAGCCACCTTTCTTTGCAAGGACACTCAAAAGCCTGCCATCCATGGATTCTGTCAGTGTTTTGATCTGTTCACCATCAACATTGCGTGCAGCAGCAACCACAGCCTCCCAGACACTGTTCAGAGAGGTGTACTGTTTTCCCTCCTTGTAAATCTCACATTTTATGATGGACCACAGGTTCTCAATGGGGTTCAGATCTGGTGAACAAGGAGGCCATGTCATTAGTTTTTCTTCTTTTATACCCTTTTTTGCCAGCCACGCTGTGAAGTACTTGGACGCGTGTGATGGAGCATTGTACTGCATGAAAATCATGTTTTTCTTGAAGGATGCAGACTTCTTCCTGTATCACTGCTTGAAGAAGGTGTCTTCCAGAAACTGGCAGTAGGACTGGGAGCTGAGCTTGACTCTATCCTCAACCCGAAAAGGCCCCACAAGCTCATCTTTGATGATACCAGCCCAAACCAGTACTCCACCTCCACCTTGCTGGCGTCTGAGTCGGACTGGAGCTCTCTGCCCTTTACCAATCCAGCCACGGGCCCATCCATCTGACCCATCAAGACTCACTCTCATTTCATCAGTCCATAAAACCTTAGAAAAATCAGTCTTGAGATATTTCTTGGCCCAGTCTTGACATTTCAGCTTGTGTGTCTTGTTTAGTGGTGGTCGTCTTTCAGCCTTTCTTACGTTGGCCATGTCTCTGAATATTGCACACCTTGTGCTTTTGGGCACTCCAGTGATGTTGCAGCAGACGCATATCTGGAGGGATGCAGGCATGACACGTGCCCCAGGCGACCTCCCTCTTCAATCATCATTGGGGGGCGGCGCAGTGCTGCTGACAGCATTCCTGAGTCTAAGGGAGTAACAATCATCCAGCAGCCTGCCCGTCTCAGCCTTTGTCATATATCTACATTACAAGCTATTGAGAGGTGAGTGCCGAAGTTTTCCCTCACTCCCTACCATGTCTCAGTCCCCCGAGATAGCAGCAGATGCTCGTGGTCAGGAGGTTACAAGATCTCACATCCATTCAGCTCTGTCATTCACACATTCCTCAGCCTTATCTCAGTGTGCTGTTTACTTACTTTTATTTATGGCACTCTCTGCACTTTAACTATTACGCTGCTGGCATCTCTGTGGACAGATTTAACAACCTCTCTCTTGTACAGTATACCTCAGTTGTTAAAATGCATTATATTTCTAGCTCAGTACCTATCTACTGATATTTAATAGGTTGTCAGGCTTTTATTATGTTATAACCATCACTGTAAAAGTGTCATTGCATTCATTCATATGAGAGTGGTGGCTGCCAAATGTATTTCCTTTTAAACAATACAAGTTGCATGGAAATCCTGCTGATCCTTCTGGTCACTAGGGTCTAAATCACACACCTGAAACATGCATGCAGCTAATCTTTTCAGATGTGTCATAGACATTTGATCTGCATACTTGTTCAGGGTCTATGGCAGGGATCACACTTGTTTTTCAGTTTTCAACTCGGCTTTTTCTGTGCACATTTTCTGCACACCAAGGGCTTGATTTACGAAAAGATGCTAACTCAGCCATCACGCGCTAGACATGTGCGCGCGCAAAGTAAAGCGCTAACCAGTTTTGACTAATGCAGCGTGCGCAAAGTATAACGTGCACAGGATGTGGTATAGTAGCGCGCGCACAGAGATTCGCTGTGCGCGATGCGTGATTCGCGCGGTAAATATGGTACTGCGCGCACTAGATAGAATGTGGCAATGTACTCAGCAGACTTAAATTAGCGCATAATACAGTGGTTCCCAACCTTTTTGGAGTCGTGACACATCAAACCAAACGTTCAGATCTCCGTGACACGTAGACTAAATGCATGAAATGAGAGACAGCGTTTCCCCACTAAATGCACATAAGAGACAGCGTTTCACCAGTAAATGCAGGTAATGACAGACAGCCTTTTACCAGTAAATGCACCTAATGAGAGACAGCGTTTCCCCAGTAAATGCACATAATAAGAGACAGCTTTTCACCAGTAAATGCACATAATAAGAGACAGCTTTTCACCAGTAAATGCACATAAGAGACAGCTTTTCACCAGTAAATGCACAGAATAAGAGACCTCTTTTCACCAGTAAATGCACATAATAAGAGACCTCTTTTCACCAGTAAATGCACATAATAAGAGACAGCTTTTCACCAGTAAATGCACATAATGACAAACAGCCAGTTGTCCCCAGTATATGTAGCCAGAGATATATGTGCCCAGTATATGTAGCCAGGGATATATGTGCCCAGTATATGTAGCCAGGGATATATGTGCCCAGTATATGTAGCCAGGGATATATGTGCCCAGTATATGTAGCCAGGGATATATGTGCCCAGTATATGTAACCAGGGGTATATGTGCCCAGTATATGTATCCAGGGGTATATGTCCCCAGTATATGTAGCCAGGGGTATATGTGCCCAGTATATGTAGTCAGGAGTATATATCCCCAGTATATGTAGGCAGGGGTATATGTCCCCAGTATATGTACGCAGGTGTATATGTCCCCAGTATATGTAGGCAGGGGTATATGTCCCCAGTATATGTAGGCAGGGGTATATGTCCCCAGTATATGTAGGCAGGGGTATATGTCCCCAGTATATGTAGCCAGAGGTATATGTCCCCAGTATATGTAGTCAGGGGTATATGTGCCCAGTATATGTAGGTAGGAGTATATGTCCCCTGTATATGTAGCCAGGGGTATATGTGCCCAGTATATGTAGGCAGGGGTATATGTCCCCAGTATATGTAGGCAGGTGTATATGTCCCCAGTATATGTAGGCAGGGGTATATGTCCCCAGTATATGTAGGCAGGGGTATATGTCCCCAGTACATGTAGCCAGAGGTATATGTCCCCAGTATATGTAGCCAGGAGTATATGTCCCCAGTATATGTAGCCAGAGGTATATGTCCCCAGTATATGTAGGCAGGTGTATATGTCCCCAGTATATGTAGGCAGGGGTATATGTCCCCAGTATATGTAGGCAGAGGTATATGTCCCCAGTATATGTAGCCAGAGGTATATGTCCCCAGTATATGTAGCCAGAGGTATATGTCCCCAGTATATGTAGTCAGGGGTATATGTGACCAGTATATGTCGGCAGGGGTATATGTCCCCAGTATATGTAGGCAGGTGTATATGTCCCCAGTATATGTAGGCAGGGGTATATGTCCCCAGTATATGTAGGCAGGTGTATATGTCCCCAGTATATGTAGGCAGGTGTATATGTCCCCGGTATATGTCCCCAGTATATGTAGCCAGAGGTATATGTCCCCAGTATATGTAGCCAGGGGTATATGTCCCCAGTATATGTAGCCAGAGATATATGTCCCCAGTATATGTAGGCAGGGGTATATGTCCCCAGTATATGTAGGCAGGGGTATATGTCCCCAGTATATGTAGGCAGGGGTATATGTCCCCAGTATATGTAGGCAGGTGTATATGTCCCCAGTATATGTAGGCAGGTGTATATGTCCTCGGTATATGTCCCCAGTATATGTAGCCAGAGGTATATGTCCCCAGTATATGTAGTCAGGGGTATATGTCCCCAGTATATGTAGCCAGAGGTATATGTCCCCAGTATATGTAGGCAGGGGTATATGTCCCCAGTATATGTAGGCAGGTGTATATGTCCCCGGTATATGTAGGCAGGTGTATATGTCCCCGGTATATGTAGTCAGGAGTATATGTCCCCAGTATATGTAGGCAGGTGTATATGTCCCCGGTATATGTAGGCAGGTGTATATGTCCCCGGTATATGTAGTCAGGGGTATATGTCCCCAGTATATGTAGCCAGGGATATATGTGCCCAGTATATGTAGCCAGGTGCCCCGCCAGGAGGAGAGAGTGAGGGAAGGAGAGCGGCACCTCAGGGTGCTCTCCCTCCCTCGCTCTCTCCTCCGGAATGAAGTGCGGTGGCTGGCAGAGGCGCGGAACTTACCCTCCGTGTCTCTGTCCCGTCTCGTCGCCGGCGCGGGATGAATTGCCACAACTCTGGCCTGATCCAGACCAAAGCAGCGGCTGCAGAACCAGAACGTTTGGCCAAGCGCCGCCACAGTTAGTATCGGAGGGGAGAGCAAGGGAGGCAGAGCACCCTAAGGTGAGAGAAGGGGGGGAGATGGCCCCCTTCTCCGCCGCTGCCCACACCTCTCCCTCCACTGCGCTGCTCCCCTCCGAGAGAGCCGCGACACATACCCGAAGCTGCCAGGACACATCTATGTGTCGCAGCACATGGGTTGGGAACCACTGGCATAATAGTTTGCGCACGCTAATCTTTGTGCAATTTACAATTATTTTTGTCTGGTGTTTTTCATCAAATTAAAGTGTGTGTGTATATAAGGTTGTTTGTGGGGATGGGTGGGTTTGTGGGTAGAGATGGAGAGAGACAGGAGGCAGGAGTTGCGGAGGAGTGTAAGGGTGCCTGCCACCCGCTCAGCCACCCCAAATCCCCCTGCACCTTTGTGTAGTGGGCGCAGTGCTGCCCACACTCACAGTGGTGGCCGCACTGATAGCCAGAGCCGGAGTCCACGACGCCGCACCCCCAGCTTGAGCACTCCAGCTGCCAGTCATCGCCAGCGCAGTCCCAGCCCTCGGCCTCACACATCTGGCAGCCGCACCACCTCTCAGCGGGCAAGCACCAGACAATACCGGGTAAGGGCTGTACGTTTTTCTGAGGGGGAGAATCTAGTGCTTGTCCAGGCGATGGTTCCCTTATTTTGAAAAGCTGTATGGGCAAGGTTCGAGGAAAACGGACATGAAGACTAAGAAAGCTCTCTGGGGTATAATTTGTGACGCTGTGCGTGATGTGGCCCATCAACATCGCACATCAGAGCAATGCCGTAAACGGTTTGCAGATATTAAAAGGAAGCTGCGTAAGAAGCTCAGCCTGTCAGAATCTCATATTAATGCAGAGAATTGATCATCCCCCTTGCCCAAATCGTATAAAAATGTTAAATGGTTTGCAGATAAATTGAGTGAATTTCAAGATCCGTGAGTACGGGCAAAATCAAAATTAGATTGTGTACTTTTCAATGTTATTATTGGAAGTGAGCTGTTTATTTTTAAAAGGTTAAAAATGAGATAGTATTGAAGAAATGTTGACATGTCATGCAGTATTGTTGTGTTAGTAAGTTTAACCATCTAGGGTCAAGATATATAAGAGATATAAGATATACACTGCTTAAGCTAAGCCTATTTTATACGCAAGATGTTAATCACATAGTGTTCACACATATCTAATAAGCTGATCAATAATATACACTTTATTTCAGATTGTATAAAAACAAACAGGCCATAAGCCTTGTGTTGGCCATTACCACTTATAACCACAGGAGGCATCTCTTGTGCCTGCTACTACCACTTACAACCATAAGGGGCATCTAGATATCCTATCTAAAAATAAAGGGTGAGGTAATGTTATAAAAAGAACATGACATCATGTAAAATCCCCTACCCCGACGCCATATTGGAAAAATTACAATAAAAAGGCCTGGCAGGCTAGCACATTGGGAGATCAAGCCTGAAACTCTACTGAGATCGATTGAGGCCTAGCAAGAGACTGCCTTCCATTGTGATTCTGAAACCCAAGAGAGGTAATATGCAATAATTCTTGGTGAATTCTTTGACAGTTAGTCTATGCAAACGTTAGACTTGTCATTTTCACACTTCAGCAGTTTTTTGAGTTTTTAGATAACTTTTTTCTATGCTATAAGTTTTACTATTCAAACGCAATTGCAAGCTTAGAAGTAATTAACAAGCTTTGATGGATTAAGATATATCTACTTTAAGTTCTTTATATAAGAATAGAACTTCATATAATCATTTTTAAGGCTAAAGCTATATTGTGTGTACTATACACTGTTCAATCTCGAGACAACAATTATCGATGAAGGATAAAAGCTACAGCAGAATATTTGCTATATTGAAATGGACTCTTTTAACTAAAGGAACTTTGAAAATGTATTTTTGGATGAAAATGTATTTCTTGGAATGATTGACAACAACTGGAGAGATGTATATTCCTGTATATAAATGCTTTATCTATTTTTCTTAACAAGATAATTTTATAAAATTCAACAGCTGAGTGTTGCGTTTTTCTTTCAGAGGTAAAACTGTTAACCTATAAATATTCTGTTTATAGTGAGCACGCACCCACTTCTGTCTAATGTTGGTTATGACGCTTTAAAGGCTGGTCCTTTACTGAGTTGGTAATCATTTTAAGCAAATATCGATCAGATATTTGACAAGCCAGTTGTGGCACTATGCGTAAGTTTGTATATTTATATTACACAATGTAATTGTATTCACATATGTATTATCAAATGTGTAAGAATGCACAATTGAAGTTGGAGGGATATGTGTGTACTCATATTAGGCCACAACTCTATTTTTTTTATATGTATTCCTTTTTTTTGTAGTTATTTGTTAATGCCAGTTGCCAGGTACTCCTTGTAATCCTATGGCTTGTATGGTTGTTGCTTGATCCCCTGAACAAGTATTTTTTTTCCTCTTTTTGTTTGGCTTTAAATGCTTTCTGTTTTGAGTGGCTGCATGCTTGTTCCAGGTGTGATAGTAAAAATGCTCAATGACATTTTGAATGAAGGTGAAGCTGTACATTTGTATTGTGAAATGTTTTAATCAGCCAAGTCACTATATTATGGAAGGTTCCTTCAATTAGTCCTGTAAAGGCAAACTGAAGTCACAGATATGTGTAGTCTGCCATGTTGTAACTTTTATACAATACCAGTTGCCTGGCTATCCTGCTTATTGTGTGCCTGTAATAATTGTACATATAGCCTCTGAACAAGCATGCAACAGATCTGCTGTTGTGGTCATTGTTGTGAGATCTGAGAAAATTAATTGCATGCTTGTTGCTGGTATGATTGCAATAGTACTGCAGCCAAATATTTCAGCTGAATAGCCAGTCAAGTGGCATTCTTTTAAAAGGTTATAAATATGTCAGGCACCATATCACACTCACTTCAGGTTAGCTTTAAAGGGATTGTTAACCTACACCGACAGTGATATACATGTTCCCTTGTAAAGGATCAATTAAGCAACAGGGGTATGGCTGCAGCCATTTTATTTTATATATTTAAACAATACCAATTGCTTGCCTATTAAGCTGTAACCCCTCGTTCACATCAGGGTCGTTTATGTGCGCTTTCCACAGCGCACTGCCCTGTGCGTTCAGCAAGGTATTGATTTTTCCACGTAACTGAGGGCTCTTTTCCACTTTGAAATGCAATCGCGATTCCAATTGCAACCGCAATTGCATTTCAATTTCCACCATGCAATTGCGATTGAGCTACTATACTCATTATAGTACAGCTCAATCGCATACAAAACGCTCCAGAACGACGATTGCGCTTTGACCAAAATCGCATCACAATTGGATTGCACTAATGGAAATTGCTGCTGCGGTTTCCATTAGTTTAATGTACCTTGCTTTTTGCGATCAGAATCAAATCACAAATCCCAGGCTAGTGGGAAAAGGCCCTAAATGTAGCTGGTTCACATCTGTGGCCTGCGCTGAGCAGCGTTACCAAAACGTAGTGTTGCATGCATTTCTGTGCGCTGAGCTGTAAAGCGCACATCAATGCAAGTGAATGGGTGGGTTTTTGTAGCGCATAGAAGCGTTTACAAGCGCATAGAAGCGCATGCGTTTTTTACCCCTAATTGGATTTAAAAAAAAATAAATTAATAATTTTATTGACAACTGCTGCTGCTCTAGTAAGCAAAACGTGCTTTAAAGAAGCACAGCGCAACGCACAGCAACGTGCACTAAAGCGCGCAGAAGCGCAGGCGGTTTTTTAACACGTGCATTAACACGTTTTTCAGCGCAGCAGATGTAAACGAGGCCTAAAATGCGTGTAATGCATTTAGCCATAGTTCCAACACTAACATGTATTACATCGCATTTGTAAAAAAGGATTGTTGCATGTGACAAGTGACACACATACATGCATGTTTCTATAGTGAACCAAACACAACGGCATTGCAACAATACCATTTTCATGTCTGATGCTGAACTGCTGCAGTAGTGTGTGAATCGCACACAAGTAAGCAGCATGCATTTAATTATTGTGTCTTTAGTCTTAAAAAGAACCCGAGGTGGGTTTGAAGAATATTATCTGCATACAGAGGCTGGATCTGCCTATACAGCCCAGCCTCTGTTGCTATCCCAAACCCCCCTAAGGTCCCCCTGCACTCTGCAATCCCTCATAAATTACAGCCACGCTGCTGACAAACAGCTTGTCAGAGCTGGCTGTGTTTATCTCTATAGTGTCAGTCTGCTGCTCTCCCCGCCTCCTGCAGAACTCCAGTCCCCGCCTGCATCCCTTCCCTCCCTGCTGATTGGAGGGAAGGGATGGGGGCAGGGACCGGAGCTATGCTGGAGGCGGGGGAGCAGCTGAGACTGACACTACAGATGTAAACACAGCCTCAAAGCATGGCTGTGATTTATGAGGGATTGCAGAGTGCAGGGGGACCTTAGTGGGGTTTGGGATAGCAACAGAGGCTGGGCTGTATAGGCAGATCCAGCCTCTGTATGCAGATAACATTCTTCAAACACACCTCGGGTTCTCTTTAACTGCTATTTTTCATGTTTGTTCCTGGCCAGTGGATGAAAGTGTATAATGTCTACTACACAACATTAAAGTTTCAGTTTCCGTTGTGTGTAACATGTTATTTACGTTGTTTGGACATTACATTATTGTGTGTAAAGTTCTGTTAGAGCCTGGTCATTAACTTTGGGGCATTGTCTTATGGTTATCGTGTGGTGAGTTCAACAATGCTTAATTTAGAGTCATAATCATAGATATTTGCAAACATGTTCAGAGTTACTCTATATACTCGCAAGCAAGCCAAACCCGCATATAAGCAGAGCCCCCAAATTTGACCCTTATAAATGTTTAATAAACATTATCCACTATATAAGCCATGTGTAGGAAATGGTGGGCACGTTATTCACCCCCAGTGTGTTCAATTATAGCTAGTAGAGTGCTCAGTATAGCTAGTATTGTCCCCAGTATGGTTAGCTAGTGCCCAGTATCGGTGGCCCCTCCCCCCACTCTCTGTGCGGTTGCCGCTGTTATTACCTGACCCCTGCACTTCTTGTATTACCCTCTCTGCCTTCTAATTGACATCATTGCTCTTTGTGGCTGCTGTGAAAATGATGAAGGAAGCCATAGAGAGCGGCTTCCTGTAGCGCCAATCCGTATTGCAACCAAGCCCACACCACCAACGTTTGTTGCACTTTTGGGTGTTGACAAATGCAGCTTGATTGCGAGTATATGCATAATGCAGGGTCACAGCGCTTTGAGTCCCCAGGGAGAAAAGCGCTATATAAATATTATTGTTATTGTTGTTATATATGGTATATTTGTCGCACGTACATTTAGCTGAAAATCGATCAGACATTTTTTAGGTGTGTAGTAGGTATGATATTGCATTAGTATGACAGTGAGGCAACTGGTATTGTTTGTCATGTTTTTTGTCTTGGTTTTACTTGCAATCAACCCTTTGTTCTGTAATGTTGCAGTGAATGTGTAATGATCTGTCTCATTATTTTTCATAGCACTGGGACAGGTGGTGGTCCGCCTGCATCACTGGAGTTAAGTGATTATGAGGAATTGCTGGAGCCCTTACTCAGGACCAACGCCCTGCATGGCATCCCCGGGGGCTATGATGCCGACGTGCCAACCTCCTCTGGTTCGGAAGGAGGTAATAGCTGAAGCTGTTGTAGTTCTTATGCCAAATGACATGTAACACGTGTGTTACTTTTGTTGTGATGTGAACACTGGATTTTCGTGCATTATTGACACTCTTATTATTATATATTCGTGTAGGTGAGGGTGTGTCTGGGTCCACTGTGGCCCTTAGTGAACGCAGTGCTTCCATCACCCAATTATCTGAGGGTGCTTCTGATGATGCGTCAAGTACAGGTAATTTATTATTTTCCATAAAAAAATGACAATTCAACTTGTCAGAAGACAGAAGTGACAGTGATACGCTGGATGGCAGATTCTCCTTCTGTAATCTGACACATTTTTGTAGTTCACAGTGTGTGTGCTTCAGTGAAAAACGTTATTGAAGGCCAAGATGACATCCCAGAAGCAGTTGAGGGGCTTTCAGCTGCAGCAGAAACAATGGGTGAGTTTGTATGTCTGTTCCTATCGAAAACATGGGGAGCACAAGTTATATGTGGGCTAGGATATTTACCTTATTCTTTACCAATATCTGTTGACCAGCTGTGCTGGTGCTATTTTATGATGAACTGTTGTTTAAATGTGAAAATATCAAACATATTAAACTAAGCCATCCATTTCTTCATGAGTAAAATTAGCCACCAATTAGTTTTCTCATATGTTGCTTTAACTTACATTCAGTGAAATGTGACCTTAGATACAGATCTTGGCCTCTCCCATCTTCTCATCAGGGTCTTCTCTGTGTTTACTTATTTTCTAAATGGCCCTACTGAATGCCAGTAGCTCAAGACAATTGGCAAACTCGGCTGCAGTGAGCAGGGAGGCTGACCAGCATGCGTGTGCAAATTGTCACGGAATCTGTTCATAAAGAATAAAGGCCATGCTGACAATACCCTATGGAGAGATAGAGTAGGCCAAAATCTTTTTGTAATGTCACATTTATAATTGTTACTGTAAGTGACAGCCACATAGGAGCAAAAAAATGGATGGCTCATTTTACTAATGAATGTTTGTATTTTATGTGTTTAAAATCGTACGATTTTTGGCACAATTCCTCTGGAAGGGTACAATATAGTCGCACTCACAGCATAAACAAACATGCATGTAATAATATGTGAACTTACAATAATGTGCCATAAACTTGTTATGCATGCTTGTTTTGGGGCTATGGGTCAACACCCATACACACCATTCTTTTGTTTATGTTGTTTAAAATTACAATTTTATTTATCCATGTACATAGATTTCTTCACACATGTCTGTTTGTAATACTAATCATTAGAACTGTAGACTTGCAAAGCGTTGTTAAATGGATTCTAATGTAATTATGATCAGACATGTTGGATGACATACAATACAATAAAAGATAGTAATGGCAAACAAGAGTTTGCTTGTGCAGATGGGCCTTGACTAATTTATACAGATGTATAACAGATGCAGATATTATTTGTACAACATCTACAACATACTATTTTAGTTGTTGATATTCAATGAAAAGCCAACATGAATGTATTATAATGAATACATGTCCGTTAGGGATGTTCATTTAATGCTTTGTAATTGTGTATCAATTTGTCAATAGAGCAAATGTAAGGCACATTGCTTATGTTGGATATAATCTAAGAAATGAATTGCTTACAATGGCAACAAACCATTGTATGCTGTAGATGTGGTCATTTACAGAGGTGGCCTTACAGTACCTGGGGCCTGTGCCCAGTGTCATATGCGGGGCCTACAGACTTGCTGTGGAAACACACACTCTGCCATAGGTTCAATTAGTTTGGTAAGTGCCTGTAGAACTTGAGATAAGTAGAGTGCGCCAGTATAGGTTACATAGGTAGGTGGGCCGCAGTATAGATTATGTACTTGCCGTGCAGTTTATATTAGATCCATGTCTACAGTATAGCTTACATAGCTAATTGGGCTGCAGTACAGGGTAGCTAGGAAGGTGGCTGCTGCGGTGGGGTCATAGTAGTTAAAGTACCTTTCCTTCTACAACCATTGAATCTTCAAAATGCTTCCTGTCCTGGCATCTGTGTATTGTAACAGCATCCCCTGTGGTAACATGTGGTCACGTCATCACAGGGGCGCTGTTACCAATATGTCATATGCTGCGAGAGGAAATACATGGAAGCTATGACCATTGGCCAAGACAGATGACTTGTAACTCCTATGCCTGCTCTCCCCACCACTGTAGAGGGTGCGTGGACTCTCCAACTGCAGGGCCTTGGGCCATTGGCCCAGTTGCCTTCCCCAAAGGGCGGCTTGGGTTATTGCCTGCATGTGATGGATTTGTACAGCGAAATGCAAATACTTCTAAAAGACACTGTTTAATTTACCTGGTGCTTCTACAACGCCCAAGCAGGCGTCATGTCCAGTGCCGGCCCTCCACCAGCTTTCGTTGTGCCGGCACAACCTACTTTAGTTTTAGCCAGCGGCCCACTACGTTTGTGCAGCTCTGCCCATGTGTATCCTTTGGCTTATCCGCTATTGCAGATGGAGAACGCCAAGAATACATAAACTTGGCAGGACTACACTGGACATGACGGTTTCGCCGTCACCGGCTGACAGGCATGGGAACTATGCTGCTATGCTGCTAAGGAGCCGCAATAGCAGCATAGGGGGCGATATACAGGCTGGGAACGCGAACAATCACTCACGTTCCCATGCCTGAAACCGGAAGTCATCGCCGTCGGGTCCAGAGGCATCGGAGCGGAAGTGCGAGGGCACCGATCGGCTGCAGGGGGCTGAGGGAAGCCCCAGGTGAGTTCATCTCATTTTTTTTATGGCTTTAGGTTCACTTTAAAGAGGATCTGTAACGTCAAAAGATCCCCTGGGGGGTACTCACCTCGGGTGGGGGAAGCCTCCGGATCCTAATGAGGCTTCCCACGCCGTCCTCCGTCCCTCAGGGGTCTCGCTGCAGCCCTCCGAGAAAGATGACGTCAATATTTACCTTCCTGGCTCCTGCGCAGGCGCTCTGACGGCTGTCGGCTCCGAAGTAGGCGGAAATACCCGATCGCCGTCGGGTCTGCTCTACTGCGCAGGCGCAAGTTTCCGGCACCTGCGCAGTAGAGCGGACCCGACTGATATCGGGTATTTCCGTGTAGTTCGGAGCCGAGAGCAGCCACAGTGCCCCCTGCTGGAGCCTGCAAAGGTAAATATTGAACTGACAGTCGGGTCTGTCGCCGGCTGTTCGGAGGGCTGCAGCGAGACCCCCGTGGGACAGAGGACGGCGTGGGAAGCCTCATTAGGATCCGGAGGCTTCCCCCACCTGAGGTGAGTACCCCCCAGGGGATCTTTTTGATGTTACAGAGTCTCTTTAATAAACCATGTCCTGAAGGACCACCAACAATGCATGTATTCCACCCCAAAAAAACCCAAAAAACAGTCATATTTGACTTCATATTGTCTGTGCACACGTAATTAAATATGTATATTGTTTTAAAATACATGCAGTGTTGGTGGGCCTTGTTGAGAGGTATGTTGAACTGTGCATTGGGGGATTTTGTACATTGAATTATGGCAGTAATGTTAAATGAACATCCTAATAAGGTTTATGCCATGAAGCCTAAGTAGCTACAACCAAAATATAGGGCACAAACACAACAGTACCAAGTGTAAATGTAAACAATAGTTTTGTATTTTAAATTTTCAGAAGGTTCTAATAAGAAACTATGTACAATATTCATAAAAAAATTAACACCACAAAAAGATACAATATAATAAAAAATACAATAAAAAACTATATACAAAATATAACCAAACTACTCCGAGGAGTCGGAGTTCCCCAGGGCATCCTGCATACATGAGGCTAATGCGGCTAGTTGCCTGGAAATGGCCGCCAATTGAGAACGTCCTTAAAACAAAACAAATTACAAAAAAATACATATTAATCAATGTTTTTACACAAACAATACACATGTAAACTTTCTGGAAATATTGATCAGGACAAAACTTACTGTTGCCTCTTTGGTGATGGGGACGGGCTGGGCCTGGTTGCTGGCCCACATCAGCACCTTCAGGGGCTTGGGGTGCTTCAGCCTCCAGTGCTGGTGGACCAGCATCATTGGGAGGCTGTTGGAAGGGACCAGCTCCTTCACCCACATCCAACGGAGGTGGTTGGTCCACAGGTTCCTCAGACGGAGCATTCTGGCTGCCGCGGTGTCGGCGGACTGGCATTTGGGCATCTATGGTAACATAGAAACATAAGTATTTAAGGACCAAACAACATTAAAGGGACCGGTGCTTTTGTTAGCCGAATGTCTGGCAGGACGTACCTAACAAATAGTTAGGGCTCCATGCATTTTTCATTTGCAAGCCGCCCCCCTACTAGTGGATTGCAAACCAGGTGTTGTTGGTATGTACAGCTATTACTCATTATTGTATCTTCCTGTAGCAGCCATCTTGGCTTCTTACAGTTAAAGTCAAATTTTAACAATCAGTAAACATTTTTAGGGAAGGCTATGGGTCCTACGCTGAAGGCTTGGGGTCCTATAGAGCGTTACCACTCCGCTCTTGGTGCTGTCGTTCATGCAGTGGATCACCCAATAGCAGCATTTGAATAAATAACTCAAATACTGCTTTTAGCTGCCGATTGAGGCTTTGTAAGTCATCAGGGTGGCCAAGTGCTCGGTACTGCGCCTGCGCAAGCACACTCTGTAGTGCAATCAGGCAGGCGCAGAAGAGAGCCGCCTCTGTTCCAGAGGACTCTGTTCCTGAAGACTGACAAAATACCTCAGGCTGGTAGATTAAAATGGGAGAGTGCAGGAACAAGAGCACTGAGAGGGGAGAGTGAGTGAGGTTTCTAAAGGACCCACAGCCCTCACTGTCCTTAGGTAAGTATCACCTTAATTGGATTATTTGTAGGCTTCACACTCACTTCAAGGGGGCACAGACCACTGGTCCAGAAGTTAAGCCACTTGTGTTAAACAGCTGAGTTTGACACTGCACTAGTGTTATACTACTGTTATGTAAAGATGTGTAGCCCTAATTATGTAGCATTATACAATACTTGCCTAATAGAAAGGTGACAGTAATATTTGCAAATGAACAAATATATACCATTTTGAAAGTAGACACTTTCCTTATATTAAAAAGGGTACAGTGTAATGGTAAAAAAAAGGGTATAATTTGTAGGGCACATAACAATATTCCAAACACAACAATGCTACAGGAGCTATAACATTTTACCACTGTAACTTTGGGTGAGGAATGGACATGGATGTATGGAAAGTACTTTACAAACAACATCCATTTTGCGGACAATTAGGCTGCACTACTTAAATGCAGCTGTAGTACTGCTGTATGGGCAATAATCACACTAAAAGATCCGCCAATATCTGTAGGGCCATATAAAAACTACAGTGTATGCTATTTTCCATCCCTGAAGATATCTGCCTGTCCTGTTGAGACTACTCAACATTGTTTAGACAAGAGTCAACTGGAGAATAGCTTGAACCATTTATTTCAGGACATCACATATGTATGCTTGGTCCGGCCCTGTAGGTAATGACTTCCCCAAAAATCGTTATGGCAGCTGGACAATATGCACTGTGGCTGGTTCTCCAAACATTAGTTTTTAACCTAAGGCCACCACAAGCATGCCAAGCTACATAATTACAGAGAAGGACATGCAGAGGAAAGATTATATTGGCCCGCCCCCCCAGCAAAAAATATATACTGCATACTTTATGTACATTACTTACCAGGCACATGCTCCTGTCTCACTTGTCTGAGGAACCTCCGCTCTCTCCTCTTCATATCTGACCACCTCCGCTGGATCTGGGTGATGGAGTGGTTTCCCCGGAAGTGCTGGCGCAGCTCCGGTTGCAACTCCTCCATGATCCGTCGTTTAGTGAACAGATCATGGAGGAAGTCATACTCCGTTCGTAGCAGGGTCTGTAAGAAGAAACCAAAATTCCTACAAAATGAACTTTTTACTTAAACGGATAACATAAGTGACATGTGACATGATGAGATACATGTGGAATGTACAGTGCCTAGCACACAACTTATTTTTTGTTTTGTTTTTTTGCTTTTGGTGTGAATTAGTTAAAGATCTTGTATTGTAAGTGCCTCACTCAGTACTGACAAAGTGACCTCACTGATAATAAATTGCCATTTTGACTTTTTTTGGACTGTCAGAAGCCACTTTCTGCTAGGAAAGTGTTGTATAGTTGTACTTAACAGTGAGGCTCACACTATTCACTTGATCTTTGAGTCAGGACTGAGTGAGCCACTTTACAAGCCTCATCTGTAAATACTTCAGGCAGAGAACTTAATTATTACCCAAAAATGCATAGTTATTATTGTAGTAGGCAGTGTACATACACATGTCTCTCAATCATGTCATGTGTACAAACAGTTTAATGCACTGTGGAAACCAAAGCCCCTAACAGATCTGTGAAAGCCTAGCGATTTAGTGGTCAGATTGGTATAAAATTCGGGGTGCACAGCCATTGGATTTGGATGGCATCCGTTAGTGGCATCTGCCTACAAATCATCCTTACTATTGTATTTAAATGCGCTAGTGCACAGCGTTTTTTATTTCAGCAAAACCTCAAAGTAACGGTGTGCACTATCACTTTGGTATACAATAGGCACGCAGATTTGTAGGTGGATGCGGCCAGTGGGTCGCATCCAAATCCCCTCAGTGTGGACCAGACCTCATAAAGGACACAACATTAATCATACATTAAAAATGGACTCCCAGTTGGGCATTAACTTTGGAAAGCTCTATATCATTTTAAAGCTCTATTTCTCCTCTTTCCAATGATATATAAACCGGCGGCCTACGCCTTTAACTTTGTTATATTTTGAAATATAAGATGATGTATGTCAGCGGTCCTCTTCTTCAAACTCTTTAATCTATAAAAAACAAACACACTGCACATAGTGCATTACTGCCAGTCAATTTGTCCCAGACTTTGTGAACACCTTGTAAAAAACACCCAGGGTGACAAGTGGTGCCTCCGTGCCAAACCCAGTGAATAATGCCAAACTGCTCACCAGATGGTTGCCACCTCACATAACAGGTGGATCTAGCGTTTTAGTGTATAAACCAGGCGAACAGCTCTCCAGTAAAACTCAGAAGCTTTAATCCAGATTAGGCTTTTAAAACACAAATATAAAAATCTCTCATAGCGTAACAACTAAAATCAATGCACTTCAACCTGCGCCTATAGAGCGCACTTACGTAGGAAAGTGATTTTCAGGCGTATCGGGCTCAAGGGCACAGTGGTGACACTCCTCTCCGGGTGGAATCGGCGTCCCGTAGTTCCCCCTCGGCGTGCCCGCTCACGATTTCCGTATAGTCAATGCGGCCTACTAGCACTTCCGCATCCCGTGACGTCAGACGCACCTGGCTCCGCCCTACGCGTTTCGTCCGTGCGGACTTATCAGGGGCTGACGTCACAGGTGCGTCCGACGTCCTTTGTAGCTCCAATCTCCTCCCCTCTCATAACGTAATCACTAGTTAGGCGCCGTCTGGAACGCACGTCGCATGTTCATGCGCTCCATCAGCCTCAATGAGCACAGCGCCATCTAGCTACCTTTCACCTAATTTTCTTTTAGCCTAGTTGGCTGTGCACCCTTTCTGCCACCATCTAGTGGACTTTTGTTATATTGCAGCTATGCCCTTGGGCCTAAGTTTAAATATAAATTGCTTGATTTTCTCAGAAATCAACGCTGAAACTTAATACTGGCTGATGATTAGATAAAATATATAGCCATATCTTCCTAAAAGGTGCAAATTTACTAATAATTGGTATATTAATATAAAACTTTTACAACAGGGATTCATAACACATATTTGACCTTCACCAGACAACTTTTGACCTATTACTTCAATCCACCCCTGTCATGCTGCTATAACCTCAAATTAAGGCTGATGTGATTAGCATGAACTTAGGCGTCACCTCTGGACACTGAGTGAGAATAACCCATCCAACTTTATATTCCACACGGTGCATGACAAATTACATAAAACAATATAGTACATCAATAAATATATTCGTGTCCCAAATTTGGCCTCTGTTCACATACCCAGCCCATCTTTCAGGAGCGGGTCCACAGAGGGAGAATAATGTTAGCCCATCAATTTATTCAATGTATATGTATGTATACCAATCCCCTACCCATCTATCGTTTATATGCCAGTTCCCCTTATACATTCTATATCTGCAAGGCAAACATAATTCTCAACACTCAAAATTGCATAATTGAACGACCAGTCAAACATATCCCTATGCTTCACTTTCTATATAACTACCTACAGCATCCTTTATTTCAGATATCATTAGTAATAAAACAGTTGAGGTCGAATTCTACATTCAGACCCCTCGGGGTTAAGGACTGCAGCTGATAAATCCATTTACCCTCTGCTTGTGATATATCTCTGACCAGACTCGATCCTCTCCATTTTTTATTATGTGCCTCCACTCCCATAAACCTCAATCCACTGGGATCACAATTGTGGACCAATCTGAAATGGTTGGACATATTATGTGTCTTTAAGCCCTTATGGATATTGGCTATATTGGCTATATGTTCTCCAATTCTTTTATGAAGTTTTCTTGTGGTCCTTCCCACATATTCCAAGTTGCAGGGGCACCATAATGCATAGATGACCCCCATGCTATTACACGTAATGCATTGCTTAATTTCTTGTTGTTTGCCGGTATTTCTGGATTGAATTGTGGACCCCCTTTGGGGTTTAGCCTCTCGGCATCCCCTGCATCCCCGACAGGGGAAAAAACTTTTTTGTCCTAAAAGGTCAGTGGACCTGGTGTGTGTGTGTGTGTGTGTGTGTGGGGGGGGGGGGGGGGGGGGTTAATATGGCTGGAAACCAGCTGTGATCTCAAATTTGGGGCTTTTCTATATATGAAACTTGGTTTTTCTGGTACTGCTCTCGTTAATGTCCCGTCCAGTTTCAAGATGTTCCAATGCTTTTTTATTATACATTCAATTTCCTTATGTTGGCCATTGTAATCCAACAACATGTCGAATTCTCTATTTTTTTCATTTCCTTTGATTCGGTTTGAAAGGAGGCTATTCTTATCCATTATTATTATTATTAGGGATGGGACGAATCCACAATTTCTTCGAATCCGAATCCGAATCTAAAAAGGTTCTCGAACATCTCGAACCTTTCGAATCCCGAATCTAACGAATCCTGCGATCTGTGGAATAGTTGCCCACAGTATAGGTAGGCAGGCTAGGTGCTCACACTATAGGTAGCTAGGTAAAGGTGCCTTCAGTATAGCTAGCTAGGCATAGGTGCCTTCAGTATAGCTAGCTAGGCATAGGTGCCTTCAGTATAGCTAGCTAGGCATAGGTGCCTTCAGTATAGCTAGCTAGGCATAGGTGCCTTCAGTATAGCTAGCTAGGTATAGGTGCCTTCAGTATAGCTAGTTAGGTATAGATGCCTTTAATAAAGCTAGCAAAGCATAGGGGCCTTTAGTATAGCTAGCAAGGTATAGGGGCCTTCTGTAAAGTTAGTTAGGTATAGGGGCCCTCAGTATAGCTAGTTAGGTATAGGGGAATTCAGTACAGCTAGGTATAGGGGCATTCAGTATAGCTAGGTATAGGGGCATTCAGTATAGCTAGATATAAGGGCATTCAGTATAGCTAGTTAGGTATAGGGGCATTCAGTATAGCTAGTTAGGTATAGGGGCATTCAGTATAGCTAGTTAGGTAAAAGGGCATTCAGTATAGCTAGGTATAAGGGGATTCAGTATAGCTAGTTTGGTATAGGGGCCCTCAGTATAGCTAGTTAGGTATAGGGGCATTCAGTGTAGCTAGTTAGGTATAGGGATCCTCAGTATAGCTAGTTAAGTATAGGGGCATTTAGTGTAGCTAGTTAGGTATAGGGACCCTCAGTATAGCTAGTTAGGTATAGGGGCATTCAGTGTAGCTAGTTAGGTATAGGGACCCTCAGTATAGCTAGTTTGGTATAGGGACCCTCAGTATAGCTAGTTAGGTATAGGGGCATTCAGTGTAGCTAGTTAGGTATAGGGACCCTCAGTATAGCTGGTTAGGTATAGGGACCCTCAGTATAGCTAGTTAGTTATAGGGGCATTCAGTGTAGTTAGTTAGGTATAGGCGCATTCAGTGTAGCTAGTTAGGTATAGGGACCCTCAGTATAGCTAGCCAGGGTACCCCTCCCTCTGTGCGCCTCCTCTGCTCACCCCCTACATAGAAAAAAATAGCATCGGCTCACCTAACAAGGGGATCCAGCGCCGAATCCCACTGCATCCCCGCGCAATCACCGATCCCCCGCTCGTCCTCTTCCGACCCCCCCGCGCCTCCTCCGCTCGCCCCTTGCATAGATGTGAGCATTGGCTCACCTAACACCTGCCCTGGATTCCCTACCTGCCGCCAGCGCAGAGCCGCAGACCTCTTGCTTCCTCCTCTGTTCCCCCTAGTGATCGGCATTTGCATACGCGTCATCACTGAAGCGCCGGGCGGTTACTAGAGGGAACAGAGGAGGAAACAAGAGGTCTGCGGGTCTGCGGCTCTGCGCTGGTGGCAGGTAGAGAATCCAGGGCAGGTTTTAGGTGAGCCGATGCTCACATCTATGCATGGGGCGAGCGAAGGAGGCGCGGGGGGGGGTTCGGAAGAGGACGAGCGGGGGATCGGCGGTTGCGCGCGGGGATGCAGCGGGATTCGGCGGATTCGTTAAGGGGGAAATGGCGTCGGGATTCGAATCCACGAATCTCGAATATTTCTCAATATTCGAGGGATTCGTGGATTCGCCGGATTCGCCATCCCACCCCTAATTATTATTATTATTATTATTATTATTATTATTATTATTATTATTATTATTGAGGCTATTTGGTGAACCTGATCTTGCAATGCCAGCTCATTATAGCCCCTATCTTTAAATCTCTTAACCAAGATCTGGCTTTGCTCTTTAAATGTTTCCACTTCAGAACAATTTCACCTGATCCGCATAAACTGGCCCTTGGGAATGTTAACCAGCCATTTTTTGTGATGGCAGCTGTTTTTTGGAATATAACCATTCCTGTCTGTAGATTTAAAAAGATTTTTGTATTCAAACTTCTACCTTCCTTTTTAATTACCAGGTCCAAGAATTCCACTTGTGCCTGATCCTGATTGAACGTAATATTTATGGGTCCCCAGTGACTATTAACTTTTGCACAAAAGGTGTTCAACTGATCAACTGGGCCCCTCCAAATGAAAAACAAATCGTCAATAAATCTATTCCAACTGATTATGTTTTCTGCCCCCGGTAACTCCAATATTTCATTTTCTCACTTTCCCATATAGATATTAGCGACCAAATTTAGCCCCCATCGCGCATCCGGTTACCTGTAAATAGTACTTACTCTCGTACCAGAAATAATTGCAATGTAATACATAGTCTAACAGCTGCAGTATGAATTGGATTTGCTCTCTTTTCAATTCTGTTTTTTGTTCAAGGGCCTCTTTGACCGCCTCCATCCCCTCAAATTGCGGAATTACTGTATAGAGGGATGTAACGTCCCCTGTTACTAAAATATCAGTGTTTTTTTATCTCCAATTGCTGTATTTTCTGTAAAAGATGTTTTGTATCTTTAAGGAGATAGGGTAAAGCCCTCACGGCCATCTGTAGGAAGATATCTATATACTCCCCTGTTCTTTGAGTAAGGGATCCCACCCCACTCACTATGGGTCTACCAGGGGGATTTTCCGTGTTTTTGTGGACCTTCGGGTTATAATATATGACCGGTATTCGGGGGTTTGTGGGCAGTAGATAATATAATTCACTGGTTGAGATGACGGTATCTTTTTCACCTTGTACTAGTACATCTTTTAATTCTTTCTTATATTCCACCGTAGGATTCCTAGTCAATATTTTGTATGTATCTTTATCACTCAAAAGTCTATTCATCTCAGCCATGTACTGTTGCCTATTTAGCACTACTAGCCCACCCCCCTTGTCAGCAGGTTTTAAAATTAAATAATTGTTCTCGACCAATTCAGCTATTTGTTTATTGATAGATTTGCTGTTCTTCTGTGCTTTCACTTCCAGTTTGTCCAAATCTTGCAGGACTGCTCTTTTGAAGGTCTCAATGGTGCCCTCTTTGGAGAAGTCCTGTGGATTAAATAGTGACATATTCTTTAGGCCAGTGTGAACATAATTCTGGGGGGTGGGATTATTTTTGGTTGTTGGTCCCCCTTTGTTGAGAAAATACTTTTTTTGGTTCAATCTTCTGATGTATTTGTTTATGGAAAGTTGCATATCATTTTAAAGCTCTTGGTTGGAGTTTCTCTTTAAGTACCCTGCAGTGCCCCTTTAAGACTGAAAAAAAAAAGAAGCTTCATCTGCTTTAACCACTTGCCGACCGCACGCTTATACCGTGCGTCGGCAAAGTGGCAGCTGCAGGACCAGCGACGCAGTTCTGCGTCGCCGGCTGCAGGCTAATTAATCAGGAAGCAGCCGCTCGCGCGAGCGGCTGCTTCCTGTCAATTCACGGCGGGGGGCTCCGTGAATAGCCTGTGGGCCGCCGATCGCGGCTCGCAGGCTAAATGTAAACACAAGCGGAAATAATCCGCTTTGTTTACATAGTACGGCGCTGCTGCGCAGCAGCGCCGTAAGGCAGATCGGCGATCCCCGGCCAATCAGCGGCCGGGGATCGCCGCCATGTGACAGGGGACAGCCTGTCACTGGCTGCACAGGGCGGATAGCGTCCTGTGTAGCCCCGATCCCCGGGGATGAGCAGGTAGGAGAGGGAGGGGGGAATTTCGCCGCGGAGGGGGGCTTTGAGGTGCCCCCCCCCCCGCAACAAGCCTGCCCACCGGAGCGATCAGACCCCCCCTGCACACCATCCCCATAGGGGGGGGGAAAGGGGGGCGATCTGATCGCTCTGCATGAAACATGATCTGTGCTGGGGGCTGCAGAGCCCACCCAGCACAGATCACAAAAAAAAACGCTGGTCCTTAAGGGGGGTAAAGGGTGGGTCCTCAAGTGGTTAAAGCTACATGGCTGCTAAACCACAGTTTAAAATCATAGTTAACACATGACAACATCATAAACAAACTCATCATTAATGTTGGGACATTTATTTATTTTTTTTAAACCAAAAGAAAGTTTATTGGTCAAATGTCATGTAATACAACATTTGAAGAGCAAACAGGTTATACAAATGCATATCAGAATTGTTAGCACATAATAACTGTATAGAAGATGGCAGGTAATGAAAATGGAGTTTCAAAAAAAAAAAAATAAAAACATTTTTTTCCCAGAGGCAAAACTTGTACAACATACAACATGCACACTAAGAAGCATAGCGTATGTTAATATTCCACAATTCAGGGTATCATTGAACGTGCATGTGTATAGTAACAATGAAGTTGGAAAGTTCAGCCCAAATCAATAATAAAGATACATATAAATGGAAGACGGCCTCAAACAGACTGTGGAGGCTAGGGATGAAATGATGGTCATTGCACACAGGACCCCTCTTTCCACCTGTCCCATATTAGATGGAACTGTTTTTGGCGATTTCTATGTAAATATACAAGTTTTTTGTAGGGCATATCTGCATTAAGCTTCTTACGCCAGCACGCAAGCGTAGGAGCCTCTACCGCCAGCCATCTAAGAGCAGTTTCTTGTCTAGCTGCAAATAGTGTTTCGTGGATAAAGGTTTTAATATTAGGTTGCATTTCTTCATCGGTTATTATACTTAACACACATAAAGCTGGGTTCATAGTTACCGGGCAGCCCATTTTGTCATGTAAGAAATTTATTATCTGCAGCCAGAATGTCTGGATTGCGGGGCACTGCCATACTAGGTGAAAAAAGGTTGGGGAATGGCCCCCACATTTTTTTTCACTTTTAAGCTTTATTAAGCAAAAATTGTCGCATAACATGTAAAGATAACAGAGCATATATGTATATGTACATTGTAGTATCATAATTTCAAGGTGCATTAAATCTTATTGTGCAATATGTTGTCATCGAGTATCAAGAGAAAGATAACAAGAAATGAAGCATTGACACATTCAGTCATACAGATCATATCTCAAGCTATAAGTGTAGTTTAAGATTTTTGCATCACAGATTTATAATCAGAAGAGTCCCGGAAGTCATACCACAAGGCCCATGTTTTAGTGTATGAGTCTACCCTGTCTTGGGCTGTAAGAACTATCTCCTCCATGTCAGCTATACGATTAACTCTGTCCCACCATTGGATGATGGACGGGGGGTTCTCCGATTTCCACATGCTGGGAATTGTGGCTTTAGCTGCGTTAAGTAAGTGTATGAGTACACACTTTTTATAAGATTTAAAGGAAAAAGGAATTTCGTGGAGTAGATATGTCTCTGGGGTAAAGGGGATGTCTATGGAGGAGATTTTTCTTGCCCAAGAGTGAACCTGTTGCCAATAGTTTGAAATTTTAGGGCAAGTCCAAAAGATATGCAAGAGATCCCCTCCCACATTCCCACATCTCCAGCATTTATCGTTGTCTGATAGGCCCATGGTTTTAAGCTTGGCAGGAGTGTTGTACCAGTGGGAGATGAGTTTGTAGTTTAATTCTTGAGTGTTAATATTAATTGTGCCTTTGTGTGAGTTCATCAGAATGTGGTCCCATTGCTCCTCAGTGAGTTTTTTCCCTAGAGCTATGTCCCACTTTTCTTGGTAAGGGAGTTTTTCTGGGGCTTTTAGATAAATGAGAGCTTTGTACATCCATGACACAGAGTGACGATGAGAAAGGTTAGAGGATGCTTTAATTTCGAAGTCTGTCAGTTTTCTTGAAAGATCACCTTTTTTTGAGGCGTGGTTAATGAAGCTTTTTAATTGCAGGTAGGCCCACTGAGGGCAAGTCGCTCCTTCTTCAAAGATTGTCAACTCCTTAATGGGAGTAGTAATGCCCCTCCTGGACACATCCCTGAGCCTGACATCTCTGGATTTCAGTCTTTTTAAGAAAGATTTATCTAGGCCTGGCGGGAATTCAGGGTTGTCAATGATCGGGGTTAAGGGGCCTGGTAGGGTAGAAAAACTGCCTTTGGTGGTAAATTGGTTGAAGGTTTTTATGGTAGCAAAAATCAGAGGGTTAGCTTTAATAGTGTCAGGAAGGGAGGATTGAGGTAGCCATGGGATCTTATTTAGTGGTATAGCAGTAAAAGCCTGCTCTGTCTGAATCCATCTCTTGGGTGAGTCAGGGTAACACCATTCTAGTAATCTACTGAGAACCGCTGCCTGGTGGTATTTGTAAATGTTTGGGAGACCCAGGCCTCCCTCAGTTTTGTCAAGCATGAGTATGGAATGTTTGATTCTAGCCGGGCGTTTGTCCCAGATAAACTTGTTAATGGACGTCTGTAAGGAGGCAAAGTACTTACGAGAGAGATAAATAGGAACCGCCTGACTCACATATAAGATACGTGGTAGTGCGTTCATCTTTATGGAGGCGATGCGCCCAAACCAAGACAAGCGAGGTAAAGAGCCCCATTTTTGGATGTCAGCTATTATGCTTTTAATAATTGGGGGAAAATTCAGTTCTACCAGTTGTGTAAGTTTAGTGGGTATCTGGATGCCTAAGTATCGCAGGGAGGTTTTGGCCCATTGGAAGGGGAAAACCTGCTTTAAATGTTCACATAGCGGGGAGGGGAGGGAAATATTTAGGGCTGATGATTCAGCCAAGTTAATTTTATAATTGGAAAGGGTTCCAAAATGTTTCATTTTTTCTAAAAGAATGGGCAGGGTAGTGTTAGGGGAGGATAAGAAAAATAAGAGGTCATCTGCAAATGCAGACACCTTGTGCTCATATCTATCCATCTGGACGCCCCTAATATTTGTGTCTTCCCTGATCCAGTTTAGGAACGGTTCCAAAACTGTGATAAAAATTAGAGGTGAAAGAGGACACCCTTGACGAGTGCCATTTGCCAATTGGAAGGAACCTGATAAGAAACCGTTCACTTTAACTTTTGCAGTGGGTTTTGCGTATAGCAGGGAAATCCAGTCAAGCATCTGTTTTCCCAGAGACATGCGTTCCAGAGAGGCCTTGAGGAAGTCCCAGGCAACCCTGTCAAAGGCCTTCTCGGCATCCGTCGAAAGGAAAAATCCCCCCGACGAATGCCGAGTCAGCCACGCATGAACGCTTATGGCTCGCATCGTCCCATCTCTTGCCTCTCTCCCAGGTAGGAAACCAACCTGGTCAGGGTGAATCCTAGATTCCAGAATGGGTAGCATCCTGGATGCCAGAATTTTGGCAAATAGCTTGAGGTCAGTATTCAGAAGCGAGATGGGACGGTAACTGGCACACGACTGTGGGTCTTTATCTGGCTTCTGGATTACCGTTGTGTGCTTCTAAGAGTTGCTTTGACGGAGTGGATGATTCCGAAATCTTATTAAAAGCGTCTAGGAAGTGGGAGCACAAGGTGTCTGCATAGAGTTTGTAATATTGGGCCGTGAGGCCATCTGGCCCTGGGCTTTTGTTTGGTTTCAGTTCCTTAACAGCCAGGTGGAACTCTTCCTCGGTAATAGGATCATTGAGGTTTTCTCTCTCCTTGGGATCGAGAGGAGATAGGCCATATTTTCCTAGGAATTGGGAGATTGCCTGCTTTCTAGTAAGATTGGGGTTTTTCCCTAGAGCGGGTGTCTGTAGGTTATATAGTGACTGGTAGAATTTACGAAATTCTTCCGCTATGTCAGGGGTCGTGAGTTTTTTCTCTCCTTTTGCATTCACAATGGATTTCACATGTGTTTTAGCCATTTTTTCCCTGAGGGCTTTGGCCAGAAGTGTACCGCATTTGTTAGCATGTTGGTAGAAGGTGCCATTAGCTAGGAGAAGTTTACGTCTGACCCCATAGGATAATGAGGAAGATAGTTGGGATCTGAGGGAGGTCAGTTCCTCTAGAGTCTTGTCTTGTAGGGATTTTTTATGTTGGTTCTCAAGTTTGCGGATACGCATATGTAAGTGGTCTATGGCAGCCTGTCTCTCCCTTTTAGCCTTAGCTCCCATGCGGATTAAATGTCCCCTAATGAAAGGTTTGTGTGTCTCCCAAATAGGTAAATCTGATTGCTCATTGTTCCGATTTAACAGGAAAAATTCAGAGATATGTTTCCTCAGTAGTTCTGCATTGGTTTTGTCAGCTAAAAGGAAGGGATTCAGTCTCCAGCAGAATGTTGTAGGGGCTGTCCAAGGCGGGGTGATTAACAAAGAAACCGGGGCATGGTCCGCCAAAGTCTGGATTCCTATCGAAGCCTGGGTTGCCAGGGCGGCGTCTCTCTGCTGTAGGAACAGATAGTCTAGCCTGGAGTATTTTTTGTGGGGGGCCGAGAAGAAAGAGTAATCCCTTTCCTTAGGGTGCAAGAGTCTCCAGACGTCCACTAGAGATAGTCTATCTAGCTGGTCTTTAATTTTTTTGAGATCTTTGTATCTCATAGAAGAGGACCCATTTGATGTGTCCAAGAGGGGGTTTAGTGGTAAATTTAGATCTCCACCCAGGATCAACATCCCCTTGGAGAATGGAAGGAGCGCTTCTATCATTGTTTTGAAAAAACTGACCTGATTAGTATTTGGGCTATAGATGGATGCTAATGTCACATCTCTGTCATGGATCTTTCCCTGTAGAAAGAGATATCTTCCTTCTGGATCGCTTAATTGGGAGATCAACTGGAAGTGGATAGATCTGTGGATAAGGATTGACACTCCCTTTGCCTTTTGCAAAGGGGAGGTTGCATAATAGTGTGTTGGGTAAAATCTGTCATGAAGTTTAGGGACCGCATCCTGACGGAAATGAGTTTCTTGGAAAAAGGCAAAGGTGGCATGTTCTCTTCTAATAAAAGACAGAAATTTTGATCTTTTCTCAGGAATGTTAAGGCCATTGGTATTACATGACACAATTTTCCACGGAGAATCGTGGGAGGGCTGAGCCCGAGACATACTACAATTAATGAGGACAAAGGCACAAGTAATTAGGGTAGTAATTAAGATGGTCATACTATGTAGACTATACACGTTAGATAGGACTCGTGGCTTAGGTCTGGTAGATTAGGATTGCTCTGACGTCTACAAATGAACGTCTAGTAGCTTCGTGGTGCACAGAGAAAGTGGAGATTAGAAATACTCACGTGACTCTCCTAACAATAGGTGGCGAGTCACTTACGTCGTGAGAAAGTGACAGAGTGACGGTGCACTCTGTTGGGGGGATATAGGAAAAAACCGGTGAGGTTGGGTGGGTCTATCAAATCAGGAAGTGAACTCAAATCCAAATTCGCTATTGAAAGGGTGTGAAACACAATAGTGACCGTAGAATTCTGCAAAGACCCAGACTTAATTCGGCTTCGCTAAGTTCTGTCCCCGTCTGCCGCCCCAGTCAGCGCTTAGGATGACTGTGGCGCATCCGGGGTGCAGTCCCCGCCCGTTTAAAGCATAAACCTCAAAAAACATGATAACATTGAGAGATATCCGGACAAACAGTCGGTATTTAACATGAAGTGTATATTAACATGGGGAGTTATTAAAGTGTCCTCCAAGAGGCCTAATAGGATTAAACAGTGTCCGAATAGGAGAAAGGAGCTTATGCAACAACACATATACGGAACATTAACCTTATCTTAATATGTATATATTTTAGAGAGAAAGATACATTGAGAATAACCCCATAGTCCACCTATAATTCGAGATGAAGAGGGAAAAAGAACATATGGTTAAACATACGTGTCCAGCAAGGTAAGTAGGATCACTCGGCTTGGGAAGCTTGATCGGAGTCAAAGAGATCTCTTTGGGATCCTTGTTTGCTTGAGTATTTGCGGCCCTGTTTGGTTTGCTTAGCGGGGGTATAGCGGGGCCTATTTTCCTGGGGTGTGTTAGCATTGTCCGGTTCTTGCAAAGGGGGTAGGAAACCCGCATACCAGAGTGGCAGTTTGGGAACCGCAATGTCCAGGGCCGCACAGAATTCCTCCAGTTCCGAGGGCATCTTCAGCGAGTGAGTGCGTTCGTCCACTGTAACTGAAAGTGCGAAAGGGAAGCGCCACCTATAACGGATATTCTTTTCCTTGAGAAGCTGGAGCAAGGGTTTCAGTGCTCTGCGTTGGTCTAAAGTTATTGGAGACAGATCTTGAAAGAGCGCTATCTGGGCTTCATTAAACATCACCGCTTATTGGCCTCTTGCAGCTTTCATGATTTCCTCTTTCAAGGGGAATGATTGCATACAGCAAATAATGTCGCGGGGGGGGGGGGGGTCACTCTCTCCTCTTTGAGGGCGTAGGGCCCTGTGTGCTCTCACCAGTTCAAGCTCCTGTTCCCTCGGGCGCCCCAGCAGCTCATTAAAGATGGCGGTCAGGGCTGCAGGAATCTGCTCCGCAGTTACGGATTCCGGAACCCCACGGACTCTGATATTGGATCGTCTGCCTCTGTTATCGAGGTCTTCCAGATGACGCTGGTGTTCAATGAGTCGGGTATCATGAGTGTGGGCTATTTTGGTGAGGGTTTTAATCTTTTTTTCCCTTTTAGCTCCCGCGGATTCTATGGTGGCAAGTCGCGTGCCAATTGTTGCAATATCCTCCCTCATCTCCGCTATTGCGGATGTGAATGTGGCTTTTATGTCCTCAGCAAAGCCTCTCAGGTGGGCATATGTCACAGAGTCTCTCCGTTTGGCTGGGCGTTCATACTCACGATCCGAAGACCCCCTGGATGTTGCAGAGCCAGCGGGCGAGATAGCTCGGGCCGGCGCCATCTTGGAGGAGGAGGCCGCAGCTTTCTTCTCAGATTGCGAGCGGAATAAGTCGGGTAGACTACGACCAAATTTCGTTTGGGAGTCTCTCGGAGTACCAGCGGCTGTTTGTCCACGGGTTCGTCTGCTCATTGCCAGGTGTAGGGTCGGGTGAGTGCTGGAAAAGCTTAGTGTAGCGACGTCTGGGTCAGGAGCTCAGAACTCAAGCAGCCATTCCTCTCCGGTGTTAAGCCACACCCCCGGCCCCCACATTTAGGGCATAGGGCAGAGGCTCCTGCTTTGTACTTAACAATTCTGGCGGGGTCAGATAGGCCTGGTGCAGAATGTATACTTGAGTGGCCCTATTTTTAACCTCCTGAGCGGTATGGACGAGCTCAGCTCGTCCATCACCGCCGGAGGCTGCTGCTCAGGCCCTGCTGGGCCGATTTTCTTCAAATAAAAAGCAGCACACGCAGCCGGCACTTTGCCAGCCGCGTGTGCTGCCTGATCGCCGCCGCTCTGCGGGTCCCCCCAGCCGCCTGAGCCCAGCGTAGCCGGAACAAAAAGTTCCGGCCAGCGCTAAGGGCTGGATCGGAGGCGGCTGACGTCAGGACGTCGGCGTCCATGACGTCACTCCGCTCGTCGCTATGGCGACGATCTAAGCAAAACAAGGAAGGCCGCTCATTGCGGCCTTCCTTGTTTATTCTGGGCGCCGGAGGCGATCGGAAGAACGCCTCCGGAGCGCCCTCTAGTGGGCTTTCATGCAGCCAACTTTCAGTTGGCTGCATGAAATAGTTTTTTTTTTTATTAAAAAAAAAACCTCCCGCAGCCTCCCTGGCGATCTCAATAGAACGCCGGGGAGGTTAATACATACGGAGACCTTTTTAGGGGCCTCCAATGCGTCTTCCCAGTCTTCTGTTGATAGATCCATTCCCTCCTTTACCCATTTCTCTTTGACCGGCTCCATACGGTCTAGGGCTTTACTTAGCACCAATTCTTTGTATAAATCTCCTATGAGATGTTTAGCTGGGCCTTTTACCAAAATTTCAAGGAGTGGATGTGGGGTAATACGAACAGGGCCTTTCCCAAATTGAGCATAAAAGGCGTGGTGCAATTGAGCATATCTAAACTGCTGAATGCTAAGGGTGGGGAGGGTTTCACTGAGATTGGAGATGCTAATACGTTTCCCTTGTTCTAGTATTTGTGATAGAAAAAGTATGCCCCTTCTTTCCCAATAGTGAGGATCAGGGACTGGAGAATTCGGGGAGAGCTGGGTTATGCCATAGAGGGGTACGTGGGTCGTGACTTAATGACGGGTATAGTTTACTGGCTCGCTTCCAGATGCAGTGGGCTTGGGATAAAATGGTATTTGCCTTGAACGGGGAGGTGTTGATTCCCCTAAGTAAATCAAGAGCTACACTCTCTCTATTAAGGTTCAGACTGTATCCCAAAGCCTCAGGGTTATACATATCTCCTGTCATAAACCAGGGGGCTAGGTGCTGTAATTGAGCCGCAAGGTAGTAATGTTGCAGTGATGGAAGGGCAAGGCCGCCCATGTCGTTGGGATTAATAAGCAGAGAAAATTTAATTCTGGCTCTTTTATTGTTCCAGATAAATGCAATAATTAAGGTACGAATTTTTGTTAAAAAAAATTGGCTGGGATGTATATAGGGGATTGGTGAAACACATATAACAGTTTGGGCAGGAGTACCATCTTAACTAGGTTAATTTTACCGACAATGGAGAGATACAGTCTGGACCACACTTTGCATTTAGCTTGTACTAATTGTATTAAGGGGAGAACTTCGGTTTGTAAATAGGTTTGCGGGGGGAGACTTATTTGAACACCTACATATTTAAACGATTGGACCGTCCGAATATCCTTATGGGGAAGGTTAGTGGTGGAGGACGATTGGTCAAGATATAAAAGAACCGATTTAGATTTGTTAATCTTAAGCCCAGAGTAATAACCAGATTCCTCAATTATTGTAAGCGCACAGGTCAAGGACTCACCAGAGTCCTCAAGATAAAGAATTGTGTCGTCAGCGTAGAGCCCTATCTTTTCTTCCGTGTGAGCGGTGCGGAAGCCGTGTATTTGGGGGTGAGCTCTGATGTGGCAGGCCAGAAGCTTTACTGCAAGGGCGTATAGTAGGGGAGAGAGAGGGCACCCCTGACGCGTGCCGCGTCCCAAGTCAAAAGTTTCCGAGATCCAGCCATTTGTGCAAACTTTGGGGGAACTGTATAGCATGCGTACCCACTTGCAGAAGTTGTCTCCAAACCCAAACCTGACAAGGACTGCGCTAAGGTAGGCCACTCCACAGTGTCAAAAGCCTTGACCATGTCTAAGGATGCCACTATTCTATTGCCACAATTTGTATGCTCTGCCTGAATATTAGTCCACAGGCGACGCATATTCATGGCGGTATTTTTACCAGGCATAAAGCCCGTTTGATCAGGGTGTACAAGGGATAATATTACTGAATTTAATCTAATGGCCAAGGCTTTTGCTAGAATTTTTATGTCGGTGGGAAGAAGTGAAATTGGTCTATATGAATCACAGTATAACGGGTCCTTGCCAGGCTTGGGTATACAGAGGCGGATCTAGAGGGGTGCACATGGGGCTCCTGCTATAGGCACCCTTTGTCACTCACTTACCAGGGGGGCGCATAAGTGGAGCACATCAAACCCTCCCTCCCAGATCCAAGCACCTCCTGGCTCCTTCATGGTGAGGATTTAGCAGGCAGCGAGAAACGTAGAGTAGTAAAAGACACTTCAGTGCTGCTGGGTCCCATTGAACTTCCTGCTTAGTTACTGCCCCAGCAACGTCTCCGCTCGTATCCTGATCCCCTCCTGATTGGCTGGTGGAGCCATGCTGCTGCCGCTGGGGCTGATGGGGGCTGGAGAGGAGAAGAAGATGTAGCTGCAGCTGCTGGAGTAGAAAGACACAGGCAGGCAGCGAGTGAGTGAGTGCTGAGGCTGAGAAAGCCAGAGAGGGATCTCACTGCTTTTCCTATAATTCCCACAGAGGGCAAATCTGCAGCACTGGGCTGAATGAGACGATCGGTGTCTCCATCCATACTGCAAGTGATGAAGCTGACAGTGCTGATAGCCCAAGTATGTGAATTTCCCCAAACAGAGAGACAGCTCCGGACAATTTAGATAAGAGTATTTAATGACTTGGCTTTCCTGTTCTGTTCTCTCTCTCTCTTACATACACACACACACCATGTGCTCTCCTGTCACTGCCCTGCTAATTGAAATATGTTGATGGTGTGTTACATGTCTGTCCCTAACAAACGGGACTAGTGAAGACTGAACTCCCAGTCTGTCCCTCTTGCTTCTCTACCACTATATTTCACACCCTTCTTCTCTCGAGTGTGTTTTTAACTCCTCTCTTTTTTGCCCTCTCTGTTGTGTTCACCCTCTGCCTTTCTCACGTCTCACTCTCTCCTCCATTTCCCCCTCTCACTCTCCCCGCTCTCTGCTTCTCTTATCCTTCCTCTTTCTATCTATTGTTTCTCCCTTTAAAAGCACTTTTAAGTGAAATAAATCTGGCTAGTTTATCTTACCTGGGACTTCTTCCAGCCCCTTGAAGTCATGTGCCCTCTATCATTTCGCAGTGCTCGAATCAGCCACTGTCCCCCTCTAAAAGCTGGCAGAGTCCACCACTTGCAGTCCACGACACATGCCCTGCCCCTGCCTCTTCGATGGCTATGGATGCGCAGTAGCAATTTTTTCTTACAGCGCAAGCGCATAATGCTTCCAGCCTTGGGAGCACGATGGAGGAGGCACGTGGCACAGCGCCACAGCTTTCGGAGGGGCAGAGTGGCTGAATGGAGCAGGGCAGAATGACAACGAGGGATCAGAAGGATTTCAGGGGGCTAGACAAGGCCCCAGGAAAGTAACTGGCAACATTGCATTCTCTTAAAGGGAAGGTTCAAGCAAAATAAAAAAATGAGTTTCACTTACCTGGGGCTTCTACCAGCCCCCTGCAGCCATCCTGTGCCCTCGTAGTCACTTACTGCTGCTCCAGTACCCCACTGGCAGCTTGCCGACCTCGGAGGTCAGCGGGCCGCATTGCGTACATTTTTACGCATTACCGCTAGTGCAGGAACATTAACACATACATTTTTACGCGCTACTAGTTCAATGCGTAAAAATGTACGCATTGAACCAGTAATGCGTAAAAATGTATGTGTTAATGTTCCTGCACGAGTGGGAATGCGTAAAAAAGTACGCAATGCGGCCCGCCAACCTCCGAGGTCGCCAAGCTGCCAGCGGGGGACTGGAGCAGCAGTGAGTGACTACGAGGGCACAGGATGGCTGCAGGGGGCTGGTAGAAGCCCCAGGTAAGTGAAACTCATTTTTTTTATTTTGCTTGGACATTCCCTTTAAAATCTTTCTTTAAGGTGGCCACTAATGGTCCAATTTCCTGAACGATTAACTGTCTGAAAATTGGCCACAAGTGATTGATCAGGAACACTATGGAATAGATTCTCACGATCGGATTGAATCTAGCAGATTTTAATTTCCCATTAGTGTTCCCGGGACGATTTTCAGCCATTCTTCAGGAAACTGGACCATTAGTGGGTGCTTTTGGTTCCATCTCTCTTTCTGCCCACCATCCTCGACATCATCTGCAGCACTTTACAGAATACATAGTCATGTCACTGACCGTCCTCAGAGGAGCTGACAATCAAATACTACCGTAGTCATAGTCTAATGTCCTACCATATTATTATTATGTATTTATATAGCACTGACATAATCTACTTTACAGAGTACATAGTCATGTCACTGCTTGTCCTCAGAGGAGCTCACAATCTAATCCTACCATTGTCCTAGTCTAATGTCCTACCATATTATTATTAATATAGCACTGACATCTTCTGCAGCACTTTACAGAGTACATAATCATGACACTGTCTGTCCTCAAAGGAGCTCACACTCCAATCCATACCATAGTCATAGTCTAATGTCTGGGGGGGGGCGCAAAGTTCAGTGTTTGCCATAGGCGCCATTATAGCCAGATACGCCCCTGTGGGTATAACAACAATTAGGGCTTCCTGCATGGAGCTTGGTAGCGCATCTATCTCAAAGGCATCAACAAGAGTCTGCAATAAAAATGGGGTAATTACTTAATCAATTTTTTTGTAGACTTCAATGGGAATACCATCCAGGCCTGGCGCTTTTTTATTAGGGAATGAGGCAATTGCTATATTTAACTCCTCTGTGGACAGGGGGGCATCTAATGCTTCACGCTGTTCTGGTGATAGCCGTGGCAGTTGTAGTTCAGAGAGGTATATTTCAAAGTCAGTCTGAGTAGCTGGGGTAGCACTGCTGTAGAGAGACTTGTAGTAATTGTAGAATACCTGATTAATTTCTGCGGTGCCAGTAACTGGTGTCCCATGGTTATCTGCAATATGGGTTATTACTGGGGGAGAGGTGTAGGATTTGGAAATTTTAGCCAGTAGAGTGCCCGCTCTCTCCCCTTGTTCATAAAAGGCCTGCTTAGTGAAAAATAGTTTGGATTTGGCAACCTCATCTATAAGCTGCTTATGGTTACACAGTGCCTAACGCCAAGCTAATAAATGATGCGGGTCGCGAGAGGAGAAGTATGTATCCCGTAGCGTGTCAATTTGTCGGATCAAATCATGTTCATGTTGTTTTGTGTCGTTTTTGCAGTTTGCAACTGCCGAAATAAGTTCACCCCGCAGAAAGGCCTTAAAAGTGTTCCACACCAATAGCACATCTTCCTCATCCCTGTGTGTATGTATGAAATCACATATATGTTTGGTAATCTGATCATTTGTAGTAATGAGCTCTAGCCAAAAGGGATTGAGTTTCCAGAAGCGGTATGGGGGTTGCTGTCCCCAAGTAAATTCTATATAGATGGGTGAGTGGTCTGAAACTAGGATACCTACAGAAGTGGTTGCTTGTAGTATAGCTGTAGAAGCAAAGAAGTGATCTAAGCGGGAGGAGGCTGCGAACGTGGTGGAGTGGCAGGCAGGGCCGGCCCTAGACTTTTTGCCGCCTGAGGTAAATTTTGAAAAATTATTGCTGCCCCCCCCCCCAATATTGGGGGTATTGGGCCTAGCGACGGGGAGGGGGGTCGGACCCCCCCTCCCTCGCCTGGGTCCCCCGATCTGCGCTCCCCTCCAGCCTTAAATAGATCAGAAGCAGCCGCTACTCGTAAGAGGCAGTGGGCGGGGAGGACTCACCTCTTCCTCGCTCGATCCAGCGTGCGCTCCACTGACGTCACTTCCTGCAACTCCGTCCACTTACAATACAGTGGGCGGCGTTGCAGGAAGTGACGTCAGTGGAGCGCACGCTGGATCGAGGAAGAGGTGAGTCCTCCCCGCCCGTGCCTCTTACGAGTAGCGGCTGCTTCTGATCTATTTAAGGCTGGAGGGGAGCGGAGGACGGGGACCCAGGCGAGGGAGGGGGGGGTCCGACCCCCCTCCCCGCCGCTAGGCCCAATACCCCCGTCCTGCCCGCTACCCCTCCAGCTCGGCGGCTGGCTCCCCACACCCACCAACGGGTGGATGCCGCCCCTAGAAATGTGCCGCCTGAGGCAAAAGTTTCACCCCGCCTCATGAGCGGGCCGGCCCTGGTGGCAGGTGTATCCACGTTGTTGTGGGTAGAAGCAGCGCCATACATCTAAATAGTGGAGTTCTTTCATGAGGTTGGCAAAGTTAGTGGGTTTGTCTTGCTTAGGAGGGTAACGATCATATGCGGGATTGCACACTGCGTTAAAGTCGCCCATCCAGATTGTAAATATTCCTGAGTGTGCAAGAGTAAATTGAACGCCTTCTTTAATGAGTGAGGAGTCGTATGGGGGCGGGATGAAGATATTTAAAAGTAGGATGGGGATACCTGAAATCCTACAGTGCATAAAAATGTACTTTCCCAGATAATCCTCCTTTACTGTGAGCATTTGAAATGAGAGGGATTTCTTAACAAGTAGTGACACACCGCGGGAATATTGGGAGTAGGAGGAGTGGTATAGCCAGCCTATCCAGCCACGTTTTAATGCCTGCATCCTTCCGCCTGTGAGGTGGGTTTCTTGAAGGGCAACAATATCTGGCTTATGACGACAAAGGTACGTCATAATCATCTGGCGCTTTCTAGAGTCGTTGAGGCCGCGAACATTCCAACTTATAACTTTTAGTTTATTAAGTGTCATCTTTTGTCTCTGGTATGTGCTTTGCATGTTTGCCCTGGGGGAGGTACAGGCTGTAGTATTGATACCATGACCGAGTGTAAGAATTTATCAATGGAGAACACAGAAAATAAACTTTGTAAGAAAAATAAAAACACCCAAACCCCTTTATCCCACCCTGACCTATCCAAACGCAGATAGGTCCTTGGTCCCAAAACCTAAAACTCAAGAACAGTCTACAAGCAGGATACAGCTGCTGCTGCAGCGCCTGCTTGGGGGGAAACACAGAACTCACAAGTCCACCCTATGTGAGAGGGACTCTGTTCCGCCCGAAACGTCAGGCGGGGGTGAGGCCCCTCTCCCAGAGGGGGGGTGAAAAGAACTAAGGTTGTTGTGAACAGGAGGTGGGTTAAGAGCACTTCAACTTACCCCACTCCTATAGGACAAGCTCCCGCCCTTTATGTCCTACATGAAGAACCTGTGTAGTTGTAGGGGATAGTAAGACCGGTTAGCACGTTGAAATATGTTGTGGAACAAATAAAATCTTGGCCCAGTCATTTCTACTGACATAACCTTGCGGGTGTACCCACAGCTTGATGGCCCGGTATATCTTTCCCCACTGAGCGTACATGGCTCCGCGTCTGCGCTGCGGGGAGGGGAGACACCCCACTACAAGGGGAGAGGTATCAGGAGGCCCATTGACAAAGGGTAGCATAGCATCTCGGGATGTAGACATTATAAGGTGGGAACGGGGCTCAGAGCAGGTTAGCATAGTTTAGGGGGCCATGGGTTGGGCGCCTCCCACCCCCGCAGCACACGCCGACACCATCCCAGTGCAAAAGTCACCCGTTAATGGCATAGGGAGTAGCCGTAAATCACATATTAAACATTCAAATGAAAGAGAGGCATTGCATATAATAATAACATTGCATGGGCAAAACTGCTTATCATAAAGGCAGGGACGGATCTAGGGGGGGGCAAGCGGGTATCTTGCCCCAGGCGCAGTTTGTTGAATTCTTAAAAAGGCGGCAAAATGAATGGCAGTTTAGGCGCCAAAACCTGACCTTTAAGTGCCAAAACCTGATCTTGCCCCAGGCGCAACTTGGTTTTGATCCGTCCCTGCATAAAGGAGAGCATGGCCTCATACATACGAACTGAGTTCTTGATGGACTAGCACTGCGTGATTAGCGGCCAAATCTGAAGGGGCCACGTAGTAAATGCAGAAAAGTTCCATTTCACTGTCCGGGGGCAGCAGTAAAAAGTAAGTCCAGTGTGGACGCACAGTCCGGGGCTGTCGCACGATGCTGTATATAGTGTTTGGAAAACAGGCGAAATGGTACCTGTGTTATAGCAGAGAAAGTTACTGAGTGAATCAGTCATGTAGTTAGGCGGGGGAGAGAACAGTCGTAGGGGGGGAAAAAGAAGAAGGGGAGACTAATCTCCTACATCAGTACTCACGCCCGTCACAAAGTGTTTTCCACACGGCCTGGAGAGTTACGAGAGGTAGGTCTAGAGTCCAGCCAGGTTTGCACTGCTTCTGGGGAGGTAAAAAAGTGCGTGCGGCCCCCATCGATAACTCGGAGCTTGGTTGGGTACAACATTGCATAGGAGAGACCCAGATCTCGCAGACGCTTCTTCGCATGGATAAACTGTGCCCTTTGACGTTGGAGATCTATGCAGAAGTCTGGGTAAAAAGAAAGGCGAGCATTACTGTGGGATACTTCTCCTTTTTCGCGCGCGGCGCGCAAGATGGCGTCCCGGTCACGATAATTTAGAAGCTTCATAATAAAGGTTCTCGGCACCTGGCCTGGCGTAGGGGTTTTAGCAGACACTCTATGGGCTCTTTCTATTATGAAGGCCGAGGAGAATGTGGATCTGCCGAATAGCTCTATAAGAAGTTGTTCTGCAAAGTTTTCTGGGGAGCTTCCTTCAATTTTTTCGGGTAAACCCACAATTCGTACGTTGGGGCACCTATTTCTATTTTCGAGGTCTTCATGGCGTTCTTTAAGCATATGGACATCACGCTGCGTTTGCGAGGAGTCTTTTTCTAGGGGTTTTAATCGGTCTTCTATGGCGCTCACCCGCTCCTCTGTACCGGTAACTCTAGCACGGAGTGAGTGCATATCCGCTCTGAGAAGGGATACGTCCGACTTTACCTCTTCCAGTCTGGTGGTAATGTGTGTGAGAGCTTCCTGGCAGGCCGTTATGCCCTGTAGGATCTGTTTCAGGGAGGGAGCGGGAACATCATCTTCTTCCACGCCGCTGCCGTCTCTGCTGTCGCCATCTTGTGCGTCCATGCAGAATTTTTGAAGCTTGGCTACTCCCTCCGATCCTCGGCAAGCCATCCTGTAAGTAAGTCCAGAGGACGTAGGTGCATTCACCAAGGTGTAGGTAAGGTTTGTTGGGCTGCAGGGCTAGCAGGTTCTTTAGGCGGATGGGTATTGTGGGTATTAAAGCGGGAGCTCACCACTGCTGCGACCTACTCCATGGACTTCCGGCCACGCCCCAATGTTGGGACATTTCTGAAATGGTACTGGAAGTACAACCAATTTAGAACTGCACACAGTCACTATACATCACATCTATACACATTTACAAATGTATGAAAACAGTCTGTGATAGAGTAAGGTTTGCACCACACCCTGATATACAGTATGGAACCCAATAAACCTACAGAATACAGGCAGGACAACAGACACATGTTATACACAGGCACAAAACTATATACTTACAGTGGCCAAATAGACTCTCTCCCGGTCACTGAACTTCTGGACCATGATGCCTGTTATGTCAAGGCTCCTTCAGTGAAGATGGTTAACTTCCTGTCACTTCCTGTCACTTGTGTATGCAAAGTGCACCACAGCGCGCATATCGCGTTGTGCTGAGGGCGCACTGTACTCTGCGCTATGCGCACATATCCCGCTGCGCTATGCGCATCCAGTACATTAAAAGACACCTGAAATTATACTACAATGCAACATAAACATACACATACTTACCTCCCATGTACTCTAGTCATCAATCTCTTTATCCTCTCCTGCATTCTGTTTGTGCAGTGTGTCAGGGCTCGTTTCCACTATAGCGGTGCGGAATCGCCTGCATTCTGCAGCTGGCAAAATCGCATGCGCCTACGTTTCTTCATGCTTTTGTTCCACTATTTCTCATGCTAATCGGCATTGGTAAGGGCAGATGGGAATGTAACCATGTCACTGCCTGTGTACATTTACATTAATACCTATGGGGAATGGCATATGAAAATACGCAAAATAAATCATACCGCTGAAGCATGTGATTCCCTGATTAAATACATTAGGGCCAATTGGTGCGCCTTCCCTACGCAGGTAAAATCGGACAACCCTGCTGTGCAGATTTAGGCGCACTAAAAAATGCTTAGGCAGCCACACAAGTGCAAACAGGCACATCCACTTGGATTGAGTATATGAAGCCACATGCGGACCACACATGAAGATTCCCTATAGTGGAAACAAGCCCTCAAAGGGCACTCGCCATTACAAATTTTATATGTTTTGTAAGGGGCCCATACACTGGTTGTTTCCACCCATCAATACATCACTTAATTATATATGGAAGCAATCTAACAATCATACATTTATTCATTGACATTCCCAAATCAAAATGAAAACACATGTGCAATGGCATGGACAGAATAAATGCATAAAATGATCATTAATTTGAGCACAAAACACGTGTAGGCCACAATATAAATGGACAATAGCATTGCAAGGCTATGTCCCCATTATATTGTTAGACCAAAAATTTACTCTACGCTGCATCATGGGGGCCCCCCAAATAAGGGAGCAAAAAACAAAAACCATTCAAAAAAATTCTCAATGACCCTCGCACGCACTACATTGCCTGCTTCATCGGGCTCCTGGTTATCATCAACGTCATCCGATTGCACAGATGAGTGTGTGTGGGGAAGCCTGTAGCCAGGGAGGTTTAGTCTAATGCAAATGTTATGTAACAAACAGCAGGCCACTATAATGTCAATGACCTTCTGTGGCTTGTATAACAATGCACCTCCACTGTTGTCGAGACAGCGAAAACGAGTTTTTAAGTGCCCAAAACAACGCTCTATAACAGAACGGGTACGAACGTGTGCTCTGTTATAGGCTTCTTCCGCATTATTGCTTGGATGGCCAAGAGGAGTCAAAAGCCATGGCAAGCAAGCATATCCTGCATCACCTTCAAAGATAAAAACATACACACAAATTATAAGCATAACACTACACACATATATATATATATATATATAGAGAGAGAGAGAGAGAAAGCGCAAATGAAGCCAGCGGCTTTGTTTCAGCCTCCTGTCATCCTCCCGCCTCTGTCTCTCCTACGGGCAGCCGGGGGCACATGCGTGTCCCCCAGACTCGTTCCTGCCTACAAGGAAGCAGAGCAGGGAGGCTGCAGACATTGAATCTGGCAGCACCCACTCTGCAAAAAAATACAGCAGAATTCCCCTGCCGCTAAAAACGACTATGGGGACACGCATGTCCCCCCAGCTGCCAGTAGTAGAGAGAGGCAGGATAGACGAGGCACAGCGAAAGCCGGTGGCTACAGCTGTTACATTGGCACACGCTTCATTGCAATACATTGGCTAAATGTGGTTACGTTTGGGTCACAGTGAGACCACCTGAAAAGACATTAATGTTACCAGGAATAATTGATTGTCTAACACTGGCCGTGTCAAAGCGGACACTTTGCACAGTGGCCGGCCAGAGCGCAAAATGCTCAAATTTGGAGTTCTGCCCGTAACATATACATAACAATCAAAAAAGGCAATGAATAAAATAAAACCATTACACATAAAAAGATACAATAAACTTACCAAGCAACCAGCCACCTTGATGATAAAATGCATGAAAAAATTAAAAACGCCAGATTGACGCAAAATATGGGCATCATGACACGAACCAGGGAATTTTGCGAGAACAGAGAAAACTTCCATGTCAGGGCCACACACTACTTGGACATTCAATGAATGGCCAAACTTCCAGTTCTGATACATATATTCATCTGCACTTGGAGGAACAAGTGCAACATGGGTGCAGTCAATGGCCCCGATGACATTGGGCATTTGGGCACAATGATAAAATGCCACTTTGACTGCATCCCATTGGGCACGGGTCCTAGGAAAGTGGGTAAACTGTCTGCTTATCCTCCGCATGCCCATCAGGAACTGGGATAGAACCCTGCTCATGGTGGACTGGGACACCCCACAGGCAAAGCCACCCAGCCTTTGAAAGCTCCCACTGGCCAGGAACTGCAGGCAGGCAAACAACTTAGTTTGCCCACTCAGCGCATGGCTTCGAGATGTTAATGGCCTGAGATAGGTCTCCAAACGAGCATACAGCTCATCAAAGGCTGCCCTGTTCAGCCTTGTCAGCCTCAACAGTTCTCTGTCTGTAAGCAACGCCACATCAGTGCGTTCCCGTATGAGACGTGGAATCCGTCTCCTGTGCATATTATAGCGGCATATGCGGTCAACAGTCCAAGCTTCATTGAAACAAACAGCAAAGGGCTCCATCTGTCAATGACAATGGAAATGGAAAATAAATTACATAATGACTACATGACATTAACAATTACATAAATGGAACCCACAAAATAAAACAACCACTTACTTATTCAATCGCCAAACATGATAGTAGCAATAGCCTAGCCTCCCCAGTTACACTACCCGAAGAACCCCAAATAATACAAACAACCACCAGCATGGATTTAATAGGCCAAAGCAGCCCGTTTATTAACCAAAATATAACATATAACTTTATAACTTTCAGAGAGCTGAGGTAAGGGATCCGAGATTGTCAAACCCATTGCACTTAAGTTAACTGGCAAGCAGCCTGGAACCGGCCCCCGCCGCGATCACCGGCTCAGGGACAGGTGAATGCCACCGAATTACTTCTCACTTGTTGATATCCTAACCTGGTGATCTGCACCTGAGGCAAATCCCACAGAACCAACGAACCTTCGGAGCCATTACCCCTCCACCACAAACCGACGTGACCCCTCACGGCAGAGAGGCCCACACCCTCAATGCTCTCTGAATGCCCTCCTCTATTGCCAGGGCCCACAAATCTGTCCCAATCTCATTCAAGTGCACCCCATCTCTGCTGAGAAGTAGGTGCAGGTCACTTTCTACCTCAAAATGCCTGACGGCTACCCCCCCCCCCCCCCCCCCATTCTGATTAACAAATTTTGCCACTTCTTTGTTCAATTTCACCCGCGCCTTATTAATCTTACTAACTGACCTCGCCAATCTCCACGAGGACCTGGCCACCACGTCTGACCATACTAACACTGTAGCTGGAAACTCCCTTTTGATCCTTAATACGTCAAATTTGATGTCCCGAATGTTAGCCCTGGTAGATTTGGAAGCTATATCATTGCCCCCGACGTGCAGAACAAGCACATCTGGGGCCCTGTCCCACCCAGCATATCTACTAATTTCAGGCCAAACTCTTGCCCATAACATGCCTGGGAAACCAAGCCAGCGAATGAGGACCTCCTGCCTCGGGAATCCGAGTTGTCGCCCCTCTGGGCGAACCGCAGCTCTTCTTGCACCCCTAGAGACGTAGGAGTGACCACACCAAGGCTGGCCTTCCTGGAAAACAAGAATAGAAACACAGGAAACAAAACTAACACCCATACCCATAACTGCTGTATTCTTAAATCAAATGTAATCTAACGTAAGACCTATATCTAATTGGATCCCATCTACCTATCCTCTTGACCACCTCCTCGCTGAGTCCCCAACGCGACACTTCAGTCGCCGCCCCTATAAGGAAAGAGTGGGAGGCGAACTCGCTGGGAGGGAGTCCTGCCTTTTTCAGGCACTTGCGAAATATAGCTGAAAATTGAAAACGGGTCAATGGAGAACCGTCAATGTGTGCTAACAAAACCTGCGCAGATTGCGGCCTAATCTGCAGGAACCGCAGAATATTCTCCCTGGGGCACAACAAGCCCCCAATCTGGAAAAGAGTGATGACCTTTCCCTTTCCAACTCGATCGGTTTTAGACTTATGCAAAGTAATGGACACCGCTCCATCTGAAACCACTACGTCGCCAGCGAGGATGCCTCCCACCACAGCTTTTGACCTGCTAACCAATTCTCCTACCCGAAATGCCCCAAAGAAGGCCAAAACAAATGCAGTGCTGAAAAGCACCACCTTGTATTGGCTAGAGCACACTTCCTGCAATGCCAGGACCACTTTACTCAAAACATCGAACGTGACCGGGCGTCTGGAATCCCTTGCAACCGATCCCGCCCTGAATCCTTTCATGGCCTGCCCAACCCTAAAATCCTTCGTGGCATCCCTTTGACCCCTAAACTTAAACAAAAAGGCCAATGCCGCCAATTTTTTAGACATGGCCGCCGCCGACGTGCCCTCCGCAAAATTATTCCCTACAAAATATAGGAGCAAGCACGACCGATCCTCATCCGTTGAGCAGCCCCCGACTTGTGCCATCAAAGCGTCGCACGCCTCCCAGACGGGCGTGTACGCTGCCCATAACGACTCCGATAGCGACCTCCTAATCAGTTGTGATATTGCCCGAACGGAATCGTCCACATCCTCTCTGGACAGGGAACCCCAATCTCTTCCGCTGAAGGTGCCGCTGCCCGGAACCTGTCCCACTGGAATCGAGAGAGAGGGCATCAGCAATGATATTGTCAACCCCGGGCAAATGCACCGCAAAGATGCAAATATTGAATCGTAAACATAACAAAACCAATTGTCTCATTAACCTAACCACTGGCAGCGAAGATGCTGAAAATTTGTTGACCGCTAGCAGTACGCCCAAGTTATCGCAATTGAAGCGAATGCGTTTGTTAGCCAAACTCTGCCCCCACATTTCCACGGCCACCACTACTGGAAAAAACTCTAACAACACCAGGTTAGCTGTAAATCCCGCATCCACCCACGAAGGATCCCAGGGGGAAGCGCACCATTTTCCTGCCATAAAGATGCCAAAACCATGAGCGCCCGACGCATCCATGAAAAACTCGATGTCAAAATTACTCACCTCCTCATCCATCCAAAGAGACCTGCTGTTGAAATCCTGTAAAAAGGTCAACCATACCTTTAAATCCTCTCTCATGTCCCCCGTCACACGGATGCGGTGGTGAGGTGCCGAGATTCCTGCTGTGGCACTGGACAAACGCCTGCAGAAGATGCGCCCCATCGGCATAATCCTGCAGGCGAAATTTAATTTGCCAAGTAGGGATTGAAGATCCCGAAGGGTAACCTTTTTCCTGCCCACTACAGTCTGGATAGTAGTCTGCAGGTCCCTAACCTTGTCTAACGGAAGACTACATTCCATGGCCACCGTGTCGATATGAGCCCCCAAAAACTTCAAGGATGTGGTGGGACCCTCCATCTTTGCTAATGCTAGGGGAATACTAAAGGACTCGCAGATCTGGTACATTGCAGCCAAAGCGGAAGAGCAGTCCGCTGAACCTGCCGCCCCCATGAAAAGGAAGTCATCCAGGTAGTGTATTACTGAACGGATGCCTAAAACTTCCTTCACCACCCATTCCACGAAACAACTAAACTTTTCGAAAAATGAACAAGAGATCGCACAACCCATAGGAAGGCAAAGGTCCACAAAATACTTCCCTTCCAAAACAATCCCCGTCAAACGAAAGCTGGAAGGGTGTACCGGAAGGAGCCTGAAGGCCGACTCAATGTCCGTCTTGGCTAAAAGGGAACCCTGGCCCAACCTCCTAACCCAACGGAGAGCTACGTCAAAAGACGTATACACTACCGATGTGTCCTGTCCCAACAAACCGTCATTTACTGACGACCCTTTTGGAAAAGACAGGTGGTGTATGAGGCGAAAGGAACCTGGTTCTTTTTTGGGCACCACCCCCAATGGTGAAACAATCAAGCCATCCAGTGGGCAATCAGTAAATGGTCCCGCTACCCAGCCTGCCTCCATTTCCTTGGCAAATTTTGATGACACGACCTCAGGAAATTCCATTGCCGACCTAAGATTCCTATGTGGACCCCCACCCGTCGCTGCACAGTGACTGGGTATGATGAAGCCCTCCGAAAACCCGCCCCGCAAAAAAGCCGCGTCCCCAGCCCACGGATACTCACAAAGGAATGGTTCCATCTTTAGAACTCTCACCAGAGTCATCCTTCTTGTGTCCAGCATCCGTTGCCCTACCCTTCTTCTGCTTGTAACATCGTGATGACGGATGTAATCCACCACACCCGGAACACTCGTGCTTGAATCGGCATGAGGACCCGAACCTGCATGTGCCGTCATTAAACTGCCAGCACAAACCCTTCGTCCTGCGGCCTGATTTTCCTGTGACACCTGCACTATCTTGTCCCCGAAAGGACTGCTGCCCTGTTGCTTGAATCATCAGACTCATCCATAATTCTATGTCCTTGTGGTTACAACACACTGAAGGCCGAACCGCCTTTCTCTGCCTGAATAACTCGTCGTACTTGAGCCAGGCATTACCCCCATACCTCCTATAAGCCTCTCCAATCGCATTCTGATAGCAGAAAAGTGCCGAACAACACTCCGGGTTCTTTTCACCAATAACGCAGGCCAAAATCTCAAATGCCTGCAACCAGTTCTGGAATGTGCAAGGAATCAAGCGATACCTGCGCCGCTCTTCCTCCTCTTTTTTGGATTCGGTAGACTTTACCTTATCCAGATTAAACTTTGCAAGTTGTAACAGCGAAAAAATTTCAACAAACTCACCCTTCCAGATGCGTTCGCGAACCTCCGTCTTCAGATGCACCCCTAGCGGCCCTGTAAGGCACACATACATCTCGGACTTTGCCGCATCCGCCAATCTCACAAAATCCCCCTCCCCCGTTTTTGAAAGCTCCCCTGAAACCTCACTGGTTTGCACCGCTACCTCCGAACTGACCAGCGTCACTGGTGCTGGCACCGATTGGGACAGAACCTGCATGGCCGCTGGACCCGCTGCGACCAATCCTGTCGCAGCCGGCTGCTGCGCCACTGATCCGCTGCCGCTTGGCAGTTGTACCTCCCTCTGCTGAACCACCAGGGGTGTGACCGGTTTTTGCCCCTGACCCGCCCACACCCCCACAGGTAAACCTAACGCTGCTGGGGGCCCCCCCAACAAACTTCTCATGCCTGCCATGAATGACTCCAAAGCCGGGATGATCACTGCGCTAGCCCCCCTTGCACCCCCAAACCTGACCTACATGATATACTGGCAATGTTAGGAGTTATAGAGGCCTCACCTGGTGGTGCAGGTAAGCCCACCTGCCCGACCGCTACTCCGGATCCTGCTGAGGTTGAATCCCCTCCATCCTGCCATGGTGCTGCGTCAACGGAACCGCCGGCGGCCGCTCCCTGCTGTTGGGCCGGGTGACCTGCCTGGCTGCTCCGCTGCTGGGCCCTGACATCATGCCGCTCCTCTCCTTGCCTGGATGTCGCCATCTCCCCACTCCTCCTGGTGGTCAGCCTGTCAGCTGAAGTGTCCCGGGGGCCCCCTCCCCCCCGCTCTGCGAAGAGGAGGTGCCCGTGCTACTGGATCTGCCGCCGCCCCTCTTCTTTTTGGTGGTGCGTGCGGCCTGGGGTGCAGAGGCCGCTGCCCCCGTCTTGTCTGCCGCTTTTCCGCGCCTGGCTCCTCCCGCCGAGCCGCTCTTGCCGCTACTGCTCCTCTCGGCTGGCCCACCTGCCGCTGCCTTTCTAGCAGGGGGCGCCGGAGGGTCCTGCACTGGGCTCCCGCCCCTCCGCTGCGAACGCGAGGTTGGCTCCGGGCTGAGCCTCTCCGGCGGCCTAGAAGTCCGCCGCCCAAGCTCCTGCTGCTGGCCGCTGGTGCTGGGAACCGCTGACATTGCCGCCATCTGCAATTGGACCCACTCCGGTCCCCTGGATGCCGCCTCCGCACGTATCCTCCCCACCAAGGCCTCCAAGTCCTCCATGCTGTAGACAGGCAAGGTACGTCCTTCCAGCTTCTTGCCCAACGCGCATCTGCCTAACTCCGCCCCCCACCTTCTTCCAAATTGCCTACCCGGCTCCACCCACTCCTTTCCGGCCTCTGCCTCCTGACTTAACCCTCTCCTTCCTGGCAGGCTGCACTATCATGTGCGGCCTTCCAGATTTCTCCTACGCTGCACGTACAGGCCTTTTCTTTCTAACAGCTCTTCAGAAGCAAAGCTTATAAAGGCCACAAACACCTGATACATATTCAATAATCTATGTCATTATCATTATGTGAAAAACCTGGTTGATCATGATAATTAAGGCGCACGCGCAACACATAGCGGTTACCGCGCGCAAAATTGACACTGACCGCCACTATAGTCTTATTTTCTAAGTTCACATCGCATGCAATTGTCTTCACTACACGCGATATGAGGCGTCATCACGTCTTCATGCGAAATACTGCATTTGCGCGCGTACGCTTGTTTTAGCGCGCGCAAAACTTTGCGCGTTACACTTTGCGCGCGATTGCAATTTTCACCAGATTTGGAGTGAGTTTAGACGTGCCAAGGGCCAGTGCCAAAGTTAGCACCGTTTTGTAAATCGAGCCCCAAGTGTGTTTCTATGCAGAAAAACGTGTGCTTTTTTTCACAACAGCTAATGTAATTGATACAGAAAACTGACAAAATGTGCACAATTATCATGCAGAATGTCAGGTTTTTTTCTGTGCAAGAAAAACACATTAAGTGTGAACTAGCCCCTTGATTAACATGAGTTTTCAGTTTTTCTGTGCAGAAAACGCATATGAAAACAGTCAAGTATGTTCCCTGTCTTAAAGTATTAGAGGCAGAGGATCAGAAGGATAGCCTCATTTATTTCATAGTGACTGTTACATTCTGGTATTTGTGTATGCGTGTGTGTTCTGAATGCATTAAGGGGTTACCCTGTCCAAAAAGGTTAGAAAGGATGCTGTTGATTGTAGTTGTGTGTGTGTGTGTGTGTGTGTGGGGGGGGGGGGGGGGGCTGGGGGGCGCAATTTTAGTATTTGCCATGGGCGCTGTCTTGCCTAGATACGCCACTGCGTTGCAGGCAGCTCTGAAATATGGCCAAACTGGTGGCAAGTGGCATCTTGGCAGCTGCACGCTTGACTTTTCTCAGTTCATGGGCAGTTATTTTGCGCCTTGGTTTTTCCACACGCTTCTTGCGACCCTGTTGACTATTTTTAATGAAACGCTTGATTGTTCGATGATCACGCTTCAGAAGCTTTGCAATTTTAAGAGTGCTGCATCGCATCCCTCTGCAAGATATCTCACTATTTTTGACTTTTCTGAGCCTGTCAAGTCCTTCTTTTGACTCATTTTGCCAAAGGAAAGGAAGTTGCCTAATAATTATGCACACCTGATATAGGGTGTTGATGTAATTAGACCACACCCCTTCTCATTACAGAGATGCACATCACCTAATATGCTTAATTTGTAGTAGGCTGTAAAGCCTATACAGCTTGGAGTAAGACAACATGCATAAAGAGGATGATGTGGTCAAAATACTCATTTGCCTAATAATTCTGCACTCCCTGTATAGGTGAAGAGCGTGGTATTAGATTGGGGTATTGTAACAATTGGTGTCAGCAGGATAACAGATTTCTGATTGTGGTGATCTGCAGTATCACCAATAATGCAGATACTATATCTTATTATATGATGATCTGCAGAATCACCAATAATACAAATATAGTAAGCAAGTGGTGTGTAGGACGTGACAGAAGTCACCAGCTTTATTGCACAAAGTGTAGTGATTGGTGCAAACAGTAAGTTATTGATAGAATCTCAGCGGTAACCTCACCAGTGGCGATGGAGGTTACAGATAGAACCACAGTGGTAACCTCACCAGTGGCGAGGGCCCACTGGTGAGAGAGAATAGTCAGACAGATCAGGTAGGCAACAGACGGGCAGATAAGGTACAGAATTGACAAGCAGAATCAGAGTGAAGTTCAAGCAAAAGTCGGCAACAAGATCAGATGGGCAGAGGTACAGAATCACAAGGCAGAAAGAATAGTCAGAGCAGGCAAAGAGTCAAACACAGATAATCAATATACAAGATAATGAAGTTATTATTACAGTTATGAAAGGTCTGAGCGCTAACACGACGTATTCGCAACAACAGACAATGAGCAAATGACATCTCCCAGCTTAAATACAGAAAGCAAATTTAAGCCGCCCGCCCAGAGGGCTGAACCAATCAGCAGCGTGTGTTTGGCAGGTTGGTGTCAGCTGACCGCAAGATCTGACCCGTCTCCTCAGATTATAAAGGTCCTGCCACCCCGCTGATGTGCAGAGGAGAGACCTGTCCTGCCAGGGGCTGATGTGCAAGATGCCTGAGAGGATGTGGCCGCTGCCGGGGTGACGTCAGACGCGGAAGCAGCGGCCGCAGCACTCTCCGCTGGTGAGGTAATACTGCTATACCTGACAGGTATAGAGGCTAAAGGAAGGTGAGAGATCTGCCAGGCCATATACACATATCTCTGATGAAGCAAGGTTAATCCTTGTGAAACAGCTGTCAGACAACTTTCCTCCCCCCACTGCTGTAACCTGTGTGTCGACCCGGTCACAATAAAGGGTATTTTTATGCAGCAGTGCCCTTCTCTCTTCCTTGATTGATTTGGACTTTGCACTGCTTGGGAGCACGCTGCAGGTAAGCCCAGTGTGACCTGGCATCCATCCCTGCCGCATTTAGTGCCAGTTTTTGTTCTTCTTTCAACCATATACACATATATAGCTTATTATATTTATTACTTATTGAGCTGTTGCAGCATGCTCCACTTTTGCAGTCTTGTGTTTGGTCTGTTGGATCCTGGGAATATTGTCCACAAATAATACGATTTAGCAATCAACAAAGACAGGAGTTTCTTTTTACCTCAGGCATTGTTCTCATATTATACCGTCTGGGTGCTATTTTGCCAGATTCTGTTTAGGTTGAAGAAGTCACCACAATTGAAAATACTGATAAAAAAAATATTGTTAAAACATCATTACACAGGTAACTAGACAGTCAAAAGATAGGTGGAGCATTCTTTCTTTTGCATCTTTATGCTTGTTCTCATGTTGTATTTGAGTACGCATGGTGCTCGGGTGGCATTTGAATACTTATGAATGATGGTGACGCTTGCAAAACACTTGTTGACATTGAGATTAGAACTTGATTATGAAGGTTAGTCTGAGTTAGTCTAAGTTGAAATAATGTTTGCCATTAATCCTTGCAATATATTGGGCAAGGCAGAAATCATTGAATTTCTTTCCATAAGACTGTAATTTTCCTTTAAGCGTGAGTGGCCATCTGCAAAGTGTATTGCAGTATGCAAAAACGAAGTGTCTACTTTTTTTAAATTTTTTATCAAGCACTAGCCAGATATGCAGGGATATTCAGGAGGAAATTTGAGAATTCAATTATATTATACTTCTTTGGCACTTCTGTATATTATTTTGTTATAAGAGTGGCGGCTGGCTGAAAATAATCACTTTTCTGCAATCGGTCAGCTGGAACATCTATTGCAATGTATGGACGCAATCCAGCAATCTTGGATTTTATATAAGAGCATGCAGCAGGTTAATTGATAACACATACCTATTGTTGCAAAACAGCACCATGGTAATGTCAAATCTCAGGTGCCAGAAGGATATTGAAACACACATAGCATATGAATAATGAATGAAATGACAAACACCTTGCATCTGGATGGATTTTCCCTTGCAAAACAATCAAGTCTGTATTTAGTTACGTGTATCCCAGGGGATATTGCAAGCAGTAAACCAGTTAAGTTTCTTATTTTCTGTGCATTGCTATCTCAATATACTGGCATGTTATTTGCACTATGGTTGTTGCTCATAGATCTATTTGTTGTGGACATTTTCTATAATTTCCCTTAGTAATTTTGTATCCCATTGCATGTCCAGTTTCAGAAACACTGTGATGAATTGCACTTTACTCATTGTAATATTTTGGACAAACTGCTCCATATCTATTTCTCATTAATTTGTGCACATCCTGTCTTTTCGCTAGGACAGTTATTAAGACAAAAGAAACAGCTTTCAGTCTTTTAATCCTTCATTAGTTTGTTCAGTGAGGGGTGTAAATTGACTGTGCACCTGTTTTTCACATCACTCTTGTTTATAATCTGCATTCTAAAGATATGCATTTGTCATGTTAATAGCGTATGGAACAAAGAATAACTTCAGCTTTAACTGCATTGTGTTTTTGTCACCTTAGAAGAAATAGGGTGATTCATATTGAAAAAGCAATGATTTTCATTAGCCATTTAGTTACAAATCACGCAGCACTAGCAGACAAATGAAACTATCTTTGTGTTAAAATGTCATCCTTTTCATAAACAAAAAAGGAAATAAAATCTTTGTATTTATCTTATTGTAAAGTTTGGATTGTTTAGTAATGAAACACTATATTCATCTCTGAATGATGTTATATTTACTTTATGTAATTATTTAATTAATAATTATGTTAATCTGAAAGATAAGTATTATAGACGGTTATCAAGGTTACAGAAACTGTGGACACAGCATAGAATTACTTAAATAGGTGGAAACTAAGAGAATTAAAGCTTGTAACTGTTGGCTCTGTTGAGTGTCCATTATGTTGCTTTTCAAGTTCAGATAAAAATAGCAATCTCTCCAAATATCACACATTTTGTTTGGGAAGTATTGAAATGAACATCACTGCTAGTTACAGGAAAATTTGTCAGGCTATTAAATAATAGCAAATGAACAGCGGGATGTGAGCATGGACAGGGAATCCTGTGTGTGATTAAAACATGTAAATCTACACTAGTCTGGGTAACTGTTTGCAGTAGAAGGCATCCTACTGAACATCTATGATTACCTGATATATGGCTGCACCAAGGGAAGTCTTAAAAATAACCCATAGTGTTTCGATAACCATGTTAACAGTATTGAATGATCCCATAAAGCTGTAAAATTAAAGGATTGGGATCTTTCTCATACTCTTTTCCAAACTGCAAAAAATAGCTTCTCCATGTTAAGAATTCTTTTACAGCTGTCCTCAGCGATGAGATGGAAGAAGATTGCGAAGATGTGGAGTCCGTTTGGGGAAATATTCATGGTGGAAATAAAAGTTGCCAATTGCTTATTGGGGTATGCTACAGACCACCTCATATTAATGAAGCTGCAGAACTGCGATTACTACGGCAGATTGAAAAAGCTGCAAGTAAAAATGAGGTCATAATTATGGGCGACTTCAACTTTCCAGACATTAACTGGGGTATTGAGGCTACCCATTCTGGTAAAAGCAGCAGATTTCTGGCAGCACTACAGGACAATTACTTGACTCAAATGGTAACTGAACCAACTAGGGGGAATGCGTTACTGGATCTGATCATTTCTAATAGACCAGATAATGTATCAAATGTGCAGGTTCAAGAACATTTGGGAAATAGTGATCACAACATGATAACGTTTGATCTGGTGACTGATAGGCCACGGGGCAGCGGACCACTAAAACTATGAATTTTAGAAAAAGCAAAGTTCAATCAAATTAGGCAGGCACTAAGTTTGGTGAACTGGGATAATGTACTACAAGGGGAGGACACTGAAGGGAAATGGCAAGCTTTTAAACTTATTCTCAATCAATATTGTAGTATGTATATCCCATATGGAAACAAAATGTCTAGGAATAAAAAAAGGCCTCTATGGATGAATAGAAAGGTTAGGGATAAAATGAAGAGGAAAAAGAATGCCTATAAGGTCCTAAAACAGGAGGGGACCGATGCTGCACTAAGCAATTATAAGGAGTGCAATAAAAATTGTAAAAAAGAAATTAGGCTGGCAAAGATCGAAGCTGAAAATCAAATCGCTAGGGATATCAAATCTAACCCAAAAAAGTTTTACAAGTACATCAACTCTAAAAAAAGAAAGGTTGACTGTATAGGACTCCTAAAGGATGAGGGTGGGAACTCAATGGTGGATAACCAAGGTAAGGCAGAGTTATTAAATGCTTTCTTTGCTTCTGTCTTTACAAAGGAAACAGCACTGTTGCAAATTACAGAGGCAGAAGTGTCTCAATCTTCTAACTGTAATATTAAATACTTAACGCAGGAAGAAGTAAAGGCAAGACTAAATAAATTAAAAATAGACAAGGCACCTGGCCCGGATGGCATGCATCCTCGGGTCCTAAGGGAATTAAGTTCAGTTATAGCTAAGCACCTTTATCTTATCTTTTGTGACTCTCTTGCAACTGGCAGAGTCCCAGTGGATTGGCATACAGCCCACGTTTCCCCATTATTTAAGAAGGGCAAAAAATCTGATCCAGGAAATTATAGACCTGTAAGCTTAACATCAGTTGTATGCAAACTATTTGAGGGGTTACTAAGAGATACTATACATGACTTCATAGTAGAAAATAATCTTATTTCTCAGCATCAACATGGGTTTACTAAAGACAGGTCCTGTTTGACTAACATGCTCAGCTTTTATGAGGTAGTGAATGCTAATATGGATATTGGAAATGCTGTAGATGTGATATACTTGGACTTTGCAAAGGCCTTCGACACTGTTCCCCACAGAAGTCTGGTGCAAAAGTTGAGGATGCAAGGACTGGGGAAGAGTTTGTGTGCATGGATAGGGAACTGGCTAATGGACAGAAAACAAAGAGTTGTGGTCAATGGATCGTACTCAAAATGGGAGACTGTTAGCAGTAGGGTCCCACAGGGGTCTGTACTGGGTCCAGTGCTCTTCAATTTATTTATTAATGACCTAGTAGATGCAGTAGTGAGCAATGTTGCTATTTTTGCAGATGATACAAAATTGTGCAGAATCATCAACTCTCAGGAAGATAGTGTCATATTGCAACAGGATCTGGATAGGATGGCTATATGGGCACATACATGGCAGATGAAGTTTAATGTTGACAAATGTAAAGTCATGCATTTTGGTCGTACCAATGGTCTAGCACCATACAAAATAAATGGGATACAGTTGAGGACATCAAACTTGGAGAAGGACTTAGGAGTACTCATCGACAACAAGTTAAATAATCGTACTCAATGCCAAGCCGCTGCAGCTAAAGCGAACAAAATTTTGGGATGCATTAAAAGGGAAATTAAAACTTGAGATGCTAGCATAATATTGCCCCTGTTTAACTCTCTAGTAAGGCCACATCTGGAATATGGAATTCAGTTCTGGGCACCACATTACAAAAAAAATATTGCAGTTTTAGAGCAGGTGCAGAGACGAGCTACAAATTTGATACGTGGGATGGAAGGTCTCGCTTACCAAGAAAGGTTAGATAAACTGGGTTTATTTAGTCTAGAGAAAAGACGCCTTAGAGGAGATCTAATTAACATGTATAAATACATCAGAGGGCAATATAATAGCTTGGCGGATGAGCTTTTTGTCCCTAGGCCTTCTCAAAGGACTAGAGGACATGATCTGCACATGGAGGAAAAACGTTTTAGCCATTTATTTAGGAAAGGGTTCTTTACAGTAAGAGTGATTAAGATGTGGAATGCATTGCCACAGGAAGTCGTTATGGCAAACTCTATACCTGCATTTAAAGGGGGCTTAGATGCTTTCCTTGCGTTGAAAGACATCCATGGCTACAATTACTAGGTTATGCCTAATGATGTTGATCCAAGGATTTTATCTGATTGCCATCTGGAGTCAGGAAGGAATTTTTCCCTTTTGGGGCTAATTGGACCATGCCTTGTGGTTTTTTTTTCACCTTCCTCTGGATCAACAGGGGTATGTGGGGGACGGGCTAGAGTTGTACTTTGTACTGGTTGAACTGGACATATGTCTTTTTTCAACCAAAATAACTATGTAACTATGTAACTATACTACCATACACATTTCCCTCCTTTTTTTTATTTTTTTAATAGCAACATGTTGCTCAAACATTTGGTGGGAATCCTTTGTTATTTTCTTGCATACAATGATTCAGTAGTGTTTGAATTTAATAACTTAACATTTTTGGGTGCTCAACTGTCTCATTAATCAGAGACATAACCAACCTTAAGAGGTTTATTAGTATTGTTAGTGATCAATTGACTGCCATATTTGCAAATGTAATGATTAGCTTAAATGATTGCCACTTGATCATGGCCGGATTTCAAGCAAGACCACAGAGGCCATGGCCTAGGGCGCCTGGAATGCAAGGGGTGGGCTGTGGGCAGCAGTGTGGCAGTAGCAGTTACTCTGCCAAACATTCGTCCTACTACACAGAGTTTGCACATGTTTGTCAGTTTCCTGTGGTCACTACTTTAGGCTGTAGAAATCAATAGTGACAATTTTCTTAGGAAAAATTCCATTAGCCAAAAGTGATATGAGACTAGTTCATGCAGGTGAATGGAACAGAAGATCACCACTTTTGGGTAATAAAGATAGACAATCAAAACACTTATCACCACAATATTTAGTTAGACTACTTTCAAAATATGATAACATGCCCATGGAAGAAAAAGGTTTTTGCCATCTATTTAGAAAGGGGTCCTTCATGGTGTGGTTAAAATCGTCGACTATCTTACCTCAGGAAGTAGTTATGGCAAACTCTTTATCTGCATTTAAAGAGGACTTGGATGCTTCTCTTACATTCCCCCTATAAATACACCGCAGCGTCGGCCATGTTCTCAGTCTGCTGATCTTGCTATAGCAAGAGAAAGGGAGAGACATTTGGAGATAGGGAAATCGTTAATTAGGCTGTTGTTAGCTTGCTCCTCGCTCAATGTCCTTGCTGAAAGCACCCCAACAAAAGCTCTTTTGAGAGCTAACATTCTTCTGATCTGTTTTGTGTGTGTGTGTGTGTGTGTGTGTGTGTGTGACCACAGACAGGCATAGATACAGCCCTGTCGCAGCTGGACAGCTGGACGCTGCTGTACTGTGCCAGGCCCACACTCTGTATTACCATTGCATATCTTTTCACTGTATTTGTGATTTAACTTACTAAAGCAAAGCTGTTTTTGTGGGTGACACTGCATAGATAGAGCCCACAGACAGTTGCCAGCCAGGCCAGCTGGGATTTGTAGCCCACACTGGCAGCACACTGTATTACCATACCCTTGCATATCTTTTCACAGTATTTGTGATTTAACTTACTAAAGCATAGCTGTCTTTGTGGGTATCACTGCATAGATAGAGCCCACAGACAGTTGCCAGGTTAGCTGTATTTGTAGTCCCACCACTGGCAGCACCCTGCATTACCATACAATTGCATATCTTTTCACTGTATTTGTGATTTAACTTACTAAAGCATAGTTGTCTTTGTGGGTGACACTGCATAGATAGAGCCCACAGATAGTTGCCAAATTTGATCAGCTGGACAATCACTGTTGTTCTATCATTGAGCTACCTCAGCCAGACCACATGGGCTGGAAAACCGCCATCACCTGCACTCTCACCCTTGTGCGCACCAGCACAGCCATGCCTACACAAACAGCTGTTTGTGGTACGTTACACAGTGAGTTTGGTCTGTCAGTGTGAAGCTGTATGCTACTTACACTACCTGATCCATGTATACACACGCAAGATGTTTTCAAGCACTTTATGCCTCAAATTTAGGAATGCAATGTGATTTTTGCCCTTTAGGGATTATAACCCAGCTCTGTGTCAAATTCGTAATTTTCCCAGGGACTTTTGCCATGTATCCCACTCCGCCATGCCCCCTCCAAGTGTTAGAACCCTTGAAACATCTTTTCCATCACTTGTGGCCAGAAACAGTGTTTGTAGTTTTTAAAGTTCGCCTGCCCATTTAAGTCTATTGCAGTTCGCCGAGTTCGCCGGTTCGCGGACTTTTGCAGAAGTTCGCATCCGCGGTCTGCGGACCCAAAATCTGAGGTTTGAGCCATCTCTACTTAAAACAGGCAACCAAAGAGGTTATGATCTGAAATCAGATCACCTCTTCTTTACATTTGAGTTATTTACAGATAATACATGTTATGAGCAATTTCCCTCTTTGTGAAAATGTAAAATATGTATAAACAAATAAGAAGTCAGTTTTTTCCAGAGTAAAATGAGCCATAAATTACTTTTCTGCTATGTTGCTGTCACTTACAGTAGGCAGTAGAAGTCTGACAGAAGTGACAGGTTTTGGACTAGTCCATCTCTTCATAGGTGATTCTCAGCAAGGCTTTTATTCTCTATAAAGATATTCCCTAAAAAGGATTTAAACAATGATGCTGGTCAGCTTCCCTGCTTGCTACACAGTTTTTTGGCAGTTGGACAAAGCAACTGCCATTCACTAAGTGCTTTTGAAAATAAATATATCCCTGAGAATCCCCTATAAAGAGATGGACTAGTCCAAAACCTGTCACTTCTGTCAGATTTCTACTACCTACTGTAAGTGACAGCAACATAGGAGACAAGTAATTTATGGCTCATTTTACTCTGGAAAAAATGTACTTCTCATTTGTATATGTTTGCACATATTTTAAATTTTACAGTTTTTCACTGTAGTGCCCCTTTTACAAGGAGGAGTACATTCCAGTGATCTAAAAGTCAGATGGATATGCAAACGAAATATTTGATCAAACAATTATACAAATCCCAAAGATTGTGATTAAATTGCAACTATAGAAAAGGTATTGTACTCTAAATTGCTAAGTTATAATTTTAGCCAAATTCTATGCCCATGAATTAAGTAAGTAAGTGCTCTTCAAGAAATAGTGGCTGCAGGTAACAATCTAAACTAGTGCTGTCCAACTGGTGGCCCGCAGGCCACATCCGGCCCGCCGGGCCTCCTGCTGAGGCCCCCAAGTCTCCCAAGTCCCCAGAGCTGAGAGGACTTTTTTTTTTAAACCCCTTTCTCCCATGCTGTGGCTGCTGTAATGTAAATATTTACACCCCCTCCCCTCATTCTCCCCTGTGCTGCCACCTCTAACACACCGCAGATCGGCGGCGAGCAGGAGATCGGAACCAGCCAGACCGGCGCTTAGCAGCCACACGGTGGACTTTAAGTACTGGACGTGACCGATAATGTCACTTCCTGCATTTAAATTCACCGTGCGGCTGCTATGCGCTGGTCTGGCTGGTTCCGATCTCCTGCTCGCCACCGATCTGAGATGTGTTAGAGGTGGCAGCATGGGGGAGAACGAGGGGAGGGGGTGTAAATATTTACATTTAAGTAGCCGCAGCACGGGGGAGAATGAGGGGGAGTGTAAATATTTACATTCCAGCAGCCGCAGCATGGGGGATAGGGATTATGGTGAAATCTGCGGCCAATCTGACTGCATTTTGTGGAGAAATCTGCAGCCAATCTGACTGCATTTTGTGGTGAAATCTGCGGCCAATCTGACTGCATATTGTGGAGAAATCTGCGGCCAATCTGACTGCATTTTGTGGTGAAATCTGCAGCCAATCTGACTGCATTTTGTGGTGAAATCTGCGGCCAATCTGACTGCATTTTGTGGTGAAATCTGTGGCCAATCTGACTGCATTTTGTGGTGAAATCTGCGGCCAATCTGACTGTATTTTGTGGAGAAATCTGTGTCCAATCTGACTGCATTTTGTGGAGAATCTGCTGCTAATCTGGTTGCACTTTGTGTTAAGATCTGCTATTACTCTAATTACATTTTGTGGGGATACTGCTGCTAGATTTTTTTTTCCCTGTGTGTGTGTGTGTGGGGGGGGGGGGGATATTTGGGGAGGTCTGCCGGCCCTCCACCATTTGGTCTGGAAAAAAAATGGCCCTCCATGCCCACGATATTGGACAGCACTGATCTAAATTAAAAAGTTGTTTTGGGGTATTATATGCAGGCTTTCCACCTCATAATCACCAACTTTGCAGGCAGACATTGGCAAGTCCCTGCCACTCCCTCAATGAATCAACTCACCAGAATTGCTACCAGACTCTGCCTAATTGCATGTGTTGGGTATATGGCCACCCCTACTTTTCTGACTATGTCATCCTCAGCTTCTCTCTCAGTACCTGCTGTTGGTTGTCACACTAGACAAGGGGGAGGCCTCAGGCCTACTGAAGAAATATGAGAAGAAGAGGTACAGGGATGGAGGCAACACATCAAACTCCAGCCCTGGCAAAGCACAATGCTATCTGTTTGCTATCTACCTGGATCCTCGTGACACCAGATCTGGCAATGCAGTGGCTGTGTTGTATGGTTGTATCTGCTTGTGCTCTCTTCACCAGCAGTGACGAGTATCAAAATAGATCAGTAGTGTAAGAATGAAATATTCAGAAGTAATTAAAGGGTACCTGAAGGGAAAAAATGCTTCAAATGGGTACTCACCTTAGGGAGACTGAAGCCTCTGGGTCTTCCATAGGCTTCTCTCATCCTTCTCCATGGAGTCAGTTCAGTTTTACATCCCCCATTAAACCATTGACAAAGACTTGTCGACAGCGCAAGCATGTGTAGCAGCATGAACCTGCACGGAATAAGGTGGAAAAAGCTGAGCCTGATCAAATCTATGGTAGCGCACATATGTGTGCCCTCTGCATCTGCACAGTAGCATGGACCCACTTTGGCGGGTCCATGCTACTGCCCAGGCGCAGTATGGCCATGTGCTTGTGACAACGAAAATGTTAATACATGCTCTTATAATTTCTCGTTTGGACTACTGCAACATACTACTTTGTGGACTAACTCCTAACAGACTGGCCCCGCTCCAGTCGGTACTGAACTCAGCTACCGGTCTCATTCATCTTTCTTCTCGATCTTCCTCTGCTGACCCTCTCTGTCAAGCTCTTCACTGGGTGCCAATTAACCAGAGGATCCAGTTCAAACTCCTAACCCTAACCTACAAAGCTCTCCACAATCTCTCTCCCCGTTACATATCCTCACTAATTTCCAGATACAAACCCAATCACAATCTCAGATCTGCACATGATCTTCTGTTTTCCTCCTCTAGAATCACCTCCTCACATACCTGTTTACAAGATTTTGCACATGCTTTACCCCTCCTCTGGAATGCCCTCCCACAACACATCCGTCACTCGCCAACCTTTTTGACCTTTAAATGCTCTCTAAAAACGAATTTGTTCCGACAAGCATATGCGCTACCTTAGGCCACTTCCCTTTGTACTAAGACCAAATTGCACTCCTACTAGGTATCCTAAAACACACTGCCTCTATATATTTTATCGTATACTACCCCTCCTCTTGTTTCCCCCATTCCCTTTAGATTGTAAGCTCACAAGGGCAGGGCTCTCTCCCCTTTTGTGTCTTGGAAATCATTATACATTTTACTCATCATGTTACTTTTATCACTGTCATTACCAATTCTGTATTCTGTATTCTGTATGCTGCATCATTTTTTGTATTTTGTCACTAACTATGTATCTTGTATATTGGTGTACACCATTGTCTGTATTATTATGTACCCCATGTTTGTTTCTTACTTTGTACAGCGCCACGGAATATGTTGGCGCTTTATAAATCAATAATAATAATATTCAGGAGTCTTATCGGTGGAATGGCTTGGCAGAGGAAGACAGTAAAAGTCTGTGGAAGATCCACAGGCTTTCCTCTCCCAGCAGCATTACATGGAATAATGGGAAAACAAAGAACACAATGAAAAAAAAAATCTGAAGGTATTTTAACAGTTCCCTATGATAATAATACTATAAAAGAAGACTTTAACTTTCTGTGGCTAAAACATTAACATTACGTTCATTACCGCACTGAGAAATAATATATATGATAGGGGTCTTTGTCATGTTTCAGAACTGCAACAATTCCAGAGCTATTATTCACAGTAAGTCTTGAAAATTCTGTCAAGGCTCTGAGATTTTATTGTATCAAGAAATGATGGTGTAAAGGCCTTGACTTTATCCAGAGTGAAAGACATCTAGTTATTCTCTCTGATCGGGGCTTAGTCCAGAGTCCAGACACATTTGAGTCAGCTACATAAATCTTAGTACATGTTGTGGAAAAAGTAATAGATAACCTAAAAGACCAGGGAAGTATTGTTAAAGCAGACCTAGAATCTTTGTTATTATGCAAGCAACTAAACCAGGGAAGATAAATACAGAAAACAGACTGAAACTTTTTTTTTTGTAGGATTAAACTACCTAAACTAAAATTTAAGTAACTACTCTTAAACACATAAAAGCACATTTGAAAGTACTCCTTGTGTGTAACTTTGGATCTCTTCCCTGCTCTGGTGAACAGACACATCGCCATGGCAATTGTCACTGCAGGAGAGGAGGGTGGATTGCAAAGTGAAGTGAACAGACTGAGAACTGTAATGATTACATTTGCCCATTAGCAGAAATACACAGAGCAGCATGTACTTTTACTGCTCTCTGCGTTGAAAGTAAACATGTTTACACAAAGGGAATGCTTTCAAATGTTCTTTTATGCACCTAACAGTAGTTTATAGAGCTTAAACTCACTTTAAACTAACTTCTGAAAGAGCTAGAGAATTCAACATGCTGTTGTGAATCCACCACCGCTAGTGTTGATCGACTAGCTCTGTGTTCCATTCACTGTTGATTTGATCAAACAGGTCAATTTTGTTCGGATTGCCAAACAACTGAACCCAGATTGCATTGAAGTTAATAGCACCGACATTCTCAGATAATAGCAAAATCCCCATGCATGCTAGAATTTCCAAATTTGCTGGACCTATACTGAACTTCACTTGTGTTTCCTTCATCCCCCCATAGTTCATGAGGTCTCTTGGCATCCTCTGGGTCCGCTCCATTACCTGCCAGGAGTTGTGGGTGACTGGGAATGTGCAGTATGTCTGTTCACCTATCACGATTGCGCGCCTGTCGCCATGAGCACTTTGCACATGTGCAGAACGCTCACGGAGGTGGGTGCACAGTTGAGCCACACCTGCACAGTCACCCACAACTTCCAGCCAAGCTGCGCAGGTAACATGGAGGGATCCCAGAGGACACTGAGGGACCTCACGGACTGCAGGGGGCTGGATGAAGCCCTAGGTAAATTCAATACTGCATTTTTTAGTTCTGTTTGGTTTCCCATTAAGGAGAAAAGTAGGGAAAAGAGGGGGGGGATTTTAAAAGACTGTCGTTTTTGAGAAAATAACATTTGCTTTAAAGGGGAACTTCAGCCTAAACAAACATACTGTCAGTAAGTTACATTAGTTATGTTAATTAGAATAGATAGGTAATATAATTTTTACCCATCCTGTTTTAAAAGAACAGGCAAATGTTTGTGATTCATGGGGGCTGCCATCTTTGTCATGGGGCAGCCATCTTTTTGGTTGAAAGGAGGTGACAAGGAGCAGGAGACACAGTTCCAACTGTCCTGTGTCCCGATCACCCCTCCCAGCTGCACACGCTAGGCTTCAAATGTCAAATTCAAAATGTAAAAAAAAAAAATGTTGCACCAAAACAGCAGAACGAGAGCAACAACATCAGAAATCCCATCATACTTTGCACAGCATCAGGGGAAAAAAGCCCGGGCAGTTTTCTTCTGTGCAGCTAAAACTGAGGCTTGGATAAGAGAAACAAAGTTCTGATGCTGTGAAACTGTTAAAGAAACACCAAGCCTTTTCAGTGCTGCTGAGTCGATTTTTAGTCCGGAGGTTCACTTTAATGTATACTAATTCAGAGCTCTGTTTACACAAGCTATATATGAAAAAAACAAAACAGAAAGTGTGGGCTCCCCCTCCCTTTTAAAGGGAACCTGAACCAAGTAAAGTTATTTAAAATTATTTCAAATAGCCACATGATGTACCTGCAAATTAATATTACATACTTAGTTCACCCTCGGTTCCTCTCAGAAGCTCACCATTTACTTCTAAGAATGATCCCATCCCTGAAAATATTATGATATATATTGTTGCTGTCACTCAGTTATATATCAGTTGCTGTGAGTTTAAGGACAGCTGAAGCGAAGCAATATTTATTCTTTATCTGGGTCTACATGAAAAGGGCGCCGGTAAAAAAGGGCGCCTGGTGGAGCCCATATATACCAACTTCGGCTACAAAAAAGGCGCCTGGTGTAGCCCATATAAACTTCGGCTACAAAAAAGGCGCCTGGTGTAGCCCATATAAAAACTTCGGCTACAAAAAAAGGCGCCTGGTGTAGCCCATATAAAAACTTCAGCTACAAAAAAACTCCTGGATGTGTTAATTACTATTCCCCCTCCAGGCCGCCATGGATAGTGGGGGAATGAAATAATTCGGCTCACAGTGCTTGTAGCCCATATCAAAACTTTGGCTACAAAAAAACTGCGGGATGTGTAAATTACTATTCCCCCTCCAGGCCGCCATGGATAGTGGGGGAATGAAATAATTCGGCTTCCAGCACTTGTAGCCCATATAAAAACATAGGCTACAAAAAAGGCAATAATATGGGCTACAAAGGGGCGCCCTACTGTAGCCGAAAACATTGTAGCCGAAAAAATATGGGCTACAAAGGGGAGCCCGCTTGTAGCCTATATCAAAACTTGGGCGCCCTTTTCTACTCCTTGTAGCCCATATTTCCAGAAATAACATTGATGTCTATGGCGGCGCCCTTTTCATACAGGCAGCTCGGGCGCCCTTTTCAACCGATACCCTTTATCCTTTTAAGCAATACCAGTTGCCTGGCTGTCCTGCTGATCCTTTGTTGTTTTCTGTCCTACTGATCCCTAAGCTGGCCATACACTGGCTCGATTTGCCGCCATTTCGACAGCAGATTCGATCACTGGGGTCGAATCTGCTGCCAATCGTTCGCGCTACACGGCGAATTTCGATCCATTTCGTCCGATCCCGTCGATCGCTCCGTGCGGAAAATTACCGTCAATTGCCCGCGGGAAGGGAGCGCGTCGCTAGTGCCGTTCGAGTGCCCAATGACCGACGCAATAGAGCGGCAATACATCACCTGCTCCGCCGGCGCGACTACCCCCGGTCACCGCTGCTCCGTGTCCGCGCTGGTCTCCGGCATGCTTCAGTTCCTCCTGCCCGGCAGGAAGTTTAAACAGTAGAGGGCGCTCTACTGTTTAAACTTCCTGCCGGGCAGGAAGAAGTAAAGCATGCTGGACCTGGAGACCGGAGCGGAGAAGACAGCAGAGACCTGGGGACTGGAGCTTTGCTGGCGGAGCAGGTAATGTATGCGGGCATGCAGGCAGGGGGAGCGGCGGCAGCACCACCACCACAACAACAGATTGTGAACGGTTTCAGGCTGAAATCGGTTCACAATCTGTTTGCAGTAAAGGTAGCCATACGATCCCTCTCTGATCAGATTCGATCAGAGAGGAATCTATCTGTTGGTCGAATCTGATGGCAAATCGACCAGTGTATGGCTACCTTAAACACCTTTAGCCATAGACCCCGACATTATTGTCAGATCTGATAAGATTAGCTGCATGTTTGTTTCTGGTGTGATTCAGACACTTCTGCAGCCAAATAGTTTAGCAGGGCTGCCAAGAAACTGGTATTGTATAAAAATAAATAAATATGGCAGCCTCCATATTCTTCTCACTTCAGTCGTCCTTTAAAGCTGAACAACTGATGTGCAAGGTATTATCCATGTTTCCCTATTCACTTCTGCAGCCAAATAGTTTAGCAGGGCTGCCAAGAAACTGGTATTGTATAAAAATAAATAAATATGGCAGCCTCCATATTCTTCTCACTTCAGTCATCCTTTAAAGCTGAACAACTGATGTGCAAGGTATTATCCATGTTTCCCTATGGCTAAAGTGGGTGATATTACAGTTTCACAGTGTGCTGACCTGGAAGCAGTTACAGGGTCATTGCCATTTTTAAAATGGAGGACAGAGAATTCCATCGATCACATTGGACAAACAGGAAGCGGAAGAGAAGAAAGAGATTGTGGAGTAGACTACACAGGCGGTAAGTATGAGGTGTGTATGTTTATTTTGACTTTTAATTTTCAGTTCAGTTTTTCTTTAAACCCTTCTCACCCATGCAGACTGGTATAGCCAGAATGTGTAGCCCAGATCATGTTGGGCTCCACAGCCTGATTCCTAATTTCAAAAATGCCGATTATGGATTCTGGGGATTTCTGCAGAAATCCAAATCTCCAATACTGATTACCAATTTCGGTGGAACGGCGTTTTTTTTGTCATTTTTTTTTTTCAATAAAATAATGCAATTTTTTTTTCATTTGTTTTTCAGAATCCATTATCTTTTGGGGATGTCCACAATTATGTGGACATCCTTCAAACACTACTGAATTCTGATTGGCTGAATACTTTAAAGTCAGAGGCATTGGACCAATCACTGGCTGCAGAAATTTTTTTATGGAAATTTGAATATTGTGTAAATTTTAGACCAATTACAAGACTCGGTAAAACCAGTAGAATCCAAGTCTTGTGATTGGTCTAAAATGTCCATGGTATTCCAATTTCTGAGGTAAACCTCTGCATTCTCTGATTGGTATGTAGTGATGGCCCAACAGTTCACCAGCAGACAGTTCCCAGCGAACTTCGGCTGTTTACCATTTGCATTTAATACAAGCTTTTTTGTCAAAAGTTTGCATTCACATTTAACATTAAAATCAATGACTGACGACTTTAGTGGATAATAATAGCGAAGCCCCCGAACCTGATAGAAACACCAAATTTGCAGGGTATGTTAAGGAGGACAGTGGGAACAAGGAGAAATAAATTCAGAAAGACCTTGTAGTTTTGGAAAAAAATATGATTGTAGAGTTACAATAGGAAAAAAATCTATTTTTAAATGCTTTTAAATGACAGATAATGTAACAACCTATAGGTAGTGTAAATTTACATATATCAAAATATAGAGCAATGAATTTCATGACAGGGTTTCCAGGTGGTCAGTATGCAGTGAAAATATGTCAACGATTTAGCCAGGGATCGCTATATAGCCGCAACATGGCTGTATAAGTATTACTGGCAACTTGACCTATTTTTTGAACCTTTCAAATGTTTTTGTTCACAGTGTAGAAAAAAAAATAATATGGGTCGCCCTTCCCAAGCCTCTTTAACCTATTGTCCCCATGCAGGGTATTAAGCCCCATATGGCTGGCGCTCCGCATTCTGGCTATCCTAGCCTGCATAGGGGGCAAGGGGTTAAAGAAGCTTGGGATAGGGGAACCCACATCTTTTTTGGGGGAGATATGGAAATACTCTGTACTATTGGACCAATCAGAGAATAATTTAGTTTTCTGTGAAAATTTAAATACCACGAAAAGCTTAGACCAATCACATATACTACCGATACTAACTGTAAGAATCTGCTAGGTTTTGTGTTTTTTAGTCCACTGACTTATCAAACATACCTTTTCCAGCTCCCACCAAGTTTTTTTTTTTATCTGTGTTTTTATTTTGTTTTGGCGTTTTTCCGCACAGAGAGCAGAACCATTTTACCGAGCCTTGTGATTGGTCTAAAGCAGTGGTTCCCAACCTTTTCCGGCCCGAGGAACACTGTCTGACCAAATTTTTCTCCGGGGAACGGCGCGGGGGGGGGGGAGGAGGGGGGTGCGGCCCCGGTTGTTTGCGCGACCTAGTGGACAGTGCCGTGCGCAGCAGGCTATTGGGGGGGGGGGGGGGCTGGGGTGCGGCTGCATAGCTAGCATAGTTGCCCCAGTGTAGGGAGTTTAGTTGCCTCAGTATAGCTAGTATAGTGCCCCAGTATAGCCAGTATAGTGCCCCAGTATAGCCAGAATAGTGCCCCAGTATAGTGCCCCAGTATAGTCAGTATAGTGCCCCAGTATAGCCAGGATAGTGCCCCAGTATAGCCAGAATAGGGCCCCAGTATAGCTAGTATAGTGCCCCAGTATAGCCAGTATAGTGCCCCAGTATAGAGCCCCAGCATAGCCAGTATAGTGCCCCAGTATAGCCAGTATAGTGCCCCAGTATAGTGCCCCAGTATAGCCAGTATAGTGCCCCAGCATAGCCAGTATAGTGCCCCAGTATAGTGCCCCAGTATAGTGCCCCAGTATAGCCAGTATAGTGCCCCAGTATAGCCCCCCAGTATAGCTAGTATAGTGCCCCAGTATAGCCAGTATAGTGCCCCAGTATAGCCAGTATAGTGCCCCAGCATAGCCAGTATAGTGCCCCAGTATAGCTAGTATAGTGCCCCAGCATAGCCAGTATAGTGCCCCAGCATAGCCAGTATAGTGCCCCAGTATAGCCAGTATAGTGCCCCAGTATAGTGCCCCAGTATAGCCAGTATAGTGCCCCAGTATAGCCAGTATAGTGCCCCAGTATAGCCAGTATAGTGCCCCAGTATAGCCCCCCAGTATAGCTAGTATAGTGCCCCAGTATAGCCAGTATAGTGCCCCAATATAGCCAGAATAGTGCCCCAGTATAGTGCCCCAGGATAGCCAATATAGCCAGAATAGTGCCCCAGAATAGTGCCCCAGTATAGCCAGTTTAGTGCCCTCCCGCCCGTCCCCGCGGCCGCCGCTGTTATTACCTTAACAGCTGCCGCTCTCCCCTCTACGGCGCATGTATATTCAAGCAGCATATCTCCGGCTGCTCTGTGTGATGCGGAAGGAAGCAGGGCATCGGCTTCCTGTAACGGCGATATGTATCGCCGTTACTATGGTAACCAAGCCCTGCCTCCTGCGCATCACATACAGAGCAGCCGGGAGATATGCTGCTAGAATATACATGCGCTGGAGAGGGGAGAGCGGCCGCTGCCAAGGTAATAACAGCGGCGGCCGCGGGGACGGGCGGGAGGGGGAGAAGAGGACGGCACACCAGGCAACGTTCCGCGGCACACAGTGGTTGAAAAACGCTGGTCTAAAGTATCACAGTACTCTGATTTCTGTGGAAACATTTTGCAAACTGTGATTGGTCCTGGGCTCTGTGATTGGGTGAAAATTTCTGAGTTACGGTAATGTGGTATTCCCACAGAATACCAATTCAAAGACCGATTTCTGATTATCGCTGCGGTAGGTCCATATCTGTTCAAAAACTCAGAAATCGGTATTCCGCTGAAATTTTCTGACCATCCCTATATATCAGCTTGCAGGCCCATACTATGGGGGGGGGAGGGGGGAGGGAGCTCTGGAAAAGAGGGAAGCAAAGCTTGTTAGTGATGGATGAACATCACAATTAAACATTTGCAGCCTGTTTGCAATTTTCTTCTGAAAATGTTCGGGAAATAGGTGTCAAAACTGTCCAAAAATATGCTACTTTGGCCCGCCTTTGCCTGTCTTGGTTATGAAGGCAGTGCTGCGAAATGCTTTGTGTAAAAATGTCAGTTGACACAAAATGTTTACAATACAAAATACACTGTGGTCACAAAGCACACTGTGGTCACTCAATCTGCTGTTTGTGCAGTGTGTGAGCCTAACACTACACTACAAAGACAATGACGTGACAAATGTCAGGTGACACTACATTTAATTTCAAGTACACTGCGGTCACTCAATCACTTTATTTAAGCAAAGTGACGGGCTGTAACAGTGACACAGCCACACACTACACTGTACAAGAGTGATGTACGTAAGCTGCACTCCATACCACAAACAGCAACCCCCCTCCCCCCTCCCCCCCCCCCCAAAAAAAAATACCAGCAGGTGCAGTCCTTTAAAGGACTTTTAAGGTCACGGTAAAGGGTCAAAATATAGCACCATGGGAAAGTATGGGGCAGACATGAATATCGCTTACATTTCACTGTAGATGCAAATGGCCCGCAGTGATTGTTTGCTGCGAACTGTCCGCCATCACAAATGGTAGGCCGTCACTGGCCCTTGTCCAATCCATGGACAAGAGCCCCATCTCCAACTCTGATGCCCAGGAAGAGGTAGGGGTAACTACTGCAATGCCTCTAGGGTGTAGGACCTGGGGTGGTTAATGTTGGCATCTGAGCGCTTCCCCTCCCCAGATCAAATGGTTATAAGTCTACTGAAGTACCCCTTACCCCTTTTCACAAAGAGTTAAAAGCTTACTAAAAAACAGCAAGAAATGTCCTTTAATTTTCTTAATTAACCATAAATACATACCTTTGGTTAATCCCACATCAATATCATCAGAAATGTCCTGTGCCAATATCCTCCTGTTACCAACAAGTGAAGAAGAATGGCCGCAAACATTGATCCTTGCCGCTGGCATATACTAAGTATAGCAAGCCCCAGCAAAGCATCTTTGAAAGTAATGCTGGGGATCCCCATTGGTCCTTCAACAGACCAATGTAAATCTTGCCTGAGGTGGAGAATTCCTATTGGTCTGTTAAGGAACCAATAGAGGGCTCCAGTGGTAATTTCAAAGATTCTCTGCCAGGGCTTGCTATACTTTAGTAAAGCAAAGCTCTGACGCTGTGACTGCAGACTCTTTCCACACCCCCTGCCCCCACCAAAACATATAGCACAAACCCCCGTTGGCACCCCCTGTTGGCTCCCAGGGAACCCACAGCAGCCTGCACTGACACCGCTGGCAAGGGGTGAGCAGGGCAGGGGTTAGCATGTGGCAGTACATTATCTACCACCTCTGATATCAGAAAGTTCATAGTAGTTATTTTTATGGGGTTCCAATTGTCTGTACCTATCCGGGGCACCACTGTTCAAAAATTTGTAAAGTCACTCCCAAAACAAAACTCACATGTTTAACGACTTCAGCCTAAAGGCAATTTTACCATTAACGCCAAAAGCCATTTTCACCTGTCAGCACTTCTGCCATTCATTTGGTCATAACTTTATCACTGCTTCTCACAGAGGAATGATCTATGTCTCGTTTTGTTTTCCCCATAAATAAGGCTTTTTGTGGGCAAAACTTGTTATTTTCTATGCATTTTATAGGCAAAAACAAGAAAAAAAAAAGAAAAAATACACTATTTCTCCAATTCCATCCCCTATAGTTTTAAAATAAGTAATGTTCCTATAAATAAAACCCACCCATTTTATTTGCCCATTAGTCCTGGTTATCACAACATTTAAATTATGCTCTTAGTACAATGTATGGCAGCAATATAATATTTTGAAGTAAAGGTGTATTCTTTCTATTTTGTTTTGGTTTTTTTTTGTTTCTGGTCAGTAATATACCCTCATGTGACATACATATTATAAAAAAGTAGGTCCCTGAGGTAGCGGACAGGCACAGTGACACTGCGTGTGCTCAGCTCACGTAGGTAGGTGGATGCACTGTGAACAACAGGTAGGTAGGTATATGCAGTAATGAGTGTTACAATGTGCACCTGTCACACACACAGGTAGTCACTGAATGTGCTGGGCCTGGTAGTGTCACACACACAGTATGAATTATCAAGGCTGTCTATGCAACACAAGTGTCAGTGGGACACACAGAAAAAAAAATAGATGACAAGAACAAGATTAGCTCTCAAAAGAGCTGTGGTGGGGTGCTATTTTAGCAATAAGGAATTAGCAAGGAGCAAGCTAACAAGCATACAAGAGCCTAACTAATCTTTCCCTATGAGAGTCTGCAGCAGCAGCTGTCCCTGCTCTATTTACTGCAGGCACACGAGTGAGTAAAATGGCCGGTGATGCCTGCCTTTTATAAGGGGGGGAGTGGCTCCAGGAGGGAGTGTAGCCTGATTGGCTACAATGTGCCTGCTAAACAGGGGATGGGGTATAGGGAAAAAAAGGTTAATTAAACATCACCTTTACCAAGTTGGGCAATGGTCCTGAACCTTATTTGTAAATGCAAATCAAATTGGCACAGGGCTCCTTAGGGCTCAACAGTGTATGCAAAAATGAAAAACTTTACTGACTAATACATATTGAAAAACTTTATTGACTAATACATATTGCAAGACCGACTGAAAAATGCACAAGGAGCTATAAAAGCAACAGCGCTGTTGTCAATTAAAACCAAGCCAACATACACACCACACTGACACACTTCACACCATACGTATCCAGATGTTTGCGGGGTACCCCATAAGTGGCAACAAGATTAGTCCGCCTGCGGGAAGAGGGACAGCCTAGATTCAAGAACACACAGGATTCTGTAACAAAGTGTCCAATGTCCTCCAAATAGACGTAACGAGGTCTCATTCAAATGAACTGGCACATCATGAATCATGTATTCACTGCGTGTAAATTCTCATACTTATGACCTCCAAATGTCCGTTGCAAGTTGGATGAGAGTAATGCTTCACCTGGCTATTCGATCAGCCACGCAGGCAGGCTGCACCAATTGTATTCCACGAAGAGGGGCCCCCCTGGGTACGGTACGGTCCGGCGTGTGATCCAAGAACGCTGATAGGTCTCAGACTTCAGTGACTGGGAGATAAATAAAACACATCTGCAAGTGCGCGGTAGGGGGTAGCGTGATCCGCTCACCTCCTTCTCCTCCAGACGACCAGCTCACCCGTTAGAGTCCATCCGCAGGCATAGACACCCTGCACAGGTCTCAATTCAAGCAGCCAGCTTACTCGGTGAAATGCCGCGCTCTACGCGCTGAAACAGGTTCCCCAGAACTTCACCGCCTGGTGAGTCCGCGGTCAGTGGGCCTGCTGACTGTGATGTAGAGGGTCAAGGTTGACCCTAATGGTGAATTATGGGGCCAGGCAACTGGTATTGCTTAAAAGGAAATAAATATGGCAGCCTCCATATAACTCTCACCTCGGGCTCACTTTAAAGGAATCATCAGGGAAATAAAAAAAAATACCTTTGCTTACCTGGGCTTCCTCCAGCCCCTGGCAGCTTATGGGTCCCTTGCCAAACCTCTAGTCCTAGAGGATCTCCCAGGGCCCCTTCCTTAGCTGCTGCTGATCTGGTGAGGTTGGCGGCCACTGTGCATGTTCTGTGCAGACAACAAAATGTGTAGCTTGCACATTTCAGACTTAAAATTGACAAATTGTAAAATAATCATTTTTCTCCACAGTTTAGATTATATCCTGGAGAAATTGTGGCCCACACTTTTCAGGAAAACTACAGTGTTGCAGCTGGCTATATGTCCTACACAACAACTGTTAATTACATTAAGGTAATTATTTCTTAAAATAATGAGCACTGTATGCTCAAATATATAAAAGAACAATAATCTTCATAACAAATAAACTGTAAACATTACAAGTAAACCTTCATCAGCATATTGTGGAGTGAAAGAGGCCACATTAAATGTCACTCATAAATACTAATTGAGACATGCTGTTTGTGTCACTCTCAGGTAAATTTTCCTGTAGTCTAGCTTGACCACTTAGGTCTGTGAAGACTGGTGTGTCAGGAGAGGGCTCTTGTGGACTTGATGGTCTTTGAGGCATAGGTGGTGGTATGATTGGATAGTAGGGGTGTACAGGCATCTGAGCCTAATGTGGGATACTTGGAAAAGAATAGTTATGATGCTCAAATATGGGTTGACCATAATAAGGTTGCTGTACTGGGTGCCTGTATGGAGCAGGAGGTTGACACATATGAGTCTGGCCATAATAGGATGGGTCTTGTGGTTCCTAAGCAGGTTCCAGTGTGAAATATGTGTCTATAGTGTCAATGACAGCATGTTTGGCAGCCAAAATTTTCTCAGGTGGGATTTTTTGGAAAGCTGGAACTGAACTGAGTAGAAACTGAGTAGAGGGTTCATTAAATTTGGCTCTGTCTTGATCTAATTTTTCCATGTGGGTGACAGCATTCTCTATGGAAGATATCTCTTTATGACCATATTCAGCCCTTGACATTCCTCTACCTGCTCTTCTGATATTAAAGCTTTGTCTGTACCTATATGAGACATTACGGGAATATGGTGGACAGGAATGAGTGAATGGACTCTCTGGTGAGTGCATAAGGATGTTATCCTCAGATTATTGAAAAGATTCTACAGTTGCATCCACTGAGGAAGAATCAGTAATGTCAACATCTGTACTTTGTGTTTCTGTGGGTTCTTCAGCAGGTAGATTGTCTTCAGTACTGTTAACAAAGTATACAAAAAAGAAAGCTCACCTTGTTCTGGATAATTATCATGGCTTTGTCATTCATCAGTGTGAATACTTATGGACCAGTATCCGTATGTGGCTTGAGGAAGTCCAGAAATGGTGCAAGCCTGTATCTTTGCAGGTATGTGGCCCCAGCACCACTTCTTTGCTCATTTTTTTGCTTCTCCATCTCCCTTTTGTAATTATCATGAACAGATTTCCATCTTGTTCTCAACTGATCAACCGCAAAAGAATAATAAATAAATGTTGTTTTTTGTTTACACTTGCAGTTTCCTTGCAACAGGACATACGTATGCAGGACTATATTTAGAATATACAGTAGGTTGGGGAAGTCTACTATACAGAACATAGCATTGGATACCTGCAGAAACATCTGACTGGAAATGCAACAGGACTTCATGCCTCCCCCAGATCATACAAAATGGGAAAAAAAACATAGAGATGTTCAGGCAGAAGCACCATTTCCAAACTGCCTGGAGGCGGTGGAAGGCAAACATCTCAGGATGGTAATGCCAGCATTATCTGGCAGCCAATACTTAACTATTGTAGGTTCTTGTCAATAGTGCAAATGGCTGTGGTTGATGCAGAATATAAATTTGATTATATTGATGTGGGTGCCTATGGGAGCAGTAGTGACTCTGCAATCTTTTGCCACATTCGGTTTGGGATGAAACTGAAACTTGGCCAACTTCACATCCCTGGACCACGACCTTGGCCTAACACCCATTCACCTGCCTATCTCTGCACCTTTATTGGTGATGAGGCCTTTGCCCTTTCAGAGAATGTCATGAGGCCTTTTTCCAAAAAAGTCATGGCAGAAGGAAAAATACATTTTCATTTGCAACTAAGCAAAGCCAGGAAAGTGGTGTAAAGCACCTTTGGCATCCTAGCTAACAAGTGGCACATTTATCACACTCCCATGCAGCAGATAATACCAACAAATGCAGTGACTGTTGTGAAGGCTACCTGCCTCCTACATAACTATGTACGAACTATGGAAGGAAACATGGTTGAAGAGGATGTCAACCCTCCCACATTTACAAACTTTGGTGGTGCTATGTTAAGAGGAACCCAGAGTGCACTCAATATTAGAGAGCAGATGGCACAATATTTCCTCACTACAGAGGGTGCTATACAACTTTAAAAAGCATTACTAGAATTATCTTCTTCTTCTTTTTTTTTTTTAAACAAAATGTATCTTGTTATTGCATGATTGGAGAATTAACCTCAATTTTGATAAAATAAATATATCCTTAAAACACAGATTTGAAAGTATTATTATTCATAAAAATCCACTATACATTTGTTGTTGGTTGCTAAAAATGACATTAGAATAAACATTGATGCTAAAATGCACAGCATTAGAAGTTATGCAAATTAGAAGCCAAACAGTGTAGCCTTCTTCACTAAAGACCATAGCAGTACATAGAGGTTTTATTTTAACTTTGAATTTTTATTGTAATTTTCCAAAAATATTGTTTACAAATAGTAGAGTCATCATTAGAAATAGGATATATGCACTTCATGAATAACATGGTAAATGACAATAGTCGTTTTAGTACTCTTTGCTAATATCATACATTTTTGTGATTACTCTACAATAACGTTCAGAAAAAGAACAAGATAAAAGGTAATTGGATATAACAGATAAACAAAAATAACAGTAGGGTAGGATAAAGTGACGTCTCTCAATATATTTAATTCCCGCTTAGTAGCGGTGGTGTGTGAAGTGATGTGGATCAGCATTCATATTTTGTCCTAGGTCTTAATGAAAGTATAGGCTAAACATTAAATAACAAATGGATAGCATAATATAGCGCTATTTCAATCCTTGTGAGTCTATACCCAGTGGTGGTTCTAGGATGGATTTTTTTTTGGGGGGGTGCTAGGCGGGTGCTGGACCAACTTCTAGGGTAGCTGATGACCTGCGGCGCGCGAAGCGTGGTATAGCAAAAAATGGGTGTGGGCATGACCAGATGAGGGCGGAGCTAACTAAATTAAAGTGAACCCAAGGTGAGAGTGATATGGAGGCTGCCATATTTATTTCCTTTTAAACAATACTAGTTGCCTAGCAGCCCTGCTGATCTATTTGGTTGCAGCAGTGAACTGAATTACACCAGAAACAAGCATGCAGCTAATCTTGTCAGTTCTGACAATATTGTCAGAAACCCCTGACCTGCTGCATGCTAGTTCAGGGTCTATGGTTGAAAGAATTAGAGGCAGAGGACCAGCATGGCGGCCAGACAACTGGTATTGCTTAAAAGGAGATAAATATGGCAGCTTCAATATTATTCTCACCACGGGTTCCCTTTAAAAGTGCAATGCAAAGACAGTGGGCCCAAGTTTTGCTGACCCTTTCCCCAGAAAATTCACATAATTGTGCAGGTTTTCTCAAGAAAATACACGTAATGTGAGCAGATTTGCCCAGAAAATATGTTCAATCAAGTGGGCAGATTTGCCCAGAAAATACATTCAACCATGTGGCAGATTTGACCAGAATATACGTTCAACCATGTGACAGATTTGACCAGAAAATACGTTCAACCATGTCGGCAGATTTGACCAGAAAATACGTTCAATCACGTCGGCAGATTGAACCAGAAAATACGTTCAATCACATTGGCAGATTTGACCAGAAAATACGTTCAATCACGTAGGCAGACTTGATCAAAAAACACTTCAATCATGTGGCAGATTTAACCAGAAAACATATCAATCATATGTGGCAGACTTGATCAGAAAACACTTCAATCATATGTGGCAGATTCAGAAAACATGTCAATCATATGTGGCAGACTTGATCAGAAAACACTTCAATCATGTGTGGCAGACTTGATCAGAAAACACTTCAATCATGTGTGGCAGACTTGATCAGAAAACACTTCATTCATATGTAGAACACTTGATCAGAAAACACTTCATTCATATGTGGCAGACTTGATCAGAAAACACTTCAATCATATGTGGCAGACTTGATAAGAAAATACTTAAATTATGTGTGGCAGACTTGACCAGAAAAAACTTCAATCATGTGGCAGACTTGCCCAGAAAATACACCTGTTAATAAATAAAAAAAAAAAACCATTTACTCTTCTGCTGAAGACCTCCTGTCCCGGCCTCCGTCCGGCGCGCAGCTCCCACGATCCTCTGCCAGCCAGCAACTGAAACTCAGGCGCTGAGAGCAGGGCTACGGGAAAATGGCACCCGAAGCCCTGCACTGCAGACTCAAAGTCTCCAGAGCAGGGCTTCGGACACCATTTTACTGTAGCCCTGCTCTGCCGCTGCCGGAGCTGCGGGCTGCTGCTGCCGGTGAACTGACACGGCGTCTATTAGACCCCGAAAGTCAGTTCACGCTGGGGGGTGCTTGAAGAATTTTAGGGGGTGCTTCAGCAGTCAGCACTCAAAGCACCCCCCTGGCGCCGCCCCTGTCTATACCTCTAAGCCTGTGTTCCATGTTAAGGTTGAGTTGTGCCTGTCTCATGATATGATCTGGATGTGGGGGCGAATTTTCCTTCCAATTTGTGACAATGGCTTGCCTTGTGGCACAAAGTATATGTGTGATTGATAGCCTATATTTGGGGGTATGATATGTAGGTCAATGCGCAAGAGGTCTAAATAAGGAGCGGGTTGAATTGTCTTTCCTGTAATTGAAGAGATTTCTAAGAAAATGTTGGCCCAAACTGGGACTAATTTGGGACATTGCCATAGTAAGTGATATAAAGTTCCTCTCTTATTGCAATGTCTCCAGCACATTTCGGATTCCTTAATTTGGAATTTAGAGACTTTTGTTGGGGTGTAATACCAGTCTAGAAAGATTTTATGGTGAGTTTCCATGTGAGATGTACATTTAGAGTATTTAGATATGTTCTCTGTAGCTTTAATCCACTGTTCTATATCTAAGGTGGAATTAGTTAGCGAGGCCCAGGAATTAATATGTTTAATTAGACCTTGTTCATAATGTTTATTTAGAGGGTTATAGCAAATTGAAATACCTTTTTTCGTTAGTAGTCCTATTTTGAATAATGTGTATAGAGTTTTGGGCCAATCTGGAAAATGTTGGTGAGAATTGTTTATAAAATGTCATAATTGTAGGTACGTATGGAATTCAGTATTTGGGACATTGTATTTTTCTTTGATCTGTTGGAAGCTAATTGCACCTGAGGTCGAAACCAATTGTTGTATGTTGTGGATCCCTGCATTAACCCATTTATTAATATTTATGTTTTCTGTTAAGAAAGGGATACTTAAAATGGGAAAGAGGTTTTATAGTGGCAGATTTTGGGAGTGGGAGGGTGAGTACATGTCTCCAAGCTTTGGTAGTGGCTTGTACGGTTGGATATGGTGGGGTATTGATTTTATTGTTTAAACTCAATGGGCTTGATTCACAAAGCGGTGCTAACTGTTAGCACACCTGTGAAAACCCCCTTAGCACGTCTAAACCAGCTTTTCGCGCGCAAAACTTTATGCGCATAAAACTTTACGCGCGTAAAACTTTACGCTCGTACTGCACAGAGCGCAGGGCGCTCCACGCGAAGTGCCCATTAAAACCTATGGGACTTAGCGCGCGCATAGGACTTTGCGCATGTAAAACTTTGCACACAAAACTTTGCGCGCGATCTGATTGAGAAATCCGATGCTAACCTACTTAGCACCCTGGTTAGCACGTCTAAAGACTTTAGACGTGCTAAGTAGGTTAGCACCGCATAGTGAATCAAGCCCCATGCCAATAAGAAATATTTAGAGTTATTTTTTAAGATTTTAGCTTCTATGTTAGACCATATGGGTTTATGATTATCTGTCCACCAGCATTTAGATATGTTGAGGATGCTGGCATAGTATAAAGATTTAAGACAGGGGACTCCCAGACCACCTCTTTTTTTGGTATGAATAATGTTTTTTGGGCTACCCTGTGTTTTTTTGTTTTTCCAGAGGAAACTGGATATTAAGGTCTGTAGATCTGAGAAATATTTGTTACATATAGGGATGTTTACTGTTCTGAATAAGTAAGTCAGCTTTGGTAAGGTAAACATTTTGAAGGCAGAAAACCTCCCTAGCCAGGACAATTGGTGTTTTGATAGATCTTGCAGCTCTTTTTTAATATTGTTTAATAGGGGGATATAGTTTAGTTTAAATAAATTGTATGGCTTTATGTGAGAGTTTGATGCCAAGGTATTGTAAGGAGTCTTTGGCCCAAGGGAAGGAATATCTCTCTTTTATCAATCGCTGTAATGAAAGTAAGAAGTTATAAATCAGGATGATACCATTCATGTAATGAAAGTGTGACATTACAGCCAAGGAGGATATAGGATTTGGATTCATTTTGTGAGAAAACGTGGAAAAGCCGCCACGTGTGCTGAAAGCAAGGCGGCTGTTTCCGCGTCCAACGCGGCGGTTTGCACGCGTAGGCACGTGTCTGGTAGAGGGGCAGAACGCGGAAAAGCCACCGCATGTTCTAACAGCAAAGCGGCTGTTCCCGCGTCCAAAGTGGCTGGGTCTGTTAGTCCACATAGATGGATGGAGAGCTACGCGCGCGCGGGCCAGAAGTCAGGACCTTTATACCAGCAGGGGAAGTGTCAGCTGATCAGGACGATCAGCTGATCCCTGCTGGACACATGATTGGCTGAGTGGCTCAGGCGGGGCAGATGAGTCCTGCAACTATATATTCTGCTTGCTTGTCAGTTGCTGGTTGTCTGCCATTGCGAACACTTACGTGGAAGCATACAGACCTTAGTCAGATCCAACAGTGTGTTTGAACCAGGTGGACCTGGGAATTCACACTGAGCCAGATTGCTTTTGTTTATCACTGTGTATTCTCTAGCATTGTTCCAGGGTGCTGAGAACACGGACCTCACACCCCAGACTAGGGAACTGTATTATCATTTGTGTTATATTCCAGACTAGTTCCAGGGTGCTAAGAACATGGACCACGCACCCAAGACTAGGGAACTGTATTATCATTTGTGTTATATTCCAGACCTGCTTGTGACGCCCATCTTCCAGGGGTCACTAGCTAGCTACCGGGTCTTCTTGATATCCAGCCTGGGACTCCGCCCCTTGGACGTCTCAGGCTGCCGCAAGATCTCTGCACTTCCCAAGGGAGGTATTTCTCATATTTCCAAGGACCTCCTACTCCTCGGGTGGTCCTCTCTCAAAGTATTACTGTTACACCAAACACTCACATATCCAAAGGTGTCCAGAGGTTAGCAATATATCTGATTGTCGGTGATACTGCAGATCATCAATAATCAGGTATATATCTGCATTCTTGGTGATACTGCAGATCACCAATAATCAGATTCTCTCTGCGTGCTGACACAATCGTAATGCTGGGAATACACGTTTCGTTTTTGCCTTCGTTTTAGCCTTCGATTCATTCGGTAAACGAACCGAGTGTTGAAAACGTATGTGAAAATAGTCATAATCTCATTATAGTTTCGATTAATAGACCCCAAAAACGAACGAATAGTGATTGAACATGTTTGATATTATCTCTCTTTATCCATCTAATCGAGCCATTGGTAGGCTTGATGGCTGTTCAGATCGATTATATGTTCGTTTATGCCATCCGTCGCTGTACTACGTTTCGTTTCTTTGCAGCCTTCGATCATTGGAAAAACGAAACCATCAGAATCGAAAAAAAAAAAAAGAAACCGTGGGTGGTGATATTAACCGTACGATCGATTATTTCGGGATCGAAAAGGACAAAAAGCACAATCGAAACGAAGGTTTAAACGAAGGCAAAAACGAAACGTGTATTCCCAGCATTACACATTTATTTTGTAATAGGAGACCTCTGAGAAAGCTTCAAGGTCTTTGGTCAGGTGTGGTAATGAGTTAATTGGATCTGATAAAGCTAGGATTGTGTCTTCGGGAAAATAAGCCAATCTTGTGTGAAGAATCTGGGCATGGGATTCCTTTAATATCTGGGTTTGATTTTATTTTAATTGCCAGAGTTTCCATTATCAGGGTGAAAATTAGGGGGGAGAGGGGGCAACCCTGATGGGTTCCATTAGTGATATGGAAACATTTTGAGCTAAAGCCTGAGGAACTGTTGGGTGTGTGTATAGTGCCATAATACCAATATTGATAACATCTTTTAATCCAAATGTATTAAGTGTTTCTTTTAATAATCCCCAGTAGGGATGCTCATTCGGATTCTGCAGAAATGCAATTTCCGCATTTCTGACCGGAAATTGCATTTCCGCATCGGAATGCAGAAATCGGTAATACAAGGGCAGTAGGCGGATTTTTGCGGGTTTCTGCCGGAAATCGCGGAAATTTCTGCCGAATTTAACATCAATTTTCTCAAAAACTATAAGGTATTTTTGAAAACTTTTCTAAGACTAATGGGGGCTTTGCTATTAACCCCTAAAGTCTGCAGATTTTTACTGTAATGTAAAATGCAGAAAATCCGCATTATCCGATATGTGGTAATTTTAAGCCAATCAGAAGATTCAGAATGATTAAGCAAAGCAGAGAATGTGGGATTTAGACAGAAATTTACGCATTCTCTGATTGGCTTATTCATTCTGCGTCTTCTGATTGGCTTAAAATTACCGCATATCTGATAATGCGGATTTTCTGCATTTTACATTACAGTCCAAACCCGCTGACTTTAACGGTTAATAGCAAAGCCCCCATAAGTCCTAAAAACACCAAATGTTCAGGGTTTATTAACCTCCTGAGCGATAATCCCGAGCTGAGCTCGGGGTATGTCGCGCAGGAGGAGTTCTCAGGCCCTGGTTGGGCCGATTTGCATAATTTTTTTTGTTACACGCAGCTAGCACTTTGCTAGCTGCGTGTAACTTCCAATCGCCGCCGCTCGCCACCGATCCGCCGCTACCCGCCGTGCCGCACGGCCCCCCCCCTCCCTGACCCCTTGCGCAGCCTGGCCAATTAGTGCCAGGCAGCGCTGAGGGGTGGATCGGAACTTCCTCTGACGTCACGACGTCCATAACGTCGGTGATGTCATCCCGCCCCGTCGCCATGGCGACCGGGGAAGCCCAGCAGGAAATCCCGTTCTGAACGGGATTTACTGCTTACTCTGATCGCTGAAGGCGATCGGAGTGGGTGGGGGGATGCCGCTGCGCTGCGACTATCATGTAGCGAGCCCTGGGCTTGCTACATGATTTAAAAAATTAAAAAAATTTAAAAATAGTGCTGCGCCACCTCCTGGCCGATATAATTGTATCGCCCAGAGGGTTAAACCGAATCTTGTGAGCAAGATAAAAAAAAGTTTACAAAAATACCTTATAGTTTTTGAGAAAATCGATGTTAAAGTCAGCGGAAATTTCCGCGATTTCCGGCGGAAATCCGCATCGGAATGCGGAAATTGGTAGCGGAAAGCGGAATCGGTAGCAGTAGCGGTAATCACCAATAGAGGAATGCGGATTTTCCGCCGAATCGGAAATTGGCATTTCCGACCATCCCTAATCCCCAGTGGATCCTGTCGAATGCCTTCTTTGCATCAAGAGAGAGATACAGAGAAGGCACCCGAGCTCAGTTTATCTGAAAATGTTTATGAACCTCCTTGTTCAATCGCTGGCTTGTCTCCCCTTAGTGAACCCAACTTGTTCCGAACCAATCAGTTTAGGCAATATATTCAGCAGTCTAGAAGCAATAATTTTAGCATACAGCTTTAAATCTCTATTTAGAAGGGAGATGGGTCTGTAATTGGGGGTGCTACTTGTGTCCTTCCCTGGTTTAGGAAGAATAGTAATTCTAGCAGCTAAAAAATCCTGAGGTATATTACCACTTTGAAAAAAGGAGTTGAATAACATTGTTAATTTAGGGGCTAGGATCTTTTGGAAAGTTTTATAGTAATCATTACTGTATCCATTGGGCCCTGGAGCTTTGTTAATTTTCATAGATCTTATTCTGTCAGAGACTTCCTCTAGTGAGATTGGATTGTTAAGAAAGTCTAAATCTTCTTGTGACACTTGTGGGAGGGAGATGGAGTTCAGAAAGCTAGATATTTTTTCCGGTGTTGGTTGGGTTGTTTGCGGTTCTTTGTTGAGGTTATATGGGGACCCATAGTAGTCACTGAAGGTGTCTACTATTTCTTTGGGATTGTATATGTGTTTTTTGGTAAAAGGATGAATAATCATCCTAATATTTGTTTTGGCTTGTTTCTGTTTGATGATGTTAGCGAGTTTTTTCTAGCTTTGTTTCCCTGTGAGTAAAAGTTTAATTTGGATATTTTAATCAGAAATTCATGTTCTGCTTGAAGGATCATTTTTAAGTCTTGTCTAAGTTTAAAAAGAAGATTATGATTTTGGGATGATTTGAATAGTTTTTCCAAAGAGTCAATTTCATTAATAAGCTTATTAATGTCTTCTGTTTGTTTACTTTTTTGGGGGCCCCTAACTTTATTAAAAGACCCCTAATGTTAGCTGCTGTGGGAAGCCCACAAAATAGCAGCACCAACCTCTCCATTGTCATTTATTTAAAAAAATTAAATTAAAGCTTCATTGATTTTTTTTTGTTTATCTTAGGGTGCAGCAGTGAGGAGTTTAGCCTCCAGGGGGGCTTTTCAGGGTTTGGGCCTCCAAGGCATATACCCATTGTAACCGGATCAGCTGGTTTTGGTGCGCGGCTCTGAGAGCTGAGTACCGAAACTGGGCGCCCCATAGCAGCAATGCTATGCTGCGCGGGGCACGTAGCAGTAATTCAGGGCTCTGGCGGCCGCCAGACCCCAACTTACATCTCCCTCCAAGTTGCGACAACTCGGAGGGGGAATAGTATTTAATGCCGCCTCGGAATATAGCGGCAGCCATGAGAGCCATCATTCGGCTCTCACCGCGCCGAACTGAGCGGCGCAGAAATGATATGCACCCGTTGTAACTGGTGCGTGGTCTGACCACGTTATGTTGTGTATTTTGAAACTTTTGACCCTTTGTAAGAGATGTTTTTCTACAAGTAAGTAATCTATCCTGGACCACGTTTTATGTACATTGGAGTAGAAGGTATAGTCTTTTTCGTTTGCGTTGAATACTCTCCAGACGTCAAATAATTGATCTGTGTGTAGCGTTTTCTTAAGGAAGGAGTTTTAGTATGATGGGGGGGGGTAGAGTCCAACATGTTATCTGCACAGATGTTTTTTTTTTTTTTTAACACATTTTATTGGAAGATATATGTTTACAAGGTATATCATTATCAACATGCCATTACATAACATCTATGGGTCAATGGGTTTTCAAACCTCCCGAAACGGGACCCATTATTACATTTCACTACAGTTCAGCAATGTTAGATACAATATCATTATATCTCTTCCTTTTAATTTTCCTCCTTTTTTTTCCCCATCCCAACTAACCCCCTTCCTTAACCCCTCCCCCCCCTCTGTTGTCCGCTGTTCCAACCCCACACGCCTCCTGTCAATCATTATGGAAAAAGAGACGCTTCTCTTAACTTTGGGCCCTGCACATCCTTAGCTCCCTGCCTAGGATAGCTTTAGTTTGCCCAACTTTCCCAATAAGTCCATTGTGGCATACCATTCTGTATATTTAAAAGGTGTAACTATGTCTTGTATCTCTTCCTTGGAGTAAGTATGTTCAATGAATTTAGCCCATTTTTTGAAGAACGTTTTTGTTGTTTTTTCCTTATGCGTCACTGCATCCAGTCTGTCCATATTGAACAGTTGTATTAGCTCCTGTTCTATGTCCCACACAGTTGGAATGCTGGGGTAAATCCACTTGTTGTAGATTACTTTTTTGCTTGCTGCAAGAATTAAATGTCCCAATAGAGATGCCTTCTGCTTTACAGTCAATTGTGTTACTTCTGCTGCGTGTTGTTGGACTTCACTTTCATAGTGAAAAAGACAGAGTTGTGGTGTGGTTGTTATATCTCTGTTGCAGATTTGCTTAATATATTTTTGGACCTGACTCCAGTACAATCTAATGGGTTTACATTCCCACATACAGTGGAAAAGAGAAGCTTGCGGTGTTTGACATTTTGGGCAACATGGTGAGTAATTAGGTGGAGGAGTTTTGTATCGAATGCTAAAGGCATATTTTGCCCTATGGATTAATCTGAAGTGAGAGTCTCTCCAATTTTCATTGCTTATTATCTGTCGATAAAGGTTATTTCCTTCAATAATTTGTGCTAGCAAATCTGGATCCAGAATATCTTTCTGCCAGGCTTTTAGATTGTTTGTCACACATTGTTCTTGCTGTTGTTTTAGCAGATTTGCTTGTATCATTGACAGGGGGAGTCTGTTTGGTCCTGGGGCCAAAAAGGTATCAAAGCTATTTGGCTTCTGTTCTTTTGTCAAGTTTTTCACCAGGGCTGTCGCATGTGATTTCACTTGTGCGTAGTATAAGAAGTGGTGTTTAGGTAAATTAAACTCTGACCTTAATTCCCCAAAGGTTTTCCATTTTCCCTCAGATAAGTTAAAGAGATGTCCCATTTGCCTGATACCTCTGTCTGCCCATATTCCGAACCCCTCATGGGACATGCTAGCTTGAAAGCCCGGATGTCCCCACAGGGGTGCGTATTTAGAGACCTGGTAGGGCAACCTAAAGCGTTTCCTTATTTCTTTCCACACTATCCATGTGTCCCTTAATACTATACTATGCTTGACCTTCTGCGGTAGTTTGGGATAGGGGGTATGTAGTATTGCTGATAACGCCCATGGTTCTGCAAATGCTTCCTCCAGTTCGGTGTTTGAAAAGGAGCTACTTCCACATATCCAGTCTCTAGCATGTCTGAATAAGCAGGCTAGATTATAATTTCTAGTATTGGGTAGACCTATCCCCGCCCAATTTTTTGGCATCATTAATTTGCAAAGGGCTATCCTATGTTTTTTTCCTGCCCATAGGAATCTAGAAATAGCAGCTTCTATTTTTTTTTACATCTAAGTGTTTAAGGAGTATTGGTATGGTCTGTAAAGGGTATAACAGTTTGCCAAAAGTTATAGATTTCACAAGGGCTGTCCTTCCCATTAAATTTATGGGTAGTTGTTCCCAATTTTTAAGCTGTTGGACAATTTTATGGATCAGTGGGGGGTAGTTCAAGTCGTACACCGAGCTGGGGGACCTAGATATTTGGATTCCCAAGTACCGTACTTTGTTTGATATTTTGATTCCTATGTTTCCAAAGGGCTTTGCTGCCTGTGGTTCGTGATTAAGTAGAAGTAATTCACTTTTAGATCTATTAACTTTAAATCCACTTATTCCCCCTACCTCCTCTATTATCTGGAATACCTCGGGTAATTGGGTCTGCGGTTTGGACATAAAGAGTAGTATGTCGTCTGCAAACATTGTTTGTGTAACTGTGAATGACCCAATTGTGATACCTTGTATTTTGGATTCTAAGATTTTGGCCATGGGTTCCAGAGCTATGTTAAATAAAAGGGGGGATAGAGGGCAGCCCTGTCTAGTTCCTTTTTGGAGCCTTATTCTTGAGGACAGGAAACCTGGGGTATATAATTGTGCTGTAGGGGCTGATTGGAGAGCTTTTATTAATAACATAAAGGATCCTGAGAATCCCATCTGTTCCAGTACCGCTCCTAACCATTTCCAATTTACATTGTCAAATGCCTTTTCAGCATCTAGAAATAGTACGGCAAAGTCTTTAGAAGTTTTTGGATATAGTTTAGCATAGTCCAATACCATTAGTACTTTTCTTATATTTGCCACTGCTGAACGACATTTGACAAATCCTGATTGGTGTTTTCCTACTAGTTTGGGAAGTACATTCGCTAGTCTTTCTGCCATAATTTTTGTTAAAAGTTTCAGGTCTTGGTTTATTAGGGAGATAGGGCGGTATGATTCGGGTAATAGTGGGTCTTTACCTTGTTTTGGTAGGACTTTTATGTATGCAGTATTGGTGGTATGTGGCATCTTGCCCGTCTGTAGGATTATGTTGAAGACTTTTTGTATATGAGGTGCTATTTCTGTCTGTAGAATTTTGTAGTATTCTGCACCGAATCCATCAGGGCCAGGCGATTTATTGTTGTGCAATTTTTTTATTGTTGATTGTATTTCTTCTAACGTTACTTGGCTATTAAGGTGTTCTGTTTCTTCTTGTGTCAATTTTGGGAGTTTTACTTTTTGAAGTATGGCTGAAATGTTGCTATGGTCGAGGCTATTAGTTGATTCTGAGTATAGATCTGAATAGAAGTCATGAAATATTTTGTTTATAATTTTGGGGTCATTTTGTAAGTTACCTTTCTTATCTTTTAAAGTTTGTATATTAGAGTTGTCTCTGGAACCCATGGCCAACCTGGTCAATAGTTTCCCCATTTTATTTCCGTATTTATGGAATTGTAAGGTCATATAAGATGCCCATATTCTATCTTTCGTCTTGTACCACCTGTCAACGTCTGCTTTAGATTTTACCCAGTTTTGTCTATTTTCCTCTGTGGGATTAGCCTGGTGTTGTTTTCCTGTTTGCCTAGATTTTTCCACCGCTTTTAAGTATTCTGCCTGTGCCTGTTTTTTTTTGTGTGTCACAAATGCTATAATTTTCCCCTCATTACCGGCTTGGACGCCTCCCATATTAGGAAGGGTGAGTCTACATGGGCTTTGTTGTCTTGTATATATTCCTCCCACCATTGCTTTAAAAGTGCTCTAAACTCTTCGTCCTCATACAACTGTGTTGGAAATCGCCACAATATATCTGATCCCCTTTGGATTACCTCTGCCACGTCAATGGTAATTGGTGCATGGTCTGAGATCAGCAGGTCCTGTATGTCAGCAGCCGTGATTCTGGATAACAAGAATTCAGTGGTTAGAATATAATCTAGCCTAGACCACATGTCGTGGGGTTGGGAATAGAACGTATATTGACGGTCATATGGGTGCAACATTCTCCATGCATCAATTAATTTTAGGTTTTCCTGAAAGGTGGCAAATTGTTTTGCTTTTTTCCTGTAACTCCTGTTTATAGTGGTTTTAACTGTCCTATCTTCTACTAGGTCTAATACTGCGTTATAATCTCCTCCTATGATTTTGTGTGTGGCATTTGAACAGATTATTTTATGACTAAGATGCTGCAAGAAAGTCAAATTATCTTCTGTTGGTGCATAAATATTAAATATATCTATTACATCTGCATTTTGTTGTACCCGTATTCTGACAAGTCGCCCATCAACACCACACTCCGAGTCTATAACTCTGTGTAATATTCTTTTGTGTACCAGTGTTATTGTGCCTGCTTTTCTTTCCACCGTCTCAGAACAATAGACCTCACCTACCCACCATTTTTTCAGAAGTTTAGCGCTTACTGCGGACATATGTGTCTCTTGAAGTAGAGCCACGTCTGCTTTTAATTTTTTGAGGTGTCTGAGTACTTGTGATCTCTTTTCTTTTGCCCGTAGGCCTTTCACATTCCATGAGACTACTCTGAATGTCATGCTCGATGGCCGACTAGTTTACATGGTATTGAGTTTATAATTTCCTTCTGGTTATGCTTAACGTTGGAACAGCAGACAACAGCTCCCACCCTTTCCCCCCCAACAGGTATCCCCCAAAATCCCCAACCTTGCTGAATAAATTTTTTTTGCAGATATAAAACATAAAATACAAACAGTAGTGCAAGGTAAAAACATACATCTCTACAGTTTGACTTCACTTCTTCCCTGGTGAAGGTCATAATTCTCCTCTAGCTCCCTTTAAACAATGCTCAGACTTGCAATATATCTAACTATTGAAACTCTTGTCTTGTCTATTATTATCATTTATTCTGTGCAGCACCCGCAATACGCTTTGTCCCTTTGTTGCTCAGCCATTTTCTTCAACTCCCCCTGTACTATTTCTCAGGCTATTTGGTGGTGAGCCTGTTTTTCTAGAAAGGTTTCTGCTTCTCCATGAGTTTTGAATATATGCTGCTGTCCTTTGTTGTCTGTTATTCTGAGAACTGCAGGGAACATCAAGGCAAACGTCAGCTTTTTAGTAATGCATTGCGTGCATGCATTGTTGAATTTTTGGCGTTGCTTTGAAATTTCCAGCGAATAGTCATTGAAAAGTCTTAGCGTGACACCTTGGTAAGTCAGCGGGTCTTTAAGCTGCCTGTAAAGTCTCATAATGCGATCTTTCTCTGAGTAGTCCAGATATTTAATCATTATCATTCTGGGTAACTTGTTTTTTTTTGTCATCCTTAGGAGGGCCCACTCTATGTGCTCTTTCTACTTTGTATGGCGTATCTATTCCCAAAAGCTGAGGGAGTTCAACCATGCTGAAGTGCATCAGGGTGGATGATGCATGTGACTCAGGTAGTCCCACTACTCTTATATTGCTCCTTCGTGAGCGATTTTCTAAATCTTGCAGTTTATCATGCATTTCTGCATTTTCCTTTTCCAGCTTGCTGATCTTAGTGTTGTGTGTTTGGCAATCATCCTCTATATTAGAGATTCTCTGCTCTGCCTGTTTTAGTTGACTCGCTTGCATCTGCAGCTCTCTATGAACTTTCTTGAGTGACTGCGTCATGGCAGAGTGTATCATGGTTTGCAGCTCAGGGGTCAACTTGGTTACTACTGCCGTGGCTAGTTTGTCTAGCTCTGCATTGCCTAGTTCCCCTTCGTACTCACTGCGGGTTTCCTCTGCTTTGCTGTCCCAATCGCGGACGCTTTGTGTCTCACTATCCCCTCCGTCTTGGCTTTTTTTTCCGGAGCGCGAGTGTCTCTGCGGCCTGGCTTGCCGGCGGCCATTTTGGCTTCCGAGTTGCCCACGTTCTTTCTCCGCCCGGAGCGGGTAAGGTATTTGTCCATCCGACGGGCGAGTCTCCGGCTGGCGTCCTGGATCTCTCCTCTGCCGTTCTGAGTTCCTGCGGGTGCTTTATCTGGCATGGAACGTTTCGGGGCTGAGTTTGTCTAGCGGAGCTCCGCTCTCTCCGTCTTCACATCCAGGCGCCGGAACCGTAAGTCCATCTGCACAGATGTTAAAGTCGCCTCCGTTAATGAGGTCTCCTTGTTGTATGAGCTTAATTTTTCTGATTGAAGACTTTATAAAATTTAGTCGGTTGTTATTTGGATCGTATAGATTAGCAATAGTGAATTTGTGGTTATTGATTTCACAAAGGATAGTGAGAGATCTCCCTTGGTTATCTTTTATGACTCTAGATATTGTTACTGCAAGGTTTTGTTTGAATGCAATCAGAAGGCCTCTTTTTTGTGTGTGAAAATTGTTAAAAGTTATGAGGTGATACCTGGAAGGGTGCAATAGTGCTGGTGTTTGTCGATAAGGTGAGTCTCTTGAAGCATAATGATGTCTGGATTGAGCCTCTGAAGTTCCTTATATAAAGAATGCCTTTTGAGAGGGGAGTTGAGGCCATTAAAACAGGAAATTTAGCGCCATTTTTTATACGTGAGGAAACAGATAGGAAGTCGAGTAGTGCTTGCATGAATTTGGTGGCTATAGAGGAGCTGAACTGTTGTGGTTGGAGAGTGGAAATGCAGGGAGACCGCTTTAACACAACTTAACAAAAACAAAATCAACAAAAACAGAAACAACATTTGTGGCATTATAAAGCGCCTCAAAAGCCAGTCACCAAGATGCTAATAGGTGATAGCTCATATGGGGTATTGAAATTGCGGTATGGGAACTGCAATTCTAGGCAGCAGCGGCCAAAGGTAGGAACAAAAGTAAAGTCAGAGTAATAGAGTTTCTCTCAGCAGATTATTTACTGTGTCTTCCTTCTTGTGTGGCTCTGGATGCATTACGAGGGCCCCTGACATTAGGGGTTTTCATCCAACTGGATTTTCCAGCTTTTGATCAGCTTTACACTGTCTTCAACTGAGATGATCACATGAGTGGTGCCTGCTCTAGAAATTACCAGTTTTAGAGGGAAGCCCCATTTATAGCTCACTTGGTGGTTTCTTAGCGTTTGTGTGACTTGCTGCAGAGATCGTCTGAACTTCAGGTAGGCGTGCGAGAAGTCAGGAAAAATTTGTATATGTTTGTATTGGTCATTCAGGCCATTTGTTTTTTGGGTTGCATGTAGAATAGCTTCTTTTACTTGATAGAAAGTTAGTCGAGCAATGATATCTCTTGGTATGGAGGCAGGCAGGTGTTTGGGCTTTGGCACCCTGTGTGCCCTTTCTATTATAATCTCACGTTCTGGGATGTTGGGAGAAAGTGTTTTAAACAGTTTAAGCAAATATGATTTTATCTGGTCTCCAGAAATCTGCTCGTTTACCCCTCTTATCTTAAGGTTCTGCTCCTGTTGCGGTCCTCCATATCGATATGTTTAAGTTTGATCTGACTGATTTCACATGAGGTTTCTTCAAATGTGTCTACAGTCTTGTTGTGCTCCTGTGTTAATGCACTGATTCTGGCTTCTACTGTGGTTAATCTGTCTCCCATTCCAGCTATGGAGTTTTGCACTGAATTGGCTAATACAGCAAAGTCCTTAGCTATACATTGCTTTAGGATAAGAAGCATGTCCTTCATGTTAGCTTGTGTTAGATATTGGTCAGAAGCAGGCATGCTTTCTAATGAGAGAGAGTCAGGAGCTGTGTGTGCACTAACCTCGCTGTCATCTTGCAGCTGCGTAGCTTCAGTCAACCTGGGTCTGGATTTTGCAGGGCTCTGCGTGGATGGGGAGCTGGAGAGAATGGATTCATTGTCCGGGAGTGCAGTTATTGCTAGGAGAGAATGTGAGTCATCTGCCAGTGGAGAAGTGCCCCAGATCGCAGTGTGAGAGAAGTTGTCTGTAGCGGGCGGGAGAGCCGGAAGAGCTGCGGCACCATCTTGACTGTTGTCCTCCGAGCACGGCAGCCGCTCGGTAAAGTAATCGGTGAGTTTTTGCGGCTTGTTGTTTTTAAGCTTCCGTCTTCTGGAAGCTTCAAGGTCCATTGGCTGTTCCTCGTCTGCCTGGGACATTGTGATGCAGTGGAAGCTTGATTAGTGCCGGCTATTTAGTGTGCTGAGTCTGTCTATCTGCATCCTACTCCATGCGCAGCAGGCCACACCCCAGCATTACATAGGTTAACTACACAAGTAACATGCAAGCAAAAATAATATTAATATCAGCATAAGAGTCAACTTACTTTTATCTGCTTTGGTTCTATCTAAAAATTCGTCCCATAGGTCCTCACAAAAGTATGCAGCTATATCATGGTTGCTGCATTCCGGGGAATTATAAATTCCGTGATTCCGGACGGAATTTGGTGATTCCAGTTCCGAAGCGACGGAATTGCTATAGCCCTATTTCAGAATTTCCGCGGAACAAAATGAAATTACGCGGAATTTTACGGAATTCAAATTTTTTTCCCCCCTAACTGATTTCTGCCTAAAAAGAAGTATTTCTACTCAATAGACTCCCTTCCTCCCTCCTCCCTTCATCCTCCTGGAGGGAGGTGGGTCTCGTCTTCCAGGGATTTCAAAAGCCAGCTTACATACCTTGGCAGGGAATTGAATCCAGGTTTAGTGCTTGGTTGGTAGCTCTCTTCACCACTATACCACCACCAACACTACATGATGAAGCCAGCCTAGCATGTACCATTATGATATATCCAAGCTCATTTTTCTCTTCGATATATCACAATGGTACATGCTAGGCTGGCTTCAGCATGTAGCATTGTAGTGTGTTGTGTTGATGGTATAATGGTTAGAATAGCAGCCTACAGAGCGGTAGGCCTGGGTTCAATTCCTGGGCCTGGCCAATGTATGTGAGTAGGCTTTTGAAATCCAACAATTCCCTAAGCAAGCTCATTTTTCTCTTGGATATATCACAATGGTACATGCTAGGCTGGCTTCAGCATGAAGCATTGTAGAGTGTTGTGTTGGTGGTATAATGGTTAGGATAGCAGCCTACAGAGTGGCAGGGTTGGGTTCAATTCCTGGCCCTGGCCAATGTATGTGAGTTGGCTTTTGGCATCTGACAAATCCCTAAGCAAGCTCATTTTTCTCTTGGATATATCATAATGGTACATGCTAGGCTGGCTTCAGCATGTAGTGTTGGTGGTGGTATAGTGGTGAAGAGAGCTACTTACCGAGCACTAGACCTGGGTTCAATTCCCGGCCAAGGTATGTAAGCTGGCTATGAAATCCTACAATTCCCTGGAAGACGAGACCCTCCTCCCTCCGGGAGGAGGGAGGAGGGAAGAGAAAAAGGACTAAGGGAACAGTCAATAGGGTCTATGGGCTACCATATAGCATAAACAAGGTTCCATTTGCGATTATTTTAATTTTTCTGCCAGAATCCGGAATTCCGCAGAATTTCGTAAAAATCCGGCGGAATTTTCATAGCGACGGAATTCAGCTCTGGCGGAATCTGTGAATTCCGGCGGAACGGAATTAGCTCCTTCCGATCATCCCTATTATCAGCCCACACCCCACATTGCACTTTTATTTAGCTTTCCTGTATGACAAGAAGACACCAAACACTAGGGGAAGGGGGAAACAAGGGTGGATGAGGGAGGGCTGGTGCACACCAAGAGGGCTTCTGAGCATTTTTCAAATCGACAGTGATTTGAAATGCACTTGGCTAATGTTACCTTATGACAGTGTTCTCACAGCAGGCAGCAGCATTGTGATTTTTTCAAAATTACAAACACACAGCATATAGCATGTCTTTGAGCGATCCATTCAAAAATCGCTCTGAAAAAAAATCGCTTCACAAAATCGCACTCACAAATTGCTAGCGATTGCTATTGTGATTTTGGCATGCATTAGCTCAGAGAGAGAAGAAGGAGTGGAGAGAAATTGAGAATAGTCTGAGATGGAGCAGAGAGCTTATCTGTATTGCAGTCCCACATCACACAGAGGCTATTTGCCTGTAATATGACTCCTGTATCTGCCAGTCTCTCACACAAGTCAGAAAGCAGCCCTCCTGGAGTTTAGGGACTGTCAAAAACTTTTCAACTTGTTTAACACCTTATCCACAAATGCAGTCATTATAACAATGGGGAGAGACCAGACAGATATTTTCCCACAGACCCTCCAGGCAAGCTCTGCATCATGCTGTGTATATTTACCAGCTTGCCTGCCCTGGAATTGCACTTTTATCTGCTAGCCTAGTGTTTCACATTGCCTTACAACAACAAACCTGAATACACCAGGCACTGGACTGGCCCTAAATCACTGAATAAAAGGCGGCCTGGGGGGAGATTGCCCCCCTTCCCCCAGCACTAGAGAAAGGGGGAAAACAAGGGTGATTGAGGTAGAGATGAGGAGTGGAGAGGTTGAGAGCGGTTCTGGAGCATTTTTTAAACCGCTTGCAGGGGGGAAAACGCTTGGCTAATGAAAGCGAATGGGATGGTGCACACCAGAGCTGCTCGTTTTTTTTTTCCACAGATGCAAACTCGGGGGCTGCAGCATTTTTGAGATTTCTGAGGCATTTCTGCCTCAATATAAAGTATAGTAAAGTGGAAAACCGCTCTGAAAAACGCTAGATCAGAGCGGTTTTCCAGGCGTTTTTGTTACAGAAGCTGTTCAGTAACAGCTTTACTGGAACAATATATGAAATCTGCTACACAAAAAAACGCTCCAAAAAACACTAGGCATGTTTAGAAAACCTCTCTAAACATGCCTAGAATCGCTCTGAAATATGCTTCAAAAACCTCTAGCATTTTGCAGATCTGCTACAGGTTTTTGGTGTGCATTGTCTGGGCCATAGAGCAGAGAGCATATCTGTATTGCAATCCCACATCACACAGAGGCTAGTTGCCTGTAATGTGTCTCCTGTCCCTGCCAGTCTCTCACTCAAGTCAGAAAGCAACCCTCCTGGAGTCTACAGACTGTCAAAAACTTTTCAACCTGTGAAATACCTTATGCAGCTGTCCACATCAGTCTTTACAATAGTGAAAAAGCTGAGTTTTTCCCACAAACCCTGCAGGAGGCAAGCCTCTGTACAGTTACCAGCTTGCCAGCTGCTTCAGCGATTTCAGGGAATTTTTGCAAAAGGTACAGGAGGTATTCCAGACATCCAGCTAGCCATTCACCTTTTCTTGCACACAGTCACAGCATGTCTCTATCCCTCAGCCCCCTCTCCCAAGAGATCAGGGGACATCTGCAGGCTGAAAGATAAGATGCAATGCACAGTGAGTTAGACTCACCGTGAGTGATGTGTCATGTTCCTGACTGCTTCCAGCCTTGTCAGCACACACAGACACAGCATGTCTCCCTCCCTCAACCCCCCTCTCCCAGTGCAGTGAGTAACACAGACTCACTGAGATGTGTTCATGCTCTGGGCTGCTTCTGCTTCACAGTCTGCCCCCCTGCTTGTACACACAGACACTATCACTATACCTCACAGATCAGCAGCCTCTGAATGCCTGGGGGTGGGCAGCAGAACTTCCTGAAGTGTGCTGGTAGGCGGGGCAGCCTGCATACACTTGGCTTGAACTTTCAAGCCTCTTTAGTAAAAACAAATAAACAGCAGGGGGCCTTTGAAGTGGTGGGGGCCCTAGGGCAAATGCCTAGTCTGCCTGAATGGTAGCGCCGGCTCGGGATATGAACACTTCCATAAGGAATCATTGCACAAGCGCTTTTAGGGCGATTTTGAAAATCGCTGGCGCTTTAAAAAAAAACACCCTTAGTGTGAACAAACCCTAATTGTGTAATTGCTTGGACTTGAAAGCATGGCAGCATAGAACTAGACCTGGAAAATGACTGCTATCATCCCTTTTCCTCTATTTTAACTCATACACTATCCTTTGTAATATGTAGATTTGCGATATCAATGCTGTTTGTTTCATATAGTCTGTGTCCAAGTCAAATTCCTTGGTAAGAGCAAGTTTATTTAGCTAAACTTGATTCTTTTTCTGATTAGGGTATTTCATCAAAGCATGAGCTGCCCTTACTTTCCTTCAGTGTAGAGGTGTACAGATAGAGCTAAAAACAGCACTTCCGATGACAGTAGAAACAAATGTTAAAAAGGAACCTTACTGAATGTAGCTTAAAGGGAACCTAAAGCAAGGAAAATTATTTAAAATAAACACATGATGTAGCTGGCTGCAAATGAATATTACATACTCAGTGGTGTAGCTATACATGACAATTGATATGGTGCACCAAAACCTGCCAAGGACAACCACAGTGTCAGAGGTGCAAATAGGGGATGGGAAACAGTTTGTTAATGATTACTACTATTATTATTATGTATTTATATAGCGCTGACATCTTCCACAGCACTGTACAGAGCATATTGTCTTTTCACTTAACTGTCCCTCAGAGGGGCTCACAATCGAATCCCTACTATAGTCCTATGTCTATATTGTGTGGTGTATGTATTGTAGTCTTGGGCCAATTTAGAGGGAAGCCCATTAACTTATGTGTATGTTTTTTCGGGATGTGGGAGGAAATCAGTGTACCTGGAGGAACCCCACGCAGCCACAGGGAGAACATACAAACTCCTTGCAGATGTTGACCTGACTGGGATTCGAACCAGCAACCCAGCGTTGCAAGGCGAGAGCGCTAACCACTACGCCACCATGCTGCCACCACTACGCCACCGTGCTATCTATAGAAGTGATTATTATCAACACAAGGCCAATAGAGAGCTAATATTGTGCTTGAGGGAGAGCCCCTCGGGGCCCCTCTGACCCAAGGGCCCCGATGCGGTCGCTACCTCTGCAACCCCTATTGCTATGCCACTGTACATACTAACCTCACAGTCAGTTCCTTTCAGAAGCTCACCATTTTCTTCTTACTGTGATCCCTTCCAGTTCTGACAATATTTTGTCTGAAGTGAAATATACCAGTTACTGTCAGTTATATATCAGCAGCTGTCAGTTACAACTGAATGTGCAAGGCAATGTCCATGTTTCCCTATGGCTCAAGTGGGTGATATTACAGTTTAACAGTGTGCTGACCAGGAAGCTGTTATGGGGTAATGGCCATTTTTAAAATGGAGGACGGAGAAATTCAATGATCACAGTGGACAAACAGGATGCAGGAGAGGAGAAAGAGATTGATTTTTTTCAGTTCAGGTTCTCTTTAATAATTAAAGTTGGTTATATTTTACAATATTCATTTATAAAATATTCAGTGTTTGCCCATTGTAAAATCTTTCCTCGCCCTGATTGACATTCTTAAATGTATCACAGAGGACAACATCTTTACTAGTGGCAAAGTGCATCACTGTAGAATATATGTTTGTTATGTGTACCAAAGTGAGCAGAAAAAACACCTGGATTTCCAAAGTGATCATGGCAGAAGGATGTGTGACCTCATAGCCTAGTAGCCCATAACATCACTGGGAGGATAGGTTTACATACCAATATACAGCAATATGTAGATACAGGAGGTGTTTCTGCTGCAGATACCAGGATAAAAAAAACAAAACTTAAAATTGAGTATTCCGAATAATGTATTACATTCTTCTATATTGCTTTACAGTGCGTCTTTATTTAGAATCACTCATGCTCCTAAGCATCCGGTGGGCTGAGTATTTAAAGAGAATCTGTACTCTAAAATAAAAAGCATACCATTCTATTCATTACGTTCTCCTGGGCCCCTCTTGGCTGTTTCTGCCACTCCCTGCTGCAATCCTGGCTTGTAATTGCCAGTTTTAGGCAGTGTTTACAAACAAAAAACAGGGCTGCTAACCAATGTGTGATAGGCTGAGAGAAGCTCAGTCTGTGACTCATACAGAGCCTGGAGGGGGCGTGGAGAGGTTGTGTATAACTTCTACCTATCACAGCAGAGCAGCACATCCCTGCCTGAGCCGACAAAGCTGACAAAGGAAAGAAGATTAGATTATATAACAGAGATAATACAGCCACTGTACAACTGTAATGATCTGCTCTGCTGTCTGCACAGGCAGACAGCTGTTTGACCATTTTGTGAATCTGAGTGTGGCAGGTCCCTGGAAAAGAGACCTGTCTCCACTCTGTAAGCTGCAGAGTTGCTGTTCTGGGGAGGAATTTGCATCCACTTGTCATGCAAATTGCTTAGCTGCTTCCTCTGATGGCTTGCAGTATAAAAACCATTTCTTCCCAGAATTCCCTGCTGGTCATGATGGTTTGTTCCTGCTAACTTACCTGGAGTCTCAGCCTTTGCTAACTGTTTGCTAAGATTATCTTAGAGTCATTCCTTGGGAATGCACTAGGCATTCCTTCTAGCGTAGTCAGGTTGTATTATCTATACTGCCTTGTATTGTCTATCTGTTGCGATTGTCTTGTCACCAGGAAATCGTTCTGTCTGTCTGGATCGCATCCGCTCTAGCGGTAGTGGCGGTGGTTCCTTCGGTGCTCTGTCTGGATGTGTAGGTCAAAGCTGCGGTTGCTGCTGGCTACTCCTTCTCTCTGTCTTGTCTGGTACGAACGCTTGCTGTAGGCTCGGTGAGGTAACCGTTTAGCAAGCATTTGCGTTCTCTATTTCGTGTTTGTGTTACATTGGCACGCTTATCACTGGGTGATCGTGTCTTTAACGCATTCGCTGTTGTGAATGAGTGCAGAGTTCGCGTTTAGCTAGCGTTTGTTATTTTCTTTGACGTTCTGATCATTGTTATTTGCTATGTCTTTCTTGCTACACTTGTGCTCTGTCTAACTCGGTCTTGTGTCACTATTGGCAATTGCCACTCTTGCGATTGCGTTCCCACTTCGTTTACGCTGTTGTGTGTTCACCGTCGCTGGGTGGCGACTAGATTGGTGGACACACATACATTCTATCTCTGTGCTCTCTCTCTCTAAGGGCTATCTTGCCCTGCATTGCTTAAAGTCGTACAATTCCCAACTGGCATCTGTGGCAGGGCAGAGACTGTGTTCCTCTGCACTCCACAGCTCCATCTGCCGGTGGGAATTTCCCTCTACAGGTGCATAGGTGCTATGCACCTGTAGAGGGAAATTCCCACCGGCACACAAGATGTGCGCCGACAATCCTCCACAAGCGTGTAATTTAACAGAACCCAGCTATGGTGCATAGCTGGGTTCTGTTAAATTACACGCTTGTGGAGGATTTCCGCAGTGTTGGCGCACATCTTGTGCGCTGACCACGGAAATAATTCCGCAATCATTACAGCAACTAGGAAAGGCTGCAGTAAAACAGACAACATTAGAACAAATATAGGAACTTATAGGATAGAAGAAATAAGGCTGAACATTTTGTTACAGTCTCTTGAAAGAACATATGAGGTGAAAAACTGTAATAAAGATCAATACCTGTGTGCATTCTTGTTCTATGGGGGACGTCATCTGCGCCCTCCCTCCCATTCCACGCAGTTTTTGTAACAGTGTTCAGCCCCAGGTTGCATCCCGACCCCACACCACGGGTCGTGCTAGCTTTCCCCCCGCATAAGCCACGGCTGGAGGAGGCGCTAAAGCTACGCATCTACACTCGCGTCTATGCGGACTGTGCAGCTGCGGCAATCCTGGCGGCCATCTTATGCGGGGAAAGCTAGTACAATCCGTGGTGTGGGGTCTGGATGCGACCTGGGGCTGAACACTGTTAGGGCTTGTTCACACTACAAGAGCTTTTTAATCATTAGTGATTTTAGTGCTCTTGCTAATGCAATGCTATGGGGGATTTTACAAAATAACATCATTCCAGTGAGAACACACACATAGGATAACATTAGCAAGAGCTTTTAAAATCACAAAGCGCTTAGAAAAGCTCTTGTAGTGTGAACAAGCCCTTACAGAAACTGCGCGGAATGGGAGGGAGGGCTCGGATGACGTCTCCATAGAACAAGAATGCACAGAGGTATTGATCTTTATTACAGTTTTTCACCTCATTAGTCCTGTAAAGGTTTTTCTGATGTGAAGTGAAAGGGGCGCTATGGTGAAAATGATGCTGTTGTAGTAACCCTGTTAACAGCTGTGTAGTAGGGAATTGTGTGTAAAAGGAATGTAATTAATTGAAAAAAATAAATAAACATAAACTACTTGTTCATGGACATTTAAATATTTAACTGCATCTCATCAATAAAAAATCCCTAATAATTGTAAAAAGAGATGTTCACATGAAAAAAGGATTTAGTACATAATGAAAGCATCTGTCATGATTTGCTGTAAAACAACCAGTACTCCTACCTGGATATTCTTCCCCTGCCTGTTTGAGCTTTAATCTGTAGAAGCCTGGTAGGAAAGAGAGATTGTGCATGGAATAATAAGTGGTTTTAATGTTGTGCTTTTCTCATGCACCTCCTGTGTGTACCTTGTGTTGTGTGATGTGTGTTCATAAAACACATGAGCTACTTTAGAGGATGGGGTATTTTTGGCTCTGGTGTTAGTTTTCACAAATACCTACATAGCAAGCTAAGGATCAGAGAAGTGTCTACTGTAGGTTCATAAGAACACTTAATTTTCACTGAATGCTTAATATGTAGATATTGCTAAATGCAGTGTGACCAGGAGATGATAGAACGTGGGAGGAAATTGGAGATGCTGGTTTTTCAACACCTTTCATATGGAATGCAATTAACTGTTTTTCTTTTTCTTTTTTTTTAATCTTATTTTTCTGTATCAGTCAGATTTTCTTTGTATGATCAACTTGAAAATGTAATGTTTTTTCAGGTATAAAATTAGATTCTAAGGCATACACTGGTGACAGATGCCTTACTGTGAATGATGCACATGGCAGTCAGACCTCTGCTTAACCACTTGAAGACCGTGGGCTTTACCCCCCTTAAGGACCAGGCACTTTTTTCCATTCAGACCACTGCAGCTTTCACGGTTTATTGCTCGCTCATACAACCTACCACCTAAATGAATTTTGGCTCATTTTCTTGCCACTAATAAAGCTTTCTTTTGGTGCTATTTGATTGCTGCTGCGATTTTTACTTTTTATTATATTCATCAAAAAAGACATGAATTTGTCAAAAAATGATTTTTGTAACTTTCTGTGCTGACATTTTTCAAATAAAGTAAAATTTCTGTATACATGCAGCACGAAAAATGTGGACAAACATGTTTTTGATAAAAAAAAAAAAACATTCAGCCTATATTTATTGGTTTGGGTAAAAGTTATAGCGTTTACAAACTATGGTGCAAAAAGTGAATTTTCCCATTTTCCAGCATCTCTGACTTTTCTGAGCACCTGACATGTTTCATGAGGGGCTAGAATTCCAAGATAGTATAAATACCCCCCAAATGACCCTATTTTGGAAAGAAGACATCCCAAAGTATTCACTGAGAGGCATAGTGAGTTCATAGAAGATATTATTTTTTTGTCACAAGTAAGCGGAAAATGACACTTTGTGACAAAAAAAAAAAAGTTTCCATTTCTTCTAACTTGCGACAAAAAAAAAATGAAATCTGCCACGGACTCACCATGCCCCTCTCTGAATACCTTGAAGTGTCTACTTTCCACTAATGACCCCATTTTAGAAAGAAGACACCCCAAGGTATTCCGTTAGGAGTATGGTGAGTTCATAGAAGTTTTTATTTTTTTGTCACAAGTTAGCGGAAATTGATTTTAATTGTTTTTTTTCACAAAGTGTCATTTTCCGCTAACTTGTGACAAAAAATAAAATCTTCTATGAACTCACCATACTCCTAACGGAATACCTTTGGGTGTCTTCTTTCTAAAATGGGGTCATTAGTGGGGTTCCTATGCTGCCCTGGCATTTTAGGGGCCCTAAACCGTGAGGAGTAGTCTTGAAACCAAATGTCGCAAAATGACCTGTGAAATCCTAAAGGTACTCATTGGACTTTGGGCCCCTTAGCGTACTTAGGGTGTAAAAAAGTGCCACACATGTGGTACCGCCGTACTCAAGAGAAGTAGTATAATGTGTTTTGGGGTGTATTTTTACACATACCCATGCTGGGTGGGAGCAATATCTCTGTAAATGACAATTGTTTGATTTTTTTTACACACAATTGTCCATTTACAGAGAGATTTCTCCCACCCAGCATGGGTATGTGTAAAAATACACCCCAAAACACATTATGCTACTTTTCCTGAGTACGGCGGTACCACATGTGTGACACTTTTTTGCAGCCTAGGTGCGCTAAGGGGCCCAACGTCCTTTTCACAGGTTATTTTGAGGCATTTGTTTTCTAGACTACTCCTCATGGTTTAGGGCCCCTAAAATGCCAGGGCAGTATAGGAACCCCACAAGTGACCCCATTTTAGAAAGAAGACACCCCAAGGTATTCCGTTAGGTGTATGGCGAGTTCATAGAAGATTTTATTTTTGTCACAAGTTAGTGAAAAATGACACTTTGTGAAACAAAACAATAAAAATCAATTTCCGCTAACTTTTGACAAAAAACAAAATCTTCTATGCACTCGTCATACACCTAACAGAATACCTTGGGGTGTCTTTTTTCTAAAATGGGGTCACTTGTGGGGTTCCTATACCGCCCTGGCATTTTACGGGCCCAAAACCGTGGGTAGTCTGGAAACCAAATGTCTCAAAATGACTGTTCAGGGGTATAAGCATCTGCAAATTTTGATGACAGGTGGTCTATGAGGGGGCGAATTTTGTGGAACCGGTCATAAGCAGGGTGGCCTTTTAGATGACAGGTTGTATTGGGCCTGATCTGATGGATAGGAGTGCTAGGGGGGTGACAGGAGGTGATTGATGGGTGTCTCAGGGGGTGGTTAGAGGGGAAAATAGATGCAATCAATGCACTGGGGAGGTGATCAGAAGGGGGTCTGAGGGGGATCTGAGGGTTTGGCTGAGTGATCAGGAGCCCACACGGGGCAAATTAGGGCCTGATCTGATGGGTAGGTGTGCTAGGGGGTGACAGGAGGTGATTGATGGGTGTCTCAAGGTGTGATTGGAGGGGTGAATGCAAGCAATGCACTGGCGAGGTGATCAGGGCTGGGATCTGAGGGCGTTCTGAGGGTGTGGGCGGGTGATTGAGTGCCCTAGGGGCAGATAGGGGTCTAATCTGATAGGTAGCAGTGACAGGGGGTGATTGATGGGTAATTAGTGGGTGTTTAGGGTAGAGAACAGATGTAAACAATGCACTTGGGAGGTGGTGATTGGGTGCCCGCAAGGGGCAGATTAGGGTCTAATCTGATGGGTAACAGTGACAGGTGATGATAGGGGGTGATTGATGGGTGATTGATGGGTAATTAGTGGGTGTTTAGGGTAGAGAACCGATGTAAACACTGCACTTGGGAGGTGATCTGACGTCGGATCTGCGGGCGATCTATTGGTGTGGGTGGGTGATCAGATTGCCCGCAAGGGGCAGGTTAGGGGCTGATTGATGGGTGGCAGTGACAGGGGGTGATTGATGGGTGGCAGTGACAGGGGGTGATTGATGGGTGATTGACAGGTGATTGACAGGTGATCAGTGGGTTATTACAGGGAAGAACAGATGTAAATATTGCGCTGGCGAATTGATAAGGGGGGTCTGAGGGCAATCTGAGCGTGTAGGCGGGCGATTGGGTGCCCGCAAGGGGCAGATTAGGGTCTGATCTGATGGGTAACAGGGACAGGTGGTGATAGGGGGTAATTGGTGGGTGATTGATGGGTAATTAGTGGGTGTTTAGGGTAGAGAACAGATGTAAACACTGCACTTGGGAGGTGATCTGACGTCGGATCTGCGGGAGATCTATTGGTGTGGGTGGGTGATCAGATTGCCCGCAAGGGGCAGGTTAGGGGCTGATTGATGGGTGGCAGTGACAGGGGGTGATTGATGGGTGATTGATGGGTGATTGACAGGCGATTGACAGGTGATTGACAGGTGATCAGGGGGATAGATGCATACAGTACACAGGGGGGGGGGGGGGTCTGGGGAGAATCTGAGAGGTGGGGGGGGTGATCAGGAGGGAGCAGGGGGCAGTTTAGGGCATAAAAAAAATAGCATTGACAGATAGTGACAGGGAGTGATTGATGGGTGACTAGGGGGGTGATTGGGTGCAAACAGGGGTCTGGGGGGTGGGCAGGGGGGGGGGTCTGAGGGGTGCTGTGGGCGATCAGGGGGCAGGGGGGGGGAATCAGTGTGCTTGGGTGGAGACTAGGGTGGCTGCAGCCTGCCCTGGTGGTCCCTCGGACACTGGGACCACCAGGGCAGGAGGCAGCCTGTGTAATACACTTTGTATACATTACAAAGTGTATTATACACTTTGTATGCGGCGATCCGGGTGCTAGTAACCCGCCGGCGCTTCCGAACCGCGGGCGGGTTACAGCGTGAGGGGGTGGAGCCAGGCGCCGGCGGCCGATCGCATCACGAATGACGCGATCGTGCCGCCCATGCCCGTAAAAGGACCACCACCATTTGTCTATACGGTGGTCCTTGCGGGTCCACTTCCCGGCCGCCAATTGTATATACGGTGGTCGGGAAGTGGTTAAATATGCAATATGATCCTGGTGATTTCTTTTTATTATTGTGTTAAATGGACAGTGATTGGACTTGCGTGCAGTCAATGGAAATAGATTTGACTTGTGTGCAGATTAAAGGCAAGTTGTAAGCAGAGTATAATTAGGCCAATACGATACTCAGCAAGTGCATTTAATTTTGTCTAATTCCAGGCTGCCTGTAGGTTAATGGAAGTTTGCATACAAGTCAGAACCATTTGTTTGTCATAAAAAAAAAAAATACTGGGGGAGCTCATGTCCAAGCAGCACCTGCCTTTTAAAGGAAGGGTCGGGGGAAAATGGGTTGAACCTACCCGGGGCTTGTAATGTTCTCCCGCAGACATCCTGTGCCCACGCAGCCGCTCACCAATGTTCCGGCCCCGTCTCTGGTTCACTTCTGGAATTTCAGACTTTAAAGTGCTGGTTCACACTCGGAACGTAAATCGTGAATCTGTGTTTCAATCTTGCCACAATTTGCATTTTGATTCCCAAAAGAATGAGAATTACAGCACAACCGTCTCTAAAGCACTGCATGTAGCGCATTTGCGATTTATAGAAATGACAAACACTGCAGTGAGAATGATCCCATAGGAATACATTACCGGCATAGATTTGCTGATCGTTGGTGATCAGCAAAGCAGTGAAAAGCGCTCAAGTTTGAACCAGCCAGAAGTCATTTCTTTTTTAAGATAAGTAAGCACTGTTTGTCCAATCTTTTTCTTTAACTGAAACCTTCTATTCCTTTAGGCAATTTAGGTGTCATTTTTTATCCATTTTAAAACTTCAGTGTTTTTCTAACAAATAATGCCCAATACGGTTTTTCTTATTCCAATTTACAAAGGGTCAGCAGGCTGCTAGAATCCCATGTTTTTATTCTACGTTATGTGTCCCAAAATGTTATTTGCTGCGGTTGCTGCTGCTTGGCATTCAGGACGGCTGCTTTATTTATCAACAAATGCTCGATTTTCCTTCTCAAACTTGAAAGTCTAGTGTATGTGTTATTATGCTATTGGCAGGACCAAGAATCTTTACAGTATAACCTTAAAGAGAAACCGTAATCAAGAATTGAACTTCATTCCAATCAGTAGCTGATACCCCCTTTCCCATGAGAAATCTATTATTTTTCTCAAACAGATCATCATGGGGCTCTGTATGGCTGATTTTGTGGTGAAACCCCTCCCACAGTGTGATGTCAGTGCCTCACAGCACTGTGGGAAACAACAGCTGTTAAAAACAATGGTGCATGAGCCAGCCTGGGGCCCCGGGAACTCTCACTGCCCGGGGCCCCAGAACCAGCATCTAACACCATATGTGAGCGCAGCCAAAACCTTGGAGCTGCCACCTCCAAGGCCTGTCTCCTACTGCTCTAAAACTTACCAAACACACAATTGGAGAACCTCACTCCCAAACAGTTCTCTGCTGCTTTATAAAGCCTGCAGGCTGCTTATAAGCCAATGAGAAGTGCACACATAATACACCTAGCTTGCAGTGATAATCAAGCAAAAGCTGAGCAAGTCAGCCAATTAGTAGGAGAGGGCTTCAGTTGCATATAGACAATGGCTATATGACCAGCAAGGGGCACCAGCGTGCAGGATATTCCCTCTCATCTGCCCCCCTCCTAACTAAACTGCATGGGATACTACAATAATTAAAAACAATGGTGCATGAGCCAGCCTGGGGCCCCGGGAACTCTCACTGCCCGGGGCCCCAGAACCAGCATCTAACACCATATGTGAGCGCAGCCAAAACCTTGGAGCTGCCACCTCCAAGGCCTGTCTCCTACTGCTCTAAAACTTACCAAACACACAATTGGAGAACCTCACTCCCAAACAGTTCTCTGCTGCTTTATAAAGCCTACAGGCTGCTTATAAGCCAATGAGAAGTGCACACATAATACACCTAGCTTGCAGTGATAATCAAGCAAAAGCTGAGCAAGTCAGCCAATTAGTGAGAGTTCCCGGGGCCCCAGGCTGGCTCATGCACCATTGTTTTTAATTATTGTAGTATCCCATGCAGTTTAGTTAGGAGGGGGGCAGATGAGAGGGAATATCCTGCACGCTGGTGCCCCCTGCTGGTCATATAGCCATTGTCTATATGCAACTGAAGCCCTCTCCTACTAATTGGCTGACTTGCTCAGCTTTTGCTTGATTATCACTGCAAGCTAGGTGTATTATGTGTGCACATCTCATTGGCTTATAAGCAGCCTGCAGGCTTTATAAAGCAGCAGAGAACTGTTTGGGAGTAAGGTTCTCCAATTGTGTGTTTGGTAAGTTTTAGAGCAGTAGGAGACAGGCCTTGGAGGTGGCAGCTCCAAGGTTTTGGAAACAACAGCTGTATCCAACTGCCAAAAACCAAGCAGCATCTCCTTCCAGTGACATCACCTGCCAGCAGTAAAAATTTCACCATGTGATAAATGTCTGAATGTAAATCAGGGAGAGGAAAGATTTTACTATGTGCAAACACTGACTAAATAATCAATACATGATTATTTTCAAAGCACTTTTTTATTACATTATTTTCACTGGAGTTCCTCTTTAAAGAGAAACCGTAACCAAGAATTGAACTTCATCCAAATCAGTAGCTGATACTACCTTTCCTGTGAGAAATCTTTTCCTTTTCTCAAACAGATCATCAATGGGCTCTGAATAGCTGATATTGTGGTGGAAACCCCTCCCACAGTGTCATGTAAGCACCAGGGTTCTAACTTCACACTGTGGGAGTCTTGTTGTATTGTGGGAAATAACAGCTGTTTCCAATTGCCAAAAAAGCAAACAGCATCTCCTTCCACTGACATCACCTAAAAGCAGTAAAAAATGTTGCCATGTGATAAATGTCAGAATGTAAATCAGAGAGAGGAAAGATTTTACAATGAGCAAACACTTCATTTAGACATAATTATAGTACAAATTCATTACTTTTTTCATTATGTTATTTTCACTGTAGTTCCTCTGTCCACCCTGTCAAGATCCTTTTCCTCTGAGTTGGTAAAATTACATTTTTTTAGCATCTAAAAAGATAAGAATGCTATGTTCTATTTCATTAACTAGGGCATTCATTAATGAATTGAAGAGAACTGGACTAAATTCTGGCACACATTATTTTGATGACATTTACTGCTTTAGTTTCCTATTCTCAGGTTAAAAACATTACCAGAATGTGTTCTCTATTCTGTCAAGTCAATTAAAAAGTACATGGCTAAATGAGGGGAATCAGATACACTTTCAGTGAACTGATTCCAAGTTTTGGAACCAGGTACACAGGCCAATACTTCGGGGTCTGCAAAAAGGTTGTTGGGTATTATTGATTTCTGTAACTGTGGACTTTTTAACTAATGCAAGTGATAGGGTTACAAATGTGCATGAAACCTGCAAAAGTTCCAGACACTTACAGAAGCAAAACTTCTAATTATTGTTGTATATTTATATAAATTAGGAGACCAGAAAACATCCTTAGTGATGCGCCACTACACCAGTAATTTACCAGTATGAATACAAAGATAAGTGCGTAAAAAAGACATCAATATTTTTTTTTTAAACAAACACAGAACATTTATATTGTGCTTTTCTCCTGGAGGACTCAAAGCGCCAGTGCAGCAGCCACTAGGAAATGCTCTATAGGCCGTAGCAGTGTTAGGGAGACTTGCCTAAGGTCTCCTACTGAATAGGTGCTGGCTTATTGAACAGGCAGAGCTAAGATTCAAACCCAGGTCTCCTGTGTCAGAAGCAGAGCCCTTAACCATTACACTATCCAGGCACCACTTTTAAAGAGGAGCTTACATTTTTAATGTATCAAACACGTGCAAAAAATTGGTTTATCTTTAGAAACAACATCCCTTAAGAGGGTGCAATAAATTACATAGCAAGATCAATTGTTTAGAAAGACATTGTCTTTGTTGTTGTATAGTTTAGGATCAGGTGGGAAAGGATCAAAAATGTCAATCACCTTCGCTCATTTCCTGTCCCCAGAAATATTATTTGCATTCTTTGAAGCCAAACAACTCTATGGAGGGCCTAAGGACAGTTATTGTCAGAAATAGCGATGGCCCGAACCTCCGATTTTCAATTCATAAACCGCGAACGCGAACTTCCGCAAAAGTTCGGTTCGTACGAACTTCCGCGAAGTATACTACAATGGTGAGGCGAAAAAGTTATGAGAAAGATGTTTCAAGGGGTCTAACATCTGAGCTTTTGCATGGATGATTGAGATAGACGCCAAAAGTCCAGGGGAAAAATCTGTATTTGAAGCAAAGCAGTGTTTTAAGGGCAGAAATCACATTGAATGCTAAATTGCAGGCCTAAAGTGCTTTAAAATATCTTGCATGGAGTGTAATTAGAGTACTGCTTCACACTGACACACCAAACTCACTGTGTAATGCACTGCAAACAGCTGTTTGCATAGTGACGGCGGTGCTGGACTGGTGCGCACCATGGCAAGAGTGCAGGCCGCGGCGGTTTTTAAGCCCATATGGTCGCCGGGCTGTGGTAGCTCAATGATAGAACAACAGTGACTGCTCAGCTGATCAAATTTGGTCTGTCCACAATGAAGCAACGACCTTATTATCTTGGGTGTGCTCCCCCCCCCCCCCCCCGAGACACTCATATAGCCGTCGGTCATTGCTTCATTGTGATACGCAAGCCCCTTCACCGCAGCAAGGTAATGATCACAAAGGGGAATTGGCACATGTACATGCCTTCTGTTTTGTTGTTGCAGCTGCAGTGCAGCCAGAAAAATTAGGCAGGCATGTACATGCACCAGAAAAAGTAGTATAGCGGCCGCTTTCAGCAGTGGCTTTAAAAATTCAGGAATCCACCTGGAGTCCTGGACCCTGTTGATGGTGGTGGAGAAGGCAGTCAAACGGCCTGCAGGCAGAGGTGCTGTGTGGGGAGCGGCTTAGTCTTGGGGCAGGCAGTCACACGACGTGCAGGCAGAGAAGCTGTGTGTGGGGACGGACTTAGTCTTTGGGCAGGCAGTAGCCCTCTGGGATCCATGCCTCATTCATTTTGATAAAGGTGAGGTACTGAACACTTTTGTGACATAGGCAACTTCTCTTCTCAGTGACAATGCCTCCAGCTGCGCTGAAGGTCCTTTCTGACAGGACACTTGAGGCAGGGCAAGACAGAAGTTGAATGGCAAATTGGGACAACTCTGGCCACAGGTCAAGCCTGCTCACCAAGTAGTCCAAGGGTTCATCGCTGCTCACAGTGTCTACATCCACAGTTAAGGCCAGGTAGTCGGCTACCTGCCAGTCCAGGCATTGGTGGAGGGTGGATCCAGAAGGGTTAAGGCGAGGCATTGGACTAAAGAATGTACGCATGTCCGACATCACCATGAGATCGCTGGAGCGTCCTGTCCTTGCCTGCGTGGACATGGGAGAAGGATTACTGGCAGTGGTACCTTTATTGCATTGTGCTGTGACATCACTCTTAAAAGCATTGTAATGCATAGTTGCCAGCTTGTTCTGCAAGTGCTGCATCCTTTCTGCCTTCTTGTGATTTGGAGACATCTCCACCACTTTGTGCCTATACCGAGGATCTAGTAGCGTGGCCACCAAGTGATTGTCATTCCCCTTGAGTTTTTTATACAGGGGTCCTTCAACAGGCTGGACAGCATGAAAGACGTCATCTGCACAAAGATGGATCCAGACGTACTATCCATCTAATCTTGCTCTTCCTCAGTGATGTCAGGTAAGTCCTCCTCCTCCCCCCAGCCACGAATAATACCACGGGAACGTTGAGCAGCACAAGCCCCCTGCAACGCCTGCTATGGTTGTTCTTCTGCCGCCGACTCCTCCTCCTCCTCCAAAGAAACACCTTCCTCATCACCCAAGTCTGACTCCTCTTCCCCACACAACTCTTCCTCCTCCTCTGCCCTCAGTGCTGCCGCAGGTGTTGAGGAAACATCTGGTTTTGATGAGAATTGATCCCAAAACGCTTTCTCCTGTAACTGTTCCTGTTCACGCTCCTCCACAGCTTGATCCACCACTCTACACACGGCATGCTCCAGGAAGTAAGCGTACGGGATCAAGTCGCTAATGGTGCCTTCACTGCGACTCACCAGGTTGGTCACCTCCTCAAACGGCCGCATGAGCCTGCATGCATTTCGCATCAGTGTCCAGTTGTTGGGCCAGAACATCTTCATCTCCCCAGACTGTGTCCTTCTACAGTAGTTGTAGAGGTACTGGGTGACGGCTTTCTCCTGTTCTAGCAGGCAAGAGAACATAAGGAGGGTCGAATTCCAGCGAGTCGGGCTATCGCAAATCAGGCGTCTCACCGGCAACTTGTTTCTCTGCTGAATATCGGCAAAGTATGCCATGGCCGTGTAAGACCGCCTGAAATGCCCACACAACTTCCTGGCCTGCTTCAGGATGTCCTCTAAGCCTGGGTACTTTGACACAAATCTTTGAATGACTAGATTCAGCACATGTGCCATGCAGGGTACATGTGTCAGCTTTCCCAAATTCAAAGTGGAAATTAGATTGCTGCCGTTGTCACACACCACGTTGCCGCTCTCCAGCTGGTGTGGGTCAGCCACTGATCCACCTGTTTGTTAAGAGCAGGCAGATGAGCTGGTCCAGTGTGACTCTCCGCTTTGAGGCAAGACATGTCTAAGATGGCGTGACACCGTCTTACCTGGCATGCAGCATAGGCCCTGGGGAGATGGGGCTGTGTAGCTGGAGAGGAGATCGCAGCACCAGTAGAGTTGACCTGCCACTCAGCCAAGGAGGAGGAGGATGATGACAGAGAAGAGGATGTAGCAGGAGGAGAGGAGGTGGCAGGAGGCCTGCCTGCAAGCCGTGGAGGTGTCACAAGTTGGTCCACTGCGCAGCCACGTACTCCCTGCTTGCCATCGGTCACCAGGTTGATCCAATGGGCTGTGTAACTAATGTACCTGCCCTGACCGTGCTTGGCAGACCAGGCATCCGTGGTCAGGTGGACCCTTGACCCAACACTGTGTGCCAGAGATGGCACCACTTGCCTCTCAACTTCACGGTACAGTTTGGGTATCGCCTTTTTAGATAAATAATTGCGGCCTGGTATCTTCCACTGTGGTGTCCCAATGGCCACAAATTTACGGAAGGCCTCAGAGTCCACCAGCTGGTATGGTAACAGCTGGCAAGCTAACAGTTCCGCCAAGCCAGCTGTCAGACGCCAGGCAAGGGGGTGACTGGCAGAAATTGGCTTCTTCTACTCAAAGATTTCCTTCACAGATACCTGGTTGCTGTGGGCAGAGGAGCAGGAACTGCTCAAGGTCAGAGTTGGAGTGGAGGAGGGTGGCTGTGAAGGTGTAAAGAAGAAAGCGACTGAAGATGCTGCACCTGAAGGAGGAAGAGGAGAAGGAGGGTGGCTTTTCTTATGTGTGCTGCTTTTCCTCTGGTCCTTTTCCCATTGCAGTTTTTGCCTTTTCTGTTTGTGCCGACGTAAGGCAGTTGTCCCTGCGTGGGTGTTGGCCTTTCCACGGCTCAGTTTTTGGATGCAGAGACAACAGATGGCATTGCTCTGATCTGAGGCAGACACATTAAAACATTTCCAAACCGCTGAGCCCCCCTGGGGTGATGGCACTATGGTGGCATCAGCAGCTGACATTAAAGGGCATGTTGGCTGGCTGTCCATAGGTGGTGATACATGGCACCGGACACTGCCCCCATTTGTTTCTGATGACGAGCTCCCCCTGCTTCTTTCAGGAACTCATCTCCTCCTACTCCTCTCTGACTCCCCCTCTGAACTGTCCCCTTGGTCATCTTGTCTATTAGGATCCCACATGACATCCATATCATCGTCATCATCATAATCATCCTGCCCAGCTTTGCTTGCCTCAGACACCTCCAAAACTGTACCAGCAGCAGGTACTTCATCCTCCTCCTTACACGTTACGTCCATAGTGTCACCTAACTCAGACATATGAGGTGGTGTAACTTGCTTAGCGCCTTCATCTGGTTGTAACAATAATGGCTGTGTGCATCACTGATTTCCCCACCAAATAACTCCTGCAAACTGTCAAATGCAGCGGATGTGGTGCTTTTAGTAGCGCTAGTGGCTGCGGAAGATGAGGTGTTGTGTTAAATAGTTAACCATGTCCTGACAATCTTGGTAGTTGATGGGACATGCCTTCTTCTGAGCACTGTACTTTGGTCCAGGGCCGCACGAAATCACATCAGCACAACCTCACACAGACCTGTTGGATAGCCTTCCTCTGGGTCTGCGTCTACCTCTGCCTCTACCTGTTTTGTCCGCTTTGTCCATATCAAGGGAGATGAAGTGAAAGGTATGCACTGACTTGACTAATACAATGTGCAGTCACACAGGTGCAGTTAACAGGTATGCACGGAGTTGTATATCACACTACGTGCACTCACATAGGTAGGTGGGTGCACTGAACACAACAGGTAGGTATATGCAGTGATGGGTATTACAAATGTGCACCTGTCACACACACATACCATGAACAAGTACAGAGACTGGTGGTATTAAATATCACACTGCGTGCGCTCACGTAGGTAGGTGGGTGCACTGTGAACAACAGGTAGGTATATGCAGTGATGGGTATTACAATGTGCACCTGTCACACACAGATAGGTACCAGACAGGCACAGTGACACTGCGTGCGCTCACGTAGGTAGGTGGGTGCACTGAAGTCAACAACAGGTAAGTATATGCAGTGATGGGTATTACAATGTGCACCTGTCACACACAGACAGGTACTGGACATGCACAGTGACACTGCGTGCGCTCACGTGGGTAGGTGGTTGCATTGAAGTGAACAACAGGTAAGTATATGCAGTGATGGGTATTACAATGTGCACCTGTCACTCACAGACAGGTACCGGACAAGCACAGTGACACTGCATGCGCTCACGTAGGTAGGTGGGTGCACTGTGAACAAAAGGTAGGTATATGCAGTGATGGGTATTACAATGTGCACCTGTTACACACAGACAGGTATCGGACAAGCACAGTGACACTGCGTGTGCTCACGTGGGTAGGTGGGTGCACTGAAGTGAACAAAGGTAGGTATATGCAGTGATGGGTATTACAATGTGCACCTGGCACAGTAGTAATAATTATACCACCAAGGGGCCAAATGCCAGCTGCGACTGACTGACAGGGCTGTATATAATTCAAGTGTGCCAAAAAAAAATAGATCACAAGAACAAGATTAGCTCTCAAAAGAGCTGTTGAGGGGTGCTTTTTTAGCAATAAGAATCAGCAAGGAGCAAGCTAAGAAACCTACAAGAGCCTAACTAAGCTTTCCCTATAGGTCACTGCAGAGCAGCTCTCCCTTCTCTAATTACTGCAGGCACACGAGTGAGTCCAATGCCTGACGCTGCCTGCCTTTTTTAAGGGGGGGGGGTGGGTCTCCAGGAGGGAGTGTAGCCTGATTGGCTACAATGTGCCTGCTGACTGTGATGTAGAGGGTCAAAGTTGACCCTCATGATGCACTATGTGGGTGAGCCGAAGTTCCGGGAAAAGTTTGTGGATCTCCGCGAACGTGAACCACCGAAGTTCGGCGTACCGTTTGGGTAATCTCTAGTCAGAAACAATCTCCAGTGTAACACCATTATGTCAGCCATTACTCAAATAAATGCTAACCCCTTTTCACACTATCCACACTAAAAAAAGAATACAATTCCTGTAACTGGGTTTTAACTGAAAGCAGATTGACCCCTTCCCTTTAAAAGCAGTAGCCATCAATTTGAAATATTTTAAACACATTTTTTTGTTTGTTTGTTTGTTGACAAAGCAACTGTCAGTTCAGGTTTTATTTAAGTCTGCACAAACTACCACTTGCCACATAGGATTCACTGCTTCCACAATGTTAGGAGGGGGCTGGGAAAGAAGCCCAAACCACAGTTAAATAACCAAGGGCAAAATAAGCTGAAAAGGTATTTAGAATAGATTTTATTAAAATAAACCATTTGCTAGAATGGCGTTTAATAGTGTGGGGTGTGGGTACTGGTTTAAATTCCTTATTATCTCCTTCAATGAACTCACCCTATAGGCAAATGAAAAACCTTCCTTTTAAAACCATGCAAGCTGTTGCAATTCTGAAATTAGTGATTAATTAAGCAAAGTATACTTCAGAAAGAACACCTACTAATCTAGTCAAATGTTTGTACAAAGGTGTTTCTGATCTGTCTGTTCTGTCCACTAAACCCTGTGAAGTATTTAACCACTTCCCGACCGCCCACTACACAGGGGCGGCGGGGAAGTGGAGCCCTGCAGGACGGCCTCACCCACAGAGGCGGCGGTCCATTTAAGGGCATGGGCGGAGCGATCGCGTCATCCGTGACGCGATCCTCCGCCGGCGCCTGTCACCGCTCGCTCGCCGCAACATCCCGCCGGCTATACGGAAGCGCCGGCGGGATGTTAACCCCGCGATCGCCGCATACAAAGTGTATAATACACTTTGTAATGTTTACAAAGTGTATTATACAGGCTGCCTCCTGCCCTGGTGGTCCCAGTGTCCGAGGGACCACCAGGGCAGGCTGCAGCCACCCTAGTCTGCACCCAAGCACACTGATTTCTCCCCCCCCCCTGCCCCAGATCGCCCACAGCACCCATCAGACCCCCCCCCCCTGCCCACCCCCCAGACCCCTGTTTGCACCCAATCACCCCCCTAATCACCCATCAATCACTCCCTGTCACTATCTGTCAACGCTATTTTTTTTTTTATCCCCCCCCCCTGCTCCCTGCCCCCTCCTGATCACCCCCCACCCCTCAGATTCTCCCCAGACCCCCCCCCCCAGACCACCACCCCCTGTTTACTGTATGCATCTATCCCCCTGATCACCTGTCAATCACCTGTCAATCACCTGTCAATCACCCGTCAATCACCCATCAATCACCCGTCAATCACCCCCTGTCACTGCCACCCATCAATCAGCCCCTAACCTGCCCCTTGCGGGCAATCTGATCACCCCCCCACACCAATAGATCGCCCACAGATCCGACATCAGATCACCTCCCAAATCCATTGTTTACATCTATTCTCTCCTCTAAACACCCACTAATTACCCATCAATCACCCATCAATCACCCCCTATCACCACTTGTCACTTTTACCTATCAGATCAGACCCTAATCTGCCCCTTGCGGGCACCCAATCACCCGCCCACACGCTCAGATTGCCCTCTGACCCCCCCTTATCAATTCACCAGTGCATTAATTACATCTGTTCTTCCCTGTAATAACCCACTGATCACCTGTCAATCACCTGCCAATCACCTATCACCCATCAATCACCCCCTGTCACCCCCTGTCACTGCCACCCATCAATCAGCCCCTAACCTGCCCCTTGCGGGCAATCTGATCACCCACCCACACCATTAGATCGCCCGCAAACCCGCCGTCAGATTACCTCCCAAATGTATCGTTTACATCTGTTATCTTCTCTAAACACCCACTAATTACCCATCAATCACCCCCTATCACCACCTGTCACTGTTACCTATCAGATCAGACCCTAATCTGCCCCTTGCGGGCACCCAATCACCCGCCCACACGCTCAGATTGCCCTCAGACCCCCCCCCCCCTTATCAATTCGCCAGTGCATTAATTACATCTGTCCTTCCCTGTAATAACCCACTGATCACCTGTCAATCACCTGCCAATCACCTATCACCCATCAATCACCCCCTGTCACTGCCACCCAACAATCAGCCCCTAACCTGCCCCTTGCGGGCAATCTGATCACCCACCCACACCAATAGATCGCCCGCAGATCCGACATCAGATCACCACCCAAGCGCAGTGTTTCCATCTATTCTCTCCTCTAAACACCCACTAATTACCCATCAATCACCCATCAATCACTCCCTATCACCACCTGTCACTGTTACCTATCAGATCAGACCCTAATCTGCCCCTTGCGGGCACCCAATCGACCGCCTACACGCTCAGATTGCCCTCAGACCCCCCCTTATCAATTCGCCAGTGCAATATTTACATCTGTTCTCCCCTGTAATAACCCACTGATTACCTGTCAATCACCTATCAATCACCCATCAATCACCCCCTGTCACTGCCACCCATCAATCACCCCCTGTCACTGCCACCCATCAATCACCCGCTGTCACTGCCACCCATCAATCAGCCCCTAACCTGCCCCTTGCGGGCAAACTGATCACCCACCCACACCAATAGATCGCCCGCAGATCCGACATCAGATCACCACCCAAGCGCAGTGTTTCCATCTATTCTCTACCCTAAACACCCACTAATTACCCATCAATCACCCCCTGTCACTGCTACCTATCAGATTACACCCCTATCTGCCCCTAGGGCACTCAATCACCCGCCCACACCCTCAGAATGCCCTCAGACCCCAGCCCTGATCACCTCGCCAGTGCATTGCTTGCATCCATTCCCCCCTCTAATCACACCTTGAGACACCCATCAATCACCTCCTGTCACCCCCTAGCACACCTACCCATCAGATCAGGCCCCAATTTGCCCCGTGTGGGCTCCTGATCACTCGGCCAAACCCTCAGACCCCCTTCCGATCACCTCCCCAGTGCATGGATTGCATCTATTTTCCCCTCTAACCACCCCCTGAGACACCCATCAATCACCTCCTGTCACCCCCCTAGCACTCCTATCCATCAGATCAGGCCCAATACAACCTGTCATCTAAAAGGCCACCCTGCTTATGACCGGTTCCACAAAATTCGCCCCCTCATAGACCACCTGTCATCAAAATTTGCAGATGCTTATACCCCTGAACAGTCATTTTGAGACATTTGGTTTCCAGACTACTCACGGTTTTGGGCCTGTAAAATGCCAGGGCGGTATAGGAACCCCACAAGTGACCCCATTTTAGAAAAAAAAGACACCCCAAGGTATTATGTTAGGTGTATGACGAGTTCATAGAAGATTTAATTTTTTGTCAAAAGTTAGCGGAAATTAAGTTTTATTGGTTTTTTTTCACAAAGTGTCATTTTTCACTAACTTGTGACAAAAAATAAAATCTTCTATGAACTCGCCATACACCTAACGGAATACCTTGGGGTGTCTTCTTTCTAAAATGGGGTCACTTGTGGGGTTCCTATACTGCCCTGGCATTTTAGGGGCCCTAAACCGCGAGGAGTAGTCTAGAAAACAAATGCTTCAAAATGACCTGTGAATAGGACGTTGGGCCCCTTAGCGCACCTAGGCTGCAAAAAAGTGTCACACATGTGGTACCGCCGTACTCAGGAAAAGTAGTATAATGTGTTTTGGGGTGTATTTTTACACATACCCATGCTGGGTGGGAGAAATTTCTATGTAAATGGACAATTGTGTGTAAAAAAATCAAACAATTGTCATTTACAGAGATATTTCTCCCACTTAGCATGGGTATGTGTAAAAATACACCCCAAAACGCATTATACTACTTCTCCTGAGTACAGCGGTACCACATGTGTGGCACTTTTTTACACCCTAAGTACGCTAAGGGGCCCAAAGTCCAATGAGTACCTTTAGGATTTCACAGGTCATTTTGCGACATTTGGTTTCAAGACTACTCCTCACGGTTTAGGGCCCCTAAAATGCCAGGGCAGTATAGGAACCCCACAAATGACCCCATTCTAGAAAGAAGACACCCAAAGGTATTCCGTACGGAGTATGGTGAGTTCATAGAAGATTTTATTTTTTGTCACAAGTTAGCGGAAAATGACACTTTGTGAAATAAAACTATTAAAATCAATTTCCGCTAACTTGTGACAAAAAAATAAAAACTTCTATGAACTCACCATACTCCTAACGGAATACCTTGGGGTGTCTTCTTTCTAAAATGGGGTCATTAGTGGGGTTCCTATACTGCCCTGGCATTTTAGGGGCCCTAAACCGTGAGGAGTAGTCTTGAAACAAAAATGACCTGTGAAATCCTAAAGGTACTGATTGGACTTTGGGCCCCTTAGTGCAGTTAGGGTGCAAAAAAGTGCCACACATGTGGTATCGCCGTACTCGGGAGAAGTAGTACAATGTGTTTTGGGGTGTATTTTTACACATACCCATGCTGGGTGGGAGAAATACCTCTGTAAATGACAATCTTTTGATTTTTTTACACACAATTGTCCATTTACAGAGGTATTTCTCCCACCCAGCATGGGTATGTGTAAAAATACACCCCAAAACACATTGTACTACTTCTCCCGAGTATGGCGATACCACATGTGTGGCACTTTTTTGCACCCTAACTGCGCTAAAGGGCCCAAAGTCCAATGAGTACCTTTAGGATTTCACAGGTCATTTTGAGAAATTTCGTTTCAAGACTACTCCTCACGGTTTTGGGCCCCTAAAATGCCAGGGCAGTATAGGAACCCCACAAATGACCCCATTTTAGAAAGAAGACACCCCAAGGTATTCCGTTAGGAGTATGGTGAGTTCATAGAAGATTTTATTTTTTGTCAAAAGTTAGCGGAAATTGATTTTAATTGTGTTTTTTCACAAAGTGTCATTTTCCGCTAACTTGTGACAAAAAATAAAATCTTCTATGAACTCGCCATACTACTAACGGAATACCTTGGGGTGTCTTCTTTCTAAAATGGGGTCATTTGTGGGGTTCCTATACTGCCCTGGCATTTTAGGGGCCCTAAACCGTGAGGAGTAGTCTTGAAACGAAATTTCTCAAAATGACCTGTGAAATCCTAAAGGTACTCATTGGACTTTGGGCCCTTTAGCGCAGTTAGGGTGCAAAAAAGTGCCACACATGTGGTATCGCCGTACTCAGGAGAAGTAGTATAATGTGTTTTGTGGTGTATTTTTACACATACCCATGCTGAGTGGGAGAAATATCTCTGTAAATGGACAATTGTGTGTAAAAAAAATTAACAAATTGTCATTTACAGAGATATTTCTCCCACCCAGCATGGGTATGTGTAAAAATACACCCCAAAACACATTATACTACTTCTCCTGAGTACGGCAATACCACATGTGTGGCACTTTTTTGCAGCCTAACTGCGCTAAGGGGTCCAAAGTCCAATGAGCACCTTTAGGCTTTACAGGGGTGCTTACAATTTAGCACCCCCCAAAATGTCAGGACAGTAAACACACCCCACAAATGATCCCATTTTGGAAAGTAGACCCTTCAAGGTATTCAGAGAGGGGCATGGTGAGTCCGTGGCAGATTTCATTTTTTTTTGTCGCAAGTTAGAAGAAATGGAAACTTTTTTTTTTTTTTTTTTTCCTCACAAAGTGTCATTTTCCGCTTACTTGTGACAAAAAATAATATCTTCTATGAACTCACTATGCCTCTCAGTGAATACTTTGGGATGTCTTCTTTCCAAAATGGGGTCATTTGGGGGGTATTTATACTATCCTGGAATTCTAGCCCCTCATGAAACATGACAGGGGGTCAGAAAAGTCAGAGATGCTTGAAAATGGGAAAATTCACTTTTGGCACCATAGTTTGTAAACGCTATAACTTTTACCCAAACCAATAAATATACACTGAATGTTTTTTTTTTTATCAAAAACATGTTTGTCCACATTTTTCGCGCTGCATGTATACAGAAATTTTACTTTATTTGAAAAATGTCAGCACAGAAAGTTAAAAAAATCATTTTTTCGCCAAAATTCATGTCTTTTTTGATGAATATAATAAAAAGTAAAAATCGCAGGAGCAATCAAATAGCATCAAAAGAAAGCTTTATTAGTGACAAGAAAAGGAGCCAAAATTCATTTAGGTGGTAGGTTGTATGAGCGAGCAATAAACCGTGAAAGCTGCAGTGGTCTGAATGGAAAAAAAGTGGCCGGTCCTTAAGGGGTAGAAAGCCCTAGGTCCTCAAGTGGTTAATGACTGTAGTAGTGACATTTCTTATGAAATATCTCCTGACCAATTGACCTGCCAGAACATAATTGCATTCATAAAGCACAAGGACCACAGATGTTATTGCAGTTGGTGATATCAATCAGCTGCTTTAAAATATGAGATATTCTATAACCTCAGTCACTCCTATACATTATAGGAATACTTATGAGTTTTTGTTCCATGTAATATGAAGCTAAAATGTGTTTTTTATTGCTATGAAGATGTGGTTAATGCTAATTCTGATACTTAGATGAAAACAGCAATGTCTGCTCAACTAAAACACAGTACTAAAACATTTTACATATTCTGTTTGAATGAAAGTCATTTTTCTTTTTTAACAATGTGTTAATATTGTGTCACCCGATAAAGGTGACTGTAGTACAGATACTAGTGCTTTAAATCACCTACACAGCAGGGTTGCTCAGCAGAACCCCGAATGCGAAGGTTCCCCGAAAAATTCGGGTGTTTTTTGGGGTTGCCGCATGCGAACCCGAACCCGAATGCTGCAATCCGAGGCCGAACCCGAATACGAAGCCTGCCGAATGTGCACACTCGAATTCGGCCGGATGGAGCTGTGGGTTCGGTTTCGGCTTCGGGATTCGGGTATGACGTGATTGGGCCAATCAGAAGTCCTCCTGCCGAGGACCTGGCAACCCTAGCAACCAATTAGAGGAGGGGAGCCTGGTCCTCCCCTCCTCTATATAAGGCGGTGGCCATGTTGCAGAGCCACGCACTTGTGTGACTGCTGCTGGTACTGAGAGATTCTCCAGTGCTGTGCTGTGTCTGAGCAAGTGCTTTTCACTGCTAAACCTAGCGTTTTGCTTCCTAAACACCTCCTAAACATATTTATTGTTGTCTTATATAGTTAGCTAGTATTTTGATTGTTTTTAGTCCGCTAGTGTATAGTGTATACTGTGCTAGGCTAGTGTTAGTCTGTGAGCAGGCTAGGCCTGCTAGCCTAGGTAGCCTTAGCCTACTACTAGCTTAGGTAGGTTAGGGATTCTAGTTAGTTGTGTACTTAGTAGTACTAGTTTAGTTAATTATTACTGCTGTAGTCTGTTACTTTATTAGTTTCAGTACTGTGTTAGTTAGTTACTGACTGTGACAGGTCACCACCAGCATCCGTTGTGAGTGACCTGACCTGTGACTGTCTGTCACCTCACCTGCCCGAGCCTATTGATTGATTGCGTCTGACCGTGTGTGACCGATTGTTGTAATTGTCACCGACTGTCTGCCGCACGACTTACTTGTAGCGTAGTACGCTAAGTGTTTCTTAGTTACCTGCGTGCGTGCATACTACTAGTGTCTACTACTATACTACTAGTCTACTAGTACCCGTTCACTTATTTTTTTTTTCACTTTTACTGTGTGATTTTATTATCATCCTAAGTGTGTGTAATAAATAAGAGTTACAACACATACAAGCCACCACCAGCATCCGTTGTGAGTGACCTGTGTCTGTCTGTCGCCTGCCCGAGCTTATTGATTGATTGCGTCTGACCGTGGGTAACCGTTTGTAATTGTCACCGACTGTCTGCCGCACGACTTACTTGTAGCGTAGTACGCTAGGTGTTTCTTAGTTACCTGCGTGCGTGCATACTACTAGTGTCTACTACTATACCACTAGTCTACTAGTACCCGTTCACTAATTTTTTTTCACTTTTACTGTGTGATTTTATTATCATCCGTAGTGTGTGTAATAAATAAGAGTTACAACACATACAGGCCACCACCAGCATCCGTTGTGAGTGACCTGTGACTGTCTGTCGCCTGCCCAAGCCTATTGATTGATTGCGTCTGACCGTGTGTGACCGTTTGTAATTGTCACCGACTGTCTGCCGCACGACTTACTTGTAGCGTAGTACGCTAGGTGTTTCTTAGTTACCTGCGTGCGTGCATACTACTAGTGTCTACTACTATACTACTAGTCTACTAGTACCCGTTCACTAATTTTTTTTCCACTTTTACTGTGTGATTTTTTTATCATCCTAAGTGTGTGTAATAAATAAGAGTTACAACACATACAGGCCACCACCAGCATCCGTTGTGAGTGACCTGTGTCTGTCTGTCGCCTGCCTGAGCTTATTGATTGATTGCGTCTGACCGTGGGTGACCGTTTGTAATTGTCACCGACTGTCTGCCGCACGACTTACTTGTAGCGTAGTACGCTAGGTGTTTCTTAGTTACCTGCAAGCGTGCATACTACTAGTGTCTACTACTATACCACTAGTCTAGTAGTACCCGTTCACTAATTTTTTTTCACTTTTACTGTGTGATTTTATTATCATCCGTAGTGTGTGTAATAAATAAGAGTTACAACACATACAGGCCACCACCAGCACCCGTTGTGAGTGACCTGTGACTGTCTGTCGCCTGCCCGAGCCTATTGATTGATTGCGTCTGACCGTGTGTGACCGTTTGTAATTGTCACCGACTGTCTGCCGCACGACTTACTTGTAGCGTAGTACGCTAGGTGTTTCTTAGTTACCTGCGTGCGTGCATACTACTAGTGTCTACTACTATACTACTAGTCTACTAGTACCCGTTCACTTATTTTTTTTCACTTTTACTGTGTGATTTTATTATCATCCATAGTGTGTGTAATAAATAAGAGTTACAACACATACAGGCCACCACCAGCATCCGTTGTGAGTGACCTGTGACTGTCTGTCGCCTGCCCAAGCCTATTGATTGATTGCGTCTGACCGTGTGTGACCGTTTGTAATTGTCACCAACTGTCTGCCGCACGACTTACTTGTAGCGTAGTACGCTAGGTGTTTCTTAGTTACCTGCGTGCGTGCATACTACTAGTGTCTACTACTATACTACTAGTCTACCAGTACCCGTTCACTAATTTTTTTTTCACTTTTACTGTGTGATTTTATTATCATCCTAAGTGTGTGTAATAAATAAGAGTTACAACACATACAGGCCACCACCAGCTAGTAGTACGCTAGGTGTTTCTTAGTTACCTGCGTGCGTACTACTACTGCCTACTACTACTACTAGTCACCACCAAGTCACCACCAACACAGACTTTATTAAAGTTTACACCCTTTCCCGCCCTCTTCTACTTATTTTTTTTTACTGTATTTGTATAGTGCACAATGACTGGCAGAGGTAGAGGTAGAGGGCGAGGCACCACCAGGAGAGGAAGCGCCGTTGCAGGAGCCACTGGCTTGAGGCCATGGTGACCCCATCGACCAGCCTGCCCTCAATGAGCACGCTCTTCTCCCCTAAGACTATGACCATGTACAGGGATGTTTTGGAGAAGTATGAGTTGTAGATGATGGGGTCATCCAAGGAAGAGGAGGAGGAGTTTGAGGTGCAGAAGTTTGTTGTTGGCGCTGAGGAGGATTGACGTGATGCAGGGGATGTTGGGGTAGAGGAGTTGGTTGAGTCGGGCTCACAGGATTTGTTTGGGGTTGATGATGAGGACTTGATAGATCCTCCCTATGTGCCACCAGTACCACCAGCACAGTTGGTTGAAGGCAGCTCATCATCGGAGGAGGAGGCGTCTCTGGTGCAGAGGTGCGGCTGCAGCAAGGCGGCCAGCACAGGGCGTGGAAGGCAGGAGCCATAGCCTGCTGCTTCAGTCGCTACCACCACCCGCAGCAAACCTCTAACTACAACCAAAAAGGCACAATTCTCCAAGGGCACCCAAAAACCCCAGCCCTCAAGCTCAAAGAGCAGGTTGAAGTCCCCAGTCTGGCGGTACTTCACCAAGTGCCCAGTGGACCCGACCCGTGCAATTTGCAACAGTTGCAATCTCAGTCTCAGCAGAGGTCGCGATATCCACAAATTGAGTACCTCGTGCCAGCAGACCCACTTACAGAGCAGACATTTTGAGGACTTTAATGAGTTGGAGAAGCTTATGCAAAGTGGTGCAGGCAGTGGTCAGAGCCAGACAGCCACTGCACAGATTTCAGCAGCAGCCGACCCTCCTGCCCATCCAGCAGCAGCAGCCCCTCCTGTCCATCCAGCAGCAGCAGCAGGAGCACAGCAGCAACTCATCCTCCCATGCAGGCAAACGCCGCCAGACCCTGCTCAGCGAAGCATTCCCCGGTGTGACCAAGGTGCTGCCTCCCGCCCACATGCGCATCCGGTTGCTGAATGGGTTGCTTGCCCGGGCCATGTGCTCCCAGCTCCTGCCATATTCCTTTGTGCAGGAGGGGAGTGACATCAGAGCGCTGCTGCAGGTTGGGATCCCGGAGTGGCAAGTCCCCAGCCGCCACTATTTCTCCCGCAGGGTGATCCCAGCACTGCACCGCTCTGCCATGGAGAACGTGGGCCGCGCGCTGGATCACGCTGTCAGTGCGCGGATCCACATAACCATGGATTCCTGGAGCAGCCAGTTCGGGACAGAGCTCCATCTGTCCTTTACGGCCCACTGGGTCAGCCTGGTGGAAAGCCCAAGCGAGGAAGCAGCAGGTCCATCCTCGGGCGCAGCAGCACCAGTCGCCCACTACGTGGTGCCACCGCGCGGGGTCAGGGGAGAAGCAGCAGCTCCCACCACCAAGCGATCCCGTCTCTCCAGCAGCATGAAGGCCCGCCACTGCCAAGCGCTGCTGGAGATGAAAAGCCTGGGAAAAACCCCTTGACGGAATCCAACGTGCTCCGGTACCTCAGGGAGCAGGAGAGGACGTGGCTGACCCCCAGAGGCCTCACTGTGTGATTGGTGGTGTCCGACAATGCCGCCAACCTGCTGTCTGCCATCAGCAGTGTAGACTTGCTCCACGTCCCTTGCTGGGCCCACGTCCTGAACCTGGTGGTGCAAAAGTTCATGCGCACCTACCTGGGGATGGAGGAGCTGTTAAAAGTGGCGCGGAAAATTGTGCGCACTTTCCGCCGCTCAGCAGCTGCCGCAGCAAAACTGGCAGTCATTCAGCAGCAGGAGGGTCTGCCACGACACCGCCTCATCATAGATATGCCAACTCGCTGGAACTCCACCCTGGCGATGTTGGAGCGGCTGGTTGAGCAGAGGAGGGCTGTCAATCGGTACATCTATGATGCCACTGTCGCCGGCACCGGCAGCAGAAGCAGCACCACACTCCAGCTCCTCACCAACGCGCAATGGGGGCAGGTGCAGCAGGTCTGCTTGGTGTTGGCTCCCTTCCTGCAGGGAACCAACCTGGTGAGTGAACAACGGACATCCCTCTGCCAGTGGGTGCCCTTTGTTTGTCTGCTGGACAGGGCACTTGGCGATTTGGTAGATTTGGGAGAGGAGGCCCTGAAGCAGCTGGAACAGCAGCCGCCTGCGCAGTCCACTGCTCCGCAGGTATTTGAGTCCCTGGAGGAGGAGGAGGAGTTGGAGGTGCTGGACGTTGCTGCTGGGGGGAACATCGGAGCGCAGCAGCAGTGGTGCGAGGGTGGAGAGAAGAGGAAGAGTCTCAGGGGCAAGAGGAGGAGGAGGAGGACGCTGACCCTGATGTCTCTGTTAGACGGTCCACCCTGTTCCCCATGGCAGCGCACATGCTGCACTGCCTGCGCACAGACCCCAGGGTCAAGCGATTGCAAGCGAGGGAGGACGCCTGCATCAGCATGATCCTGGACCCACGGCTGAGGGGGAGGTGGGATCAGTTTCTGCCTGCCAGAGACCATGAGCAGCGAGCAAGGGAGTTGCAGGAGATCCTTGTTCGGCGACTGGAGGAAGCCTTCCCCCCGCCTTCCACTCCCTCTGTCCCTGTCCAGCAGCCAGCAGCACAGCAGCAGGTGCCTGCGGCCAGCAGCAGCGTCAGGCGCCCAGGAGACCTGCTGTCATTGACGCAGGCATTCTACATGAAGGTACAGCAGCCGAGAGAGGAGGTGCAGGCAGCAGCCACCTTCGGTGAGAGTCACAGCCAGCACATGATCCGGATGGTGGCTGACTACATGGTGTCCTTCAGTGGGCTTGACACCGGCAGCGAAGAGCCTGTGGACCCCATGGAGTACTGGGTGGAGCGCTTGATCATCTGGAGGGAGCTTGCGCAGTACGCCCTGGAGGTATTGTCTTGCCCCCCTTCCAGCGTGCTGTCTGAGAGGTGCTTCAGTGCGGCTGGTGGCGTGGTCACCGAGAAGTAGTGTTGGGCGAACAGTGTTCGCCACTGTTCAGGTTCTACAGAACATCACCCTGTTCGGGTGATGTTCGAGTTCGGCCGAACACCTGATGGTGTTCGGCCAAACCGTTCGGCCACATGGCCGAACTAAGAGTGCATGGCCGAACGTTCCCCGAACGTTCGGCTAGCGCTGTGATTGGCCGAACGGGTCACGTGGTTCGGACCCGAACGCGCTCTGATTG